>NW_012116266.1:1506916-1604123 GCF_000951035.1 Colobus angolensis palliatus
CTAAAAATAGCTCGCCTCGCACCGCCTTGTAAGGCAGCAGGGAGATCCGCAGCGTGCCAATCCGCGCCCGCCGCCAGGGCCAAGCCCCGCCCCAGGCCCCGCTCCGGGCTCCCCATTGGTCCTCAGTGACTTCATGAGCCCCCTGTTTACCTTACATGGTCACACGCGGCCTAATGGACGCCCTCCTCCGAGATCCCACGGCTGCGCGGAGAACCGGGCGGAGGGAGGGAGTTTGGGGAGGGGGAAGAGCAGGAGGAGGAGAAAAGGGAGGGGGAAGACTACAAACTAGCAAGGATGGAGTGGGGGGTGGGGAGGGAAGGGAAGGGGGGGAGAGAAGCGATCGCGAGAGAAAAAAATGCAACCTCCCAAAATAAAGAGCAAAGATTGCATTAGGAGCGAACAGCGCTGCAGAAATAGATGGCAGCTTCGTGTCAGTGAGTTTGCATCCCCCTTCCTGATCCACGAGCTGGAGTGATTAGAGCCCTGGAAGGGAATTGTTACTCCCGTGGAGAAGTCCCCTTTTCCTGGCAGTCGTCTGCACTGTACACGCTGGATGCCTCTCTCCATCCACCCCACTCACTCGCTCCTCTCTCACCTCCTCTCTCCCTCTCCTGCATTGATTTTTTTTTTTTTTCCTTTTTAGTTGACTGAAACAAAACAAAACAAAAGGGCCACTGGATGTCTGCCTTCTTGGGGGGTGAGCCAGACAGACTGACAAACAAACAGCCCCAACTGTGTTCGGGGGAGGGTTTTGCCTCCCGTTTTGCCCGGCAGCAGCAGCATGGACGTGTTGGCTAGTTATAGTATATTCCAGGAGCTACAACTTGTCCACGACACCGGCTACTTCTCAGCTTTGCCATCCCTGGAGGAGACCTGGCAGCAGGTGAATGATTTAAATTACTTGTGTAAATCGTGTGGTGGCGGCGGAGACGTAGGGGCTGCGTTGGTGTGGGCTCTGGGTCGAAATTTTTGTTTGTTTGTTTGATTTTTTTTTTCCTTCCTTTTTGGCTGTCTGTTGTTGAAAATGTTTTCTGAAACAGTCATCTGCGCTTACCTCTCCACCCACCCCTAACCTCGTAGTGTGCCGAGCTGAGCAGCCGGTCCGAGCTGCCTGCGTTTCAGTCGCCAACACACATCCCTGCGCACACGTTGTCGGGTTTGCTGTCCCCTATCAGAGACCTGCCGAACTTCTGGGATTCGGAGGAGCCGGGTGGGAAGGTGGTTTGGGGTGTTAGCGATTGCTGACAGGGACCACGTTCTCGCATGCATGAGCTCTACCCACTTGGTACCTGAGATCATGTTCATCTATTTCAACTGGTGCTTACGACCATCGGATGGGGGGCGGGGGGAGGGTGGGCAGGAGCAAAGCGGAGTGTTTTTCAGTAATTAGCGAGTGTCAATAAAGAATAGGAGCTTGATTTTGAGATTAGAAGGTAGGCAAAAGAGAAAAGAGCCCAGTGACAAAAGATACTCAAGGAGGACGGGAAGATGTAGCTGAGGCTGACAATGCATTGTAGGTTTTCCCAGTGTGATGCCTCTGTGCGTGTCCTTGTTTCTCTTTTTTGTTTAGGGTCCTTCTCCAGTTAGGCAGCACAACCTCAGACAAAGACTGATACGTGCTTCCATGCCTCTGACTTTGTCTTAGAGGACTAGTTAAGAAACTCCTAGGATGCTGAAGGGCACCGATGCCAAGTTGGCTAGCCGTCCCAGGGAGGATGAAGCGGGGCTAGTGACAAGTTCACTGGGCTTTGTGAAGTGGAATAAAGAAAGTGCTGGTCAGTGGAAAGTGCTGGCTCTGCTGCGGAAACAGTGGTTTTTTTCAGCAGCGATTAGGAGCTGCTGAGGGGACATTCTGCAGGAAAGATGGTGGGTGGGGGCAGGGGGACACGGGTATTTAAAAATTCTACAGTGTGCACCATGGAAAGTCCAAGAAGACAGTCCGGATTTGCACATAGGAAGTGTGAACTTGTACAGTCCGTCCTGGAGAAACCCGCTTGCCCTTGAGGGGAGGGCTGTGAGAGGCTCGGTGTGTGGCTGCTCATGTAACTTCTCCGCTTAGTGACAGCAGCTTGTTAAGGCTAATGAACGGCTGAATTTCCTCTGCCGGGATCCAAAGCAGGATTTGCCAGCTTGAGGCTGAGATGTAACAGTCGCTGCTTTAGCAAAAGAGGCTTGGCTTTTGGTATAAGGAGCTGAGTGGCCAAGCGGATCCTCTAACTGTACCATTGTTACTAGTTCTCTTCTGGTCAAAGGCTGTGAGATTTCCTCCAGGTATTGGCCTCTGGTGTCAGTGTGTCCACACATGCATTCCTGTCCAAGGACGCTGGCAGATGCTTGACTGTCTCTCTGTGAACACATACACAGTTCACATATTTTTAGCATAAAGTCTTTATTTGATGCGTCCTTATCCTTAACGAGAGTGTATCTCATGAAGGGCCTCAATGGGTCTTTTTCTTCCTTTTATTTCCAATGCTAATTAAACCAAAATGTTGCCTGAATTTCATTTTCTGAAATAGCCTTCATTTCACACTGTCAGCCCACTGGTGTGGAATCGGTTGCATATTAACAACTGTCTAGACAGGTTAGAGAAGGGAATCTGTTGATTTAGTCAGCCTGCCCAAGGCAGCCCTTGTTTGTGACTAACTGTTAAGCAGTGTTAGAAGGAAGAAAGTTGGCTTTATTTGTTAGAACGTTCCCTACTGATGAATCATGCAACTTTGTTTTGGTTCAAGTTTTCAGAGTAGTAAAGCCAGATTTGGAGGAAGGTCTCTTCACAGGAAACCTGCTTTTCTAGATCTGGCTAGACCATCCAGGACAAACTCTAGATCTGCAAAGAAACATCACTGGTTTGACAATTAGAGGATATATTAGATCTATTGTTTCCTAAGAAGCCATCTCTGCTCTTCCTTCTCCCCTCCTCCCCCTGCTCCTCTGCCTCCTCCCCCTTCAGGGAAGCTCTAGTTCAGTTTCTACAGGCAAAGGATTTTTCACCCCTCGGAACCCCCTCACTTGCCTTAACCCTTTCTAACTGCCAGCCACTCTCACCTTAAAACTGTTAGCCAACTTATTCAGCAGCATGCTTATAGCCAGTGCTGATGCATAACTTGTGGGGAAGCACTAATAAACAATGTATCACTCCAGTGAGCTTTATGCTCTGGACTCCATAGTCACAACTGCTCTATATAAAGGCGACTGGGACCATAGGTTTACACTGATGACAAAAGCTTTAGCCTCTATCCCTTCCTTCTTCCCGCTCCCCAAACCGTCTTGCTGCTTCTGACTCTAAGGGGTGGTGATGGTGATATGCAACTGTTAGTTCCAAATCAGCTATCAGATGATGAAATTTTGAGACTCTTTTGCTCAAAACAGCTCAGCAAGATTTCTGCAAAGAACCCCAGACAGGAAGAAGTTTCCTTATGCTCTGGGGTAATCAGATTTTAGAGGTCAAATGAGGGGTAATTATTAGTTGTTCTTCTTAAAGTGAACAATGTACCTGGGCTCGTGGAGATGAGCGAAATGTGGAGACTCTGATCATCTGACTTGGTTTCTAGAGAAAGAGTGGCTTCGATGATAAACTCAAGAACACTTTTACATTTGAAAATTGAAGATAAATGATTTGGGGATTTTATTTTAAACTTAGGATATGGGATAATTGTCCTAATAGTCAGTGAGCCTGTGACAAAGTCACTGACTGTGGCAGGGCCACCTCCTGTCAGGGAGATCCTCATTTTGACATTGGATTTTCTGGCAATGATGCCTTAGCCACATAGCTCCAAGTCTCAAAATAATTGTTGCTGGTATAATTCTGAAATCCAAATGGACGTCACACATTAACAGCTCTCCATTCCTGGGCTCTGACTGCATACTTAAGCACTTGGCCCAAGTAACATCATCTTTCTGCCTGTCATATAACTGTAAATTACACTGTGCTCATGTGGTCTATTATTTTATAGAATTCAGCTGACGCACAATTCTTAAGACTACCAGCCTTAAGCGCTTTGAAAACTTGTAGGAAAATTTCCAAGAGCTGTCTGAGCAAAAGTAGGAAAAGGTCAAGGGTAGGACAGAAACCAGAGTTTCTTATGGGGTACCACTTGATATGGGTAAAGGGAAACTCATTCATGACTGTTTTTGCCAATAGAAATCATGATTTTGTTTTTAGACACACTGCTGACTTAGAAAATAAAAAGAATGTGATGCAATGCTTTTATTTTCTTCTAGAATATACAAAGACTTTTAGAACTTTTATATATTCTATCTCTAGTCTGCTATTTCATGAGTGCAGGTCAAGCAGTGATGATTTAAGTCTTATTTGGACTTAGCTTTGCATCGTGTCATTGAGGAGCATCTCATGTTTGCTTGAAAAGTCTTATGGAATTATGTTTATTGTTAATGCTGATTCATAATTGGCAGATGGGGTCAGTTTTAGGTCTCTCTTTGCTCGGAGAAAATTTTCCACTGCTAGTGGAAACAAATAAATAAATCATAGAACATTCCTCTCTCCTCCCCCATTCCCCTATTGTTTTAAACTAATGGCATACTTGGCTACTGTAAGGACTAAAGTGTCCCCATAACACTGCAATTTCATCTTGGTTTCAGGCACCCTGAAACAATTTTTATGAGGGCCTTTGGTATAAGGAATCTCTAGGGGAAAACCTACAGAAATGGTTGCATTCCAAGAACAGCCTCATGGTACCAGGGATGGGATTTGGTCTGTGAGCCACATTACTTCTCCTTTTATGTGAAGATCTTGCCTTTGCACTTCCTTCTGCAGGCCTGGGCCACCAGGTGCTGTATCAGCCAGAAGACAAAGCAAACTGTAAGGTCTGTCCGTCTGCAGGTTTGTCTCTGTCCCCAATTCGCAGAAAACCTTGTGATGAATTAGAATTTCTTGGCAACAGCACCACCCAGGGAAATTTGTAGACACAAAGGAGCCTTGCTAGCCACACTGAAAGGATAAAATCACTGGCTTTTTTTTTTTTTTTTTGTATGTGATTTGTGTGTTCTTCAGTTACTGTAAATCTGTTTCTTTATTTGAAACAGCAACTTGGTAGATGAAATAAAAATATAACTGCCCCGTTATCCAGAATGTATCTTATCTTTATAAAGATGCAGTCACTAAATAGATGTAGCCCTACAAATGAAAGCACATGTGACTGCAATCAATCACACTTAGCCTTTCTTTAATAGATTCATTTCCATGTTCCTTTAATAGACACATCTTTGTGTAGATTTAGGGGCTCTCAAACATTATCATTCAGTCTACCTGTTTGCAGTTTGGTATTTTAAAGTGGGCAAACATTATAATGTAGTTATTTTTTTTACTACATCTGTCCTTAGTAGGGGGAAAAGGAAGTCACTATTCTTTGTTCTCCATGAACTTCCCACCCCCACTCCTTACCCTGAGGAGAATGGGATGTTGGGGTCCCATCCATTTAAAAGGCAGAGCAGAAGATGCAGGATGACAGCCTTGCCCTGAAATGATTTATGTATGGGTATGTCAGAGACCTTAAGCATCCAAATGTGGGCTGCTTCTTTCTGCCAGCCTCTTCTAAACATAAATGCCAGTGGGGGCTAATTTGCCTCTCCACTTAAATGGAGATAGTTCAGAGAGGGTCCTAATGGGGACTTTAATAGCCACTCGCTTATGAATCTTCGCATTCTACTCCCTTCAGAGAATTCTCGTGTTTTAACTTTTTGAGTACAAGAAGACATTACAATCTTCTTTAATCACTCTCTGTGCCTGTTGAGGAAAGAATACAGTTTCCTCTGGCCAGTCCCATCTGGTTGAAGTTGATAGGATAGCTGGTCTGATTCCAGACGGGTCGGTGGATACCCCTTATCTTTTCATTTTATAGTATTGTGCAATGGGCTTTTAATTATCTTTGCTGGACCCCACGACTGGCAAATGCAGAAAATGGCTCTGTGATTCCAGTTCACTCGACGTATCAATTAGCGTATGTGTTAGAATTGCGATTTGCTGAAAGTTTAGGACAGCTCCCCAACTTAACTTGAATGGTGCCAGAGGGTGAGGGGCAGAGATTTCCTCTCTCCAGAAGTCCCTTTGTTCTCCCAAATCAACTGACTGCTTGCTTAGCATAAACGGTGGGGGAAGGGGGGAATGTTTTAACCCCAAAATGCCAAATTTTACCAAGTACAGTGATTAGAAAACTCGACTACTAATGGTGTTAAAGTTGGTGAAACAAATTAGTGTCTGATTATTCATGTTGCATGTAACATTGACAAGTTAAAAAACACTCCTCTCTGTTATATTGTGTACTTGTTTTAGAATATACATATCTTTATTCTATCTAAAATTCCCCAAATAAACAAAGTGTTGCCATTACTGAGACATGTTATTACCTAAGATTGTTCGTGATTTTGCTCTGCGCCCACCTTGCCCTGATTTGTTCCTGCTAATTGGCAGAATTATTTCTACCACCCTATGTCCCTTTAGTTTTCCTTCTTGGAGTATTTGGTGTGATCCTAAGAACTTGGTCCTGTTTAAACGTATCATGTCCATCCCGCCTCCATTGGAGCAGTACCACATGCTTGATATAGAAATGTTATGGCTGAGCGTTTGCGGTAGCCTTGAGATCTGAGTCTAGTGTCAGCCCAATTGAGGTGGGAGTGACTTCTGATTTTAGGGGGATACTATTCCTCATTGAGCTGGTAGATGGACCTAGTGCACCTTGTGGGATTTTTGTTGTTTATATTCAAGTATAGAAAATATTCCATAGTAAATACTTCATTCCTTAAGCCCTTGTTATGTGCATAATACTGTATTTGGGCAATGCAAAATTGAATTGGATATACATTCTGCCCTCTAGGAGCTTGACTCTAGTAGGACAGAGAATGCATGTTCACAATTAAGTTAAACAGAATAGAGCGTGAGTTCCAGAAAGAAGGAAAGAAAGAAAGAAACATTCAGTTCTGTGTTGGAACACTGACCTGTGCCTGTCTGTATTACCCACATTGTTCCAACCTTGTTTATAAAACATGCTTGAGATTTACTAAGTTCTGTTGTGAAAAAGCTTTCAGCTAATGGCATGTTGTGGGCTGGATACTTTTAGGGCAGATGAATATACAGTGTGAATACGCATGTCCATAATGGCCAGGAAACAGTGCCCATGTCTGTGCCATTCGGAAATGATTAGAGGTAATTAAAATAATTAACATAGAGCCATATGCGATATCTATTTTTGAATGTGGGTGTATTGACATTTCCTGAGGGTCATTTTGAAAGTCAGGTTCTCAGCCTTGTACCAAAGCGAGGAACATAGAATCTCAGAATTTCAAATCTTGAAAGGGTCTTAGTTTCCTCAATTCTAAAATACTAGGGTTGAACTAAGTGATTGTTAAAGCCAGAGGCATTACACTCTCCAAGGTCACACAGCTTATTAACACTAATGGTTTCAGGGCCCAGGTCTCTCAGATGCCCAGACCAGTTTACTTGCTTTCCGTCACCTGAATATACCTTGACTCACTTCTGATTCTTTTCTCTTTCTTTTTCTCCTTCAAGGAGGCAAGAAAATTCCCTTTTTAGTTTTAAGAGTACTGGTACATGGAATTTTGGGATTGGCTAGGTTCTGGACCAAGTTATTGAATATTTTGGAGAAGGCTTACTTGTGTAATTTGATTCTTTTTCCACTTTTAATGTGTGGTAAATTGGAAAATATTCACTGTACCGACAAAATAGCCCCCAATTATAACTCAAGTCTTATAAAAATTATTGTCGTTTAAATAATAACAAATGGAGTGACTGTATGAAGGGTATGCAGTGGGGCATATGTGGTAGGGTTTGGATGGAATATAGGGCTAGATGGAAGTAGAAAGCAACAAACATGAAATTGCTTTGTTTCTGACACCTCACCAGCAAAGAGAGTGCCCAAAACTTTACCAGCAACCCGTGTGCCAGTTTATGAAAATCTTTTGAAATGTATTTAAATTCTTGAGAGGGTTGTAGCAGTAGTGAAGAAACTCAACCTCTGAGAGGTTTTTCAAAAAGTCTTTTGAGGTCTGATGGATGAAGTAGGCCTCATTTTTACCATTGTCCCTAATGAGGAAAGGAAAATGGAAGGGCTCATTTGACTTTTTTGCCCCAGTTTTTCCCCAGTTACTTTTTGCCCTTCCCTACCTCCTTGAATCTCTGGTAATTATGATGGTGAAAGTTCTGTCCCGGAATGTGTCTCACAGATCTCTTTCACTGCTGACATTTTAAAGGTTAAAATCTTCTTCCTCGTTCAGGGCGTCTTCGTCTCCTCACAGCTGTAATCTACATCTCCACCTCCAGATATGTCCCTGGGTTTCAGGCCCTCATTGTTTTCTAACCAGAAATAAGCAACAAGCAAGATGGACTTTGGGGTTGTTCCACCGTCACTTCAGCTGGATATGTCCTAAACCCCTAACTCATCAACTTCTTCCATGGACTGCTTCCTTTTTCCTGGCTTCCCTATTTCTTTTAATAATGTGATTGTCTCATGATCTGAGTTTGACATTCTAGTCATTGTAACTCCTTTCTTTTTCTTGAATCTAATGAAAAATTAGATTAAAAGATCTAATTAGCAGAAGTCTAAAATTAGTCGAAAAATCCCATTGACGTGGCTTCTGAGGTGCTTTAGCGTCAGCGTGTCATGGATGACAGCCTTGGCCATTGCTTTGCCACAATCCCTGTCACCTCCCTGGACTTGCCTTTCTGCCACCATCACCCCAGGTGGCCTGCTTTCAAACTGTTCATGGCTCCCTCTTATACATAGCATGAGGCCAAACTTCCAAGAGTTCGGGTGTTCCAAGACTAGGTCTACATAGTATTTGCAAGTTTCCCCCCTTTTCACGTGTAGTAAATGCCATCCAAATTAAGTGACCATGCTTTTCCTGCTTCTGTCTTTATTTTTGTTGTTTTCTTTAGCCTTTTTCCTCCTCCTCCCTCTCCCCTTCCTGATTTTCTTTGTCCAAGTTCCACCCATCCCTTAACTTTCAAATGGGTGCCAAACTCCCTCCCTTGCTACCAGCCAACTGTAACTGCTATGATTTCCATACTCTTGTGCAGAACTTTTTACTTCCTCGTGATGCTTTACAATTTTGAGTTATAATAAAGCTTTTCTTTTTTTTTTCTTTTCTGTTGTGTCATTTTTTCTGTTAGGTTTATGCTTTAAGGAGGAGTTGATGCCTTAGGTATAGTTTTGGTAGTCAACTTTTAGTGTATCACCTGCTTCTTAGAAAGCTTTGCACACAATGGGCATTTGATAGTTATTTGAGGAGCGTGTTATGACTATGACTTAAGATTTGACTATGCCTTTTTCAGTGGTTCTCAGTCATGGCTGCACCCCAGACCAATAAAATCAGTATCTCTTTGGGAGGGACCCAGGCATCAGTGTTTGTAAAGCTTTCAGGCGATTCCAGTATGCAGCCAAGGCATTGAGCCATTGATGTATAGAGGGTTTAATGGTATATCAGAGTTGGGGTTACCTACTTCTATTGAAATATTTAATGTCTTGTGTAATTTGGAATCCACACGGACCGGAGGTTTATAGTAAAATAGGATCATGCTGGTGGATGTGCTTCATCTGGCACTTTTGTTAATAGCAGCTGCCCAAGTGTTGTTTCATCCTTCTTGCTTTGCTTTCCCTCACCCTAAGGTGTCTAAGGCAGTCTCTTTGGCTCACATTTCCTATGACCCTTCAGGAGTTTGCTTAACCTGGTCAAATTCCATTTCTGGAAACTTTGTGGTGTTGGGCTTTAAACTCCATCCTTGCTGGGTTTCAAATAATTCATTCTCAGTAGGCCCTTGGCCATGATTTTCCACTCACCTCATCCTGCTCCATGGTGTGAAAGGGCTGGATGCATGCATGTACATCTGTTGGACGATGCTGAAGAGGCATTAGGTAGCAGCTCTCCATTTTCTTACTGACCAATCACAGTGTTTGGAAGTAGACTCTGTTTATAAAGAATTTCAAAGGATCCATCTTTCTAGTAAGAGGAGCAAAAATAAACTGTGGAAGAATTGCTGCCGAGGACATTCAGGCAAGGAGGCTGCCTTCACACCCATAGAAGGCTTAGCTCCTGTGGTAATGACTGTGGGCGTGTAGTGATCTTCACAAAGAAGCCTTAGAAACGCCTCTTTTTCAAACTGTGATGTTTGCAAAATTGTGTGTCCTGTAGCTACATCCTTTCATCTGTAAACTCTCTTTGATGGGGGTATGGTTGGCAAGAGAGAACATCAGGAGAGGAGCTCAGAGCTCAGGGTTGAAGGATGCCTTTTGGAAAGCTCAACCCAGCTGTGAAAACGGCAATTAGCTGTAGAGCAATTGCCCTGTAAGGGAGTGCCCACCTGCTCTTGACCCCGTTCTCACATTCACCTTCCAGAGCCGAGTTAGCAGGAATTCAATGGAGTGGTCATAACATTGGTGCTTATTTTTGGAGAGGCGGCAAATTTGCTCAGCATACAAAGGAGTGGAAATAGATTCTTTCCACCCCAACACCCCCTACCTTTTGAGCTTTTAGCCTTTGTTCATATGGTCACTACAGACCATGTTCGTGAAGTGCAGCTTCTGACTGTGGTGTTGAAGAAGTCTTCTGTGAGGCCCTATGCAGAACGGATTCTCCTGAGAGTGATGAGATGCTGCTCAAGGTCAGACCCGAGTCAACTTCATTTCTTCTAAGATTGTTCAGCCCTAATTTGTACATTCTCCTCCCCTTCTCAAGGTTCTTGCTTTTTTTTAATATGGACCAAGAGATGATTTCCACTGTGATGGGGCTTTTCATGTTTGCATATGAGAATCTAACAAACATCTGCGCTGAGCTTTTGTTTGAAGGGCTCAGGGTGTTTTGCTCCTGGTCTTTTGTCATTGGCACATTCTTTCTGTAACTAGGGAGCAGACAGATATTACAGAATTTCCCATTCAGAGATGAGAAAATTGGGGCACAGGAAGCTTAAGCAAGTTGTCTTACTGTGGCTGCAAAGCAAATGAGTTGCAAAAAACCGTTAGTGGAATAAACTTTTCTCTTCCCTCTTTCCACTTGGCTAATCTTCCTGTCACAAAAATAATCATCATAGTACTGTCTCATATGTATTGGACACTTCCTAAAGATGATCTCATTTGAGCACCTGTATCCATCATTTCAATGAATGCTCACAACAAGCGTATGAAATGCATATTCTATTTATCCCCATTTTACAGAAGGAAAAGCTGAGATTTGAGATATTGAATGGCTTGCTTAAGATCATACAACTTGGAAGTATTTGAGCTGGGATCCAAGCCTCAGCAGGGCCCAGCACTCTTAATTGTTACATCTATACTGACTGCTGTTTAGGTAGGAGACATTAGGGCAGAAGCCAAAGGTTGTGACCTGGCCATCAGTGGCCTGGTATGGATTCCAGTAGTTCAGTAGTTCATTGGTCTGTCTTCTCTCTGGGCTTTGGTTTTCTTATCTGTAAAAGGACTGGACTGTGTGAGGCACTTTTTAAGGTCACAGTGTTTTCTAGTAGACGAATTACATGAAGGCTTTGAAATCAAGCAGAGGTGGAACCTTGAGAAAGTCACTTAACATCTTTGAGTCTCGTTTGTCATTTGTGGAGTTCTTAACTCCTGATGAGAATCAGCTCTCTGACCTAGTGTCTGGCACATAACATCCACTCAACAAATGCTCTTTCCTTCCCCATTTTCCTCTCAATAATAGTACACAGAGGCACAGTGCTCTTTCTCTCAGTGGTGTCTTTGGTCTCTTGAAGATCCCAGTGAGCCTGGAGTGCCCAGGAGATAATAAATGATGGAAGGCAGGGGAAAGCGGAATGCTGGGCATTGGATATGGTGTACCTTTATCCATCCACAAGGGAAACTCTCATTAAGTAATTTGTGCTTGAAACTGGGGGAGGACTAGCAATACCCATCGCCCCCGGAAACTGGGCCTAGTTTGACATCCTTGGAATTTGCTTGGCTTGCTCATGCAAATGTCCAGTCTGTTTCCCTTTCTTTCTGTCCAGTCTGACTTATGACTTACGTATCTTACATTTTTCTCGCATGCAGTTATTTTTTTTAGGAACCAGAATTAGGCATATATAACATAATACAGTGCTGGTTACTTCACCTGCCATTTCTGCCTTACCTGATGACTGAGCTTACTGCAGCTTATGAGAGTGAATCAGGTTTTATGAGATCTATAAATATCTCAGATAGGATTTTTATTTCATTTTCCCCCTTCAAATAAGACATAATGGAAGCACTCACATACATAAGGAATATTCTTTCTGTGATAAAGTAGGGTGTTTTTGAATTGGCCTCTGAAAAGCAATAATTTGATGTGGTTGTTCCTGTCGGGAATTTTATGGGGGAGGGGAAGAATCATGCATATGCTGCTAGAAAACTCAAAGATTATATCTTCATATTTAAGGTTTAGCCTAGCACCTATGGAGAGATTTATTTCAGAGATGCCAGCCCTGTGTGAAGGCTGCATTCTCTCCTTCTGTGGATTATATATTTGTGTTTTCTTAGCTACAGAGAAACCAGGGAAGGAAAGTCCCATTGGCTAGCAGGAGGTGGGCTCCCCGAAGGAACTTTTCGGTTCTTTGTCTACTGTCTTTCCAGCTGCCCCAAGGGAGGATGTTCTCATCCTTCTCTCTACTTCATGATTTTCCTGCGAAGATTTTCCACTACTTGATATATCTCCCTGAGGTTTTTTTTTTTTAACCCTGGAATTACACTTAAAAAAAAAAAAAAAAAAAGATTCTTAATAGCCAATACCAGGAATGGAAGTGATTTTTCTCACTTTGCTCTTCGAGAAGCATCTAGAAGGAAACTTGAACACCTAACTTTAAAAAATGTGTTATAAAATAAACCATGACACAATCATTCTAAGTGCCTCACTTTACCCATCTATAAAATGGGCTCTATTTGCCATGTCTTACTCAGGGCAGCACATTTAACTGTAAATTTAACTATTGTTTTTGAGAAATAAAATGTCTGACTCTGAACCTTTCATTGTTGTTTTTCTTTCTTTTTTAGCACAACCTCCCTCTATTTCTTCCCCCAGTTCTCACTAGCTTTGTGTTTAACTAGATGATAATTTAATTTGTTCTTAAAAGAATAAACCATGTGAACTGAGTGTACCTGAACCAAAGGCGTGAGGAGGACTTCGGCTTAATGTCATTTTTTTTTTGCTGTTGTTTAACATCATCTCAGTGTGTAACATGATCCTAGCACTTTGGCTTTGCTGTATACACTCACTGCTCTGTGGTTATCATCAAATGATGTGACTTCTCTGGTCCTCAGTTTCCTCATGTGAACAGTGAAGGTAGCTTTAGGAACAGTGAGATTATCAGACAACCAAACAGTAAGCTCCTAGACTGAACTGGCTTGAAGATGTGTTTTATTTGGCCAGCATGCATGTTTAAATTCCTTTTAATTTGAATGCTTTTAGACAGATCGTGCACTCTTCAATTAACCCTGTCTCCACTATTTTCACCTGGCTTAATTTCTGATGTTTGGCCCAGTGAGCATGCATTTGGGCTTGTGACTAGCGTCTCTCTAAGGCACCTTCCCCTCCAAAATGTTCTGATTTGGGGACAAGCTTTATTTTTCAGTCATAGTCTCAAACTGGCTTGCTTTCTACTCTCACCCAGAACCATTTTCATTTCCTTTTAGATTTCTCTGCCTTGTTGAGTGTCTTTGTTTGGGATTCTATTTTATAAAGCAATTTCCAAATCGCATCTCACTTTTTCCTAGTCATTCAGGTTCTGTTGTAGATCATCGAAATCTGGGATGGAAAAGACCATCTGGTTCACCCCTCCCCCTGCCTGGGCTTAGCAGTTGCTCTAGAGCATGTTCATTCCTTATTGGTGTTTGTAACATTTTCCAATTTGGAAACTGACTCTGATTTTCCTGAGCACGCAGCCTCTTGGTCTAAGTGGGAGTAAAATGAGACAATACCAAACAATTTTTTTTTTTCCCATCAGACATCCCTCATTAACAAAAAAGCCTGTTATTGTCACAGTTTCTTTTGCCACTCCCAGAGACCCAGCTGGTCAGTTGTTGTAAAAACTCCATGTGTGTGTATGTGTGTGTGTGTAAGAAAAACATGTAACCAGTTCTTAGTTTTCTTAGTCTGACATAGAAGCATGTTGTAGAGAATTCCATTAACCACTGTAACTGCTTATTTTGTTGTGGAAGTGGATTTTATATGACTTGTTTCACTGAGGAAGTGATGCATTTTGTGTGAAAAAGTCCAGGGTATTATAATAAAGTACTTTCCTGAGAATCAAGTAATGTGTTTGCTTCCTCCCCTTGGCACTCAAATACTGCCAGCAAGGCACTTGGCCTTCCTTTTCTAATGCTTTTAGGATGCTATTCTACATTAGGAGTGTTTAAAAAAAAAAAATGTATTCTTTTATATTGACTTCCTTATATTACTAAGGATATCATTTAGGTTGACCAGATGGTGATTTTTAGGGTTATTCTTTTCCTGATTAAAAAAAGCCATTTAAAAAAATTACTTGCTACTGGGTGTTCCTCCTTTTTTCCAATCTCTGATTGCCTTTTTTTTTTTCTTTTCAAAAAATTTTGAGTGCCAAATAAAGGCCCAAGATTATTATTATTTTGTGTGTGTGTGTGTAAAATTTTTCAAAACCAATGACTATTTAACTGTGTGAATTAGCTACTATTAAGATATTTCCGAAAAAAAAATTTCTAAAAAGGAAGAGAGAGAAAAAGAAAGGGAAAGGCAGACATTGTGTGGTCATAGAATGTCCTTGCACAGTTTTCCCTGCAAAAGAGAACCAGAATGCAAACCAGTTGTCCTCCTACCCAAAACGCGCCTGCCTTTTTCCTCCAGCTTTTGCATCCAGGAGGTCTTTTTTATGTCCCATATTTATAGAGATCAGGACTTCACAAATAGCAGAACTTGAGGCGCATTAGACATCTCTTTCCAATCCCTCCCTGCCGCCCTCCTCAATTTGCACATTACTGGCCTGAGCTTCAGAGATCATTATTTAAATCCAAGCCAGTATTGGGCCCTTAAGAACTGTGAGCCTCCTTTCAATATTTTAAACATATTCACAGTCCAGGTGTGGTGGCTCACGCCTATAATCCCAGCACTTTGGTAGGCCGAGGCGGGTGGATCACGAGGTCAGGAATTCAAGACCAGCCTGGCCAAGATGCCGAAACCCTCTCTGCACTAAATATACAAAAATTAGCTGGGCGTGGTGGCACGTGCCTGTAATCCCAGCTACTTCAGAGGCTAAGGCAGGAGAATCGCTTAAACCCGGGTGCCAGAGGTTGCAGTGAGCCAAGATCAAGCACTGCACTCCAGCCTGGGTGACAGAGCAAGACTTTGTCTCAAAAAAAAATTCGCTTGTTAACACAATGCATGGTGCAGCATGGCGGAGGGAACTGCTTCTCGAAGGGTGGGCTGAGCTACACAGTGCTTCATGAGCACAGAGTTGGTAACACAGAATTACCTTGAGAGGCAGTTTTATTCCCATTGCTATTTTCTTTCAGTCCTTCTAACTCAAGGAGACCGTCAGTTTTGAGGTACCATGTCTTTAACACCTCTCTAAGGCTTAGTAAACTCTCCTCACCCCCTCCCTCCCTTTCTTCCATTTTTTTTTTTTTTTTAATAAAGAGAACAGGTCTTGCACTCAGAGCTTTTGACAGGCAAACATCCAGTTGAAAGTTTGTAATATTGTTTTGATTTTGTTGTTTTTAATTTTATGATTATCTTCTATTAATGAACATTTGCAGGAAAAGAATTTAAAACACATGCAGCCTTAATATATAATGCCTTAGTGAGGCAATTAAAACTGAAAATAATAGGGGAATGATTGTACAGATGGAACGCTGGTTTGGTAAAAATCCGTGAAGGTGAAATGAAATTGAAGTTTGAAAAATACTAGTATCGTGGAAAATTCAAGGGATTTGCCATCAGAAAGCCTGGAATTTAGTCCTGACTTTATCAGTATAAAACAAAGCAAATTTTTAAATTATGTTTCCCATATGAAATGCAGGGCTTATAATAGTAGGATTACTCTAATCAAATGCTATATGGATGTGAAAGTGCTTTGTAAACTATTACATGCTGTATGGTGTAATTGTTTTCTATTCTGCAGTAGGGGAGGCTTTTGTTTCATGCCTTAAACCATTACTTCTTGTTGGCTTTCTTCCTCTTTATGATTTCTATTCAGTTTTCCGAGCAGGAAGTTAGTAACTTTTTATTTGTTCCAATGGGGCTGTTACTTGTGCCTTAATTGTGGTACTTTGAAAAATTTCCTACTGGTTGTCTAAATGGGGACGTAAAACTTTGTAATTTATTTCGTGTGTATTCATGTGTGTTTGCTTTAAACTAAATTTTGCAAAGTAAACTTAGTCTGTGGAATACAGTATTGTGTAACTATTGGATAGATATAATATGCTTCTCTTTATTTTTTAAAATACATTCTTAACAATTATGTTTTACCACACTCATGAAACAATCATGTGCATTTATTTGTATGTATGTGTATGTGTGTGTGGTTTGGGGAGAGGGTGGCGGTGGTATTCAGGGATGAAGGAAGTCTGGGTTTTGGGTAAAACTGAAAATTCTGGGGACTCTTTGCTTCTGAAAGTAGACGTCTGTGTGGCCACAGTGACTCATTAACATTACATTGTCACATGTTGTTAGATAATAAGAAGATGGGGACTTACCTGGATAGGAAGTCCTGGACTTACCTATGTGTCTACTTCCATGGAAACCTGCTAGTTTATGGCACACTGGGGTCAGAATGACAGAGCAGTATGTTGCTCTCAGAGATGCAGAGTCTTGTCCCAGCCCAGGATAAAGTTGGTAGAAGGTAACTGCAGCTCAGAAGGAAGGTTGAACTCAGACCGAAGGACCACATTGACTGTGTTGGCCAAGCCCCTGTGAACTCCTCAAATGAGTGTGTTGAGATTTTCATCCTGCTTACGACAGGTGCTGTACTGACAAGGATTGGGGATCCCAGGTGTCAGGTAGAAAGCTGCACTATCATACTGCATTACCTAGAGTACTGGTTGAAATGAAACCATATCTGCAGCTCTGTCTGTGAGAGCCTCTCCGGATGTCTTCCTGTTGCTAGTAACTGTGACAGGAGTGCCTTGTCAACAGTGGACAGCGCCACCGCTGAGCAGAGTCTGAGCACAGGAGTCAGCCAGGATGGATCATCAGAGATTTCTTGGACTACTAACAGTGCTGCCGGTAGAGCAGATATGGGCAAGCCTGGGGTATGGGCCCAGGAGGCCCCTTTCTCTTTGTTAGTCTGGCACCCCTGCTGAACCTCAGCAGTGATAAGTGCTAGAAAAATGTATGGCTAGTCTAGAAGACAAAATCAGAGCCTCCTGGAGAGAGAGTGACAGCTCTGAGTGGGGGTGTTGCTTTTAACAGATTTTTAATTTTTTCTCCTCAGAAAATTATTGAAGACTCTTCTCCAAAAAGAACACACACCAGTTTCTTATTATTGACTATGAAATCAACATGACTGGGTGGGACTGGGGAAAAGACAGATTTATCAGTCCCTAATAGCTGATGGAAACTGCATCCTTTAGGTAGAACACAGAATTGGGTGTAAGGAGACATTCCTTTGTTTTTGTTGTCTTGAACAAAAGGAAGGACAATAGAGGACACAAGATGGGTATATCATATATTAAGGGCACCAAGAATTTAGAGAATGGGGAATCAAGTGAGGGTGGAGGGGTGATAGGAGATCACTGCCCCCAAAGCAGACATTGGCAAAGGAAAACTCAGAGAGCAGGAGTCATAAAGATGGCCCCTGGGAGTCAGGCTGGTAATATCAGTGAGTGAGGCAGGCACAGTATAAGGCACTAGAGAGTGGTGGGAACTATGGTGACATAGAAAGTATAGACCCTATCTGAAGGGGCAGCTGCCATTCAGCTCCAGCCAAATACTGCTCGAAAGAGTTGCAGAACTTGTTGCCAGATCTTTTGTTTTTTTCAAGAGAAGCTAGAAATCTGAATTTTTATATGTCAAAAAACCATTGTGGGCTGGATCTGATCACTAGGCTACCAGGATTTTAGCTCATTACTATCTTTTTGGGTTGAGTAGCTTTGTCTTTATACATCCATTCAAAGCAAAACCTTGCTTGTAGAATGACCATGGGAAGCAGAACTGCATGGTGGCTTGGGAGGAGTCTCTCTTGCTGTGCCTGACTAGGTAGACCCTAGGCCAAGTCGAGTGGGTCCCTGAAGCTCACAGCTTCCATTTCCCTGGCCCCAGACTTCCATGAGTAAGTGAAGGTGAAGAGGGACAGGAATGTCAGGCTCTCGACCAACCTTTGTAGGGATTTGTTGGGACATACCTTTGGCTCCAACTTTCACATGAGAAATTAAATTCTGGGGTCAGGAATGTGACAAAACACTTGAGTATGCAGCTGGATTTTTGCCACCAAGATGATTTGCAGGGAAGTGTTGCCATAAAATGCTTGAGATCATGAATTGGGCAGACTCCCCATCTGGAGAGCCATACCTTTCTCTGTGAAATTAAATATTTATATACTTTTAAGGTTTAGTTTTGATTTTTAAAAAGCGGATAGAAGTTTACTCAACTATTAAAAAAAATGCTTCAGATCAAGTGGTAACATTCCAAGTTCACTACAGTTAGCTTTATTGGAAAACATGGTTTTATCTTTTAAAGAAAATCAACCACATCCTAAAATATTTCAAGAACTGGCTGATGTTACGACTTTGGTCAGCAGAACCCATCGAAGCCACCAAGGCCAGGGGCTGGCGTTGGTATCCAGCATATCATGTTATACAGGAGCTTCGCCACCTTCTCCCAATGGCGCCATCTCATGTAGCTATACTAAGACATATTTTATTTTGAGGCACTTTCTCAGTGGGAATTGGGTGGGTGTGGTAGTAAGAACACCTAGAAAAGAGGGGTGAAACCTTTATGGGGCCAGGGGAGCCATGGCAGAGGGTGGAGTGGGGGATAGAAGCCTCCAGACTCCTCCGCCCCAGCCACTCTGCACCTGGGGCCTTTCAGCTGTTAAAGTGAAAAGCCAATTATCTTCTGTAAATGAGGGAAAAAAGAAGGAATAAAAGTGTCTATTATGTATGCTGATATGCATAACACTTCAAATAAAAGGATATATAAGCACTTGACAAGTTGAGGGAGAAGGAGGGGAGAGTGCTGGGGGCAAAGAAAGGCAGATTTTTTTACTTTTTATACCTTTTCTGTTCTGTTTCAATGTTTTTGACCTTCATAAATGATCATTGCTTTTAATTTTTTTAAGAGCAATTTGGGTGATGGAATGGTGGACCACTTATGTTATCCTGTGTTTCTGTTTTTTTGAAATTTTATTTGTTAACTGAAAAAATAGCAGGCATCTTAAGAGGACCAATAATTTGGACCACTAACCACTGTCTGTAATTACAGTACAATTGCTGTTCTTTTAATGGGAGCAACAAATTTGCCACACTTCACCACTCTCTTAACCTATTTGAGAAGATAGGTATAGGAACCAGACAGAGGTCAAATATCAGCTTTATTATTAATGAAACTGTATTTATACCCAATTGGCAAGTACGGTCTCAATCTAGCTTCCCCATACTTACCCTGTGCTCAACCCCTTCTAGCCCATGGGCTGACTCATACCACAGGAAAGTATATGTTGCACAGAATAGCAGGTTGCCAGGAATCTCCATGCCCTACCTGTCCTATCTGGGCATCAGTGGGGCATTCATGTTCTGGCCCCAAGCTGCTTCCCCCAGGGAAGAGGGCAGAGTAAAGCCCTCCAGGAAAGAGGCCAGATGAGAGATGAATGAGCCATGCACTGTTTTCTCTTCTGTTTTTCTGGGTTTTTTTCTTCTTTTTGTTTTTTCTTCCAATGTTACCACTTTCTCTCTTGAGCAGGAATAAGTAAAAGGAAGAAAGGAAGTCCAGAAGCCTTACTTCCAGGATATCCTAGAAAATATTTACTTGTGGGAGTAGAGACCCCCAAGGGAAACACAGGACAACAGAAAGGGTCCCCTAAGGAGAATGGAGACTGAGAGAAGAGGGAATTTTCCAGAGGAGGTAAAGAGGAGGGTCCAGTAAAGCAAGGGAAATTGGTCGGGTGCAGAAAGCAAGACAGGAAGCAGCAGTGACAACTTTACATTGGTCTGACTCAGGGGAAGGGGGCAAGGCCATGTTGCTCCAGGCCTTGGTACTTGAAGAGCACAGGCCAGAAAGTGACTGGGAGTGGTCAGGGGAGGGGAGTGATCCAAGATATGCTTAATTCTAGTGTGTCTTGAATTTCCCCAAAGTCACCTGCAAGAGAAAATGGAGAGAATGTGAGGAATATAGATGGTAACCTCAATGGAAGGAAGGGTGATATATATAAAGAGATGAGAACAGGAGAATCTCAAAGACACCCTGGCTACATAGAGGACTTTGTCCTTTATGTATTCGCCTGTCCACTTGCCTGTTGATCACTTTATATCAGAATGTTATTTACTTGTAGTCCTGCAGTTGACTGGCCCTTGCTGGAGCAGGGTCCATCACCCATCAGCAAGGAATGAAGACATTAGAATGGTCACACTCATTCATAATAAACCATTGCAACTCTTGAGAAATAAGTCGAGAATACTTAATATCATCACTGTAATTTATTTCTCTTTGGTGATTTTTTTGGTTCTGTTTCTTTAATTCATTCACTTAATTTCTCTGCCCTTCTCTTTCCTTTCCTCATTCCTTATCTCTTTCTTCCTTTCTTGGGGTCCTTCCATGTGCCATGCACTGTGCTAGGTGCTGAGGATGCAGTGGTGAACTTGACATTGCCCCTGCTCTTGTGGAGCTTAAAGTCTAGAGGTGGACCTGGAAGATAAATAGGCACAGAAGTTTAAATTGTGATTGGGAAATAAGGGGGAAGATTGGGGTGCCAGGAAAGAATATTCCTTAGTGACATTCACGGTTACATCTGACATAATCAAGGAATATTTTTACTCATCTTCCCAAAAATGTTCTTCTTAAACTTTTTCCTGGAAGTCTGCAGTTACCACTCAAAAGGAATCTAAAATGGAGCAGACATTTGAGAACACTGACAACTTTCAGACACCTGTATTTCATTTATGATTAGTCTCTTTTTGGATTTTACAACTTCCCATCTGTGTGTCTACCTGTAATTTTCATCTTGCTAAGCAAAAATGTTGTCATACTTTATATAGTAGGTATATTGCTAGTGTTGAACAGATGTATTATTGTTTAAAGGTTCATTACAAGAAACCCTCAACTTCTTTCTTAGTATATTTGTAGTATTTCTTCCATTGGAAAAAAATGAGTGAAGTAAAGAATAAGAGAAGTTATTGGGTCTTTCCATGTTACATATTAGATCATGTCAAATAAGAGATTTTGACTGAGCCTGCCAGTAAGGCCTTAATGATATGTTACTGCACAGTACTTCATAACAAAGTCTGTATACGTGTAAGCAGCAGGTAGTTATGATCATCAGTGGTGGCAATTTGTTTTTACAATATAGATATGATGAGAGTTCCATTTCTTAAGTTCTGCCCCAGAACTGACTGGTGAGTTGTCATTGTACCTGTTGAGAGATGTAAATAATATCAATAAATACTTTAGGCTGCATTTGTCTGATTCTGGCTTGGTATGTGGCTAAAGGGGAAAAAACCTTTCTGGGAAGCGTGGTGCTTCTTTAACAGCAAATGGATTGAACTGATGCAAGTCTGATGTGCAGCAGAGGGTACTTAACCTTCTATCTAGACTCAAACGCCAGAATTGGAGAAGCTGAAGCCAACCACGACTTCATAAAGATAAGACATTTACTTGATCTGCATGACTGGGGGAAGGATTTGGGGATTAAGATGTGTTTGAAAACTTAGTTGATTTACCTTTAATGTCAGCAGATTTGCTGCCCTGCAATGACAGATACGGAAGCTGCTTGGGGATGGTGGCAGGATGACCGAAAGACCAGCGCAAATCTTCAAAGAAAGGGGAAGACTGAGCCGATCTGTGTTCATTGGATGTCATTGGAGTTGGTGATACTGACTTGGTGATAGAGGCAGCTGGCTTGGGTCATAGGATGTATGAGAGGGAAACAGTGACCCAGCTGGGTGGGAGTCCTAGGCAAATCAGAAGGAACACAAGGATAGGGTTGGTGGTGTCATTCCCATGAAGTAGAGCTATTATTTCGTTCTGGTGAAAAAACTTGTAAGTGTTCATTTGGGTACTTGTCAGTAACCCAAGAAAACAGAGTGAAAAATGATTGACAGTGAATGCTTTAAAATTTGTGACTGCAGATGAAGGAGCACACCATTTGCATGACACATTTGAAACTTCTGCCTTAGGTTAGGCCCTTGACATGACTTTTCACTTGCTGGCATTTTGGAAGTCTATACCAAACGACAGCTTTCTGCCATCCAGCCTTTGCTCAGTCTAGCTATGCTCTGCCCCGCGCCCCCCCTCCCCCCCGACTGTGACAACGCCTAGAGCAGGGCCAGGGATTTTATGGGAGCCTGTCTACATTGTGTTCATCTGTTGCGCTTACACAGCAGTTGCCTCCCTTGAGTTAAGACTCTAATGAAGCATCCTTTCCCCTGGAGCCACCCTGCCCCTCCCCCGTCCTCTCTCTCTCCACCAAGGCAGAGAGCAAAGCCCTCTCTTATGATACCGCAGAGTTAATAATGCTGCTCTATTGGTTTTGTGAGCCTCGCAGTCACAGGGGGAATGTGTGGGGGATGGGCCCCAAGCTGGAAGTGTGCCTCCTCTAACTCTCTTTCCGGCTCCAAAGCTTTTGTTTTGAATCTGGAAGCTTCAGACCAGGGCTGGATTTCCAAAGGTCAAACGTGCCTGCACATTTTGTCCTTAATGAGTGAGCCTTGACCTGGAGCCCTCGCTGAAGGCGCCTGCGTTGAATCTGAGTAGTAGCCACAGAAGCAGTAACTCCACAGCCAAATCCATTTGCCTGATATGCCACCCTTGAGAGAGCCTCCACGAGCCACTGAGGGTTACTGGCCAGGAGAATGTGGCCATAAATGCATGTCTACAGGAATGGGTGAGGTTTCCTCTTTGCTTAGAAAGCCAGAAAAACATCAACAGAGAGAGGCTACAAAGCAGAAAAACATACCCAGGCCCTGAACCTTCAGTTCCCTCAACTGACAAAATATTTGAGGGTTTTACATAAAAACATTTTAACTTTTTTTTTTTTTTTGTAAGTGGAGGGATTTTTTTTTCATGTCATTTCTTCCTTTTGTTCCTCTTCCTTGTTTTCTGGTCCTCCTCCTTCTCCTTTTACTTTAAACCTTACGTGTGAAGATCAACTGATCTCTGAGGAACTGACGTGTCTTGTATTTGATGATGAGACTTTCTTAACTCATTGTTGATCTTGCTTCAGCTACCAGGCAACTCAGAGATGAGTTGAATTCTGTGCTTGATCCAGTGGCATTGTCTTTTAGCTAACAATTTTTTTGGTAGTATTTATTCCCATCTTTTTGGGTTTTGTCCTCATTTTGATTTATGTTTTTCTTGTTGTGTTGTTCTTTAAATTGGGAGTATCAATCTGAAAAAGAAAATGCCTTGAATGATTTCTTTGACATTTAGGTACAGGAATATCACTGGGCAACATAAATACAGCTACTGGGTTTCACTAGTATCTTTTGAGCTCTTTAATCTTTCCCTGAGTTATCACAGAAGATCTAGAGAAACAGCTACTGCCTTTTAGAAGTGCATTGGCAAAGCTTAACCCAGAGCAAACCACCAATGTAATTGTCAGCCAAAAATAGAAGACATTTTTTAGGCCCGAGGGGGTGCGTTTCTTGCTGCTCAGTAATGCGTACCCCATGCATCAGAACCCTAGACTGCTCATCCTTTTCCAGACACACAGTGGGGCTTTCACCTCTCTACACCTTTGCTCACACTGTGTGCACTTTTTAGAATGTCATTGCTGCCTTTCTCTGCTTGGCAAAAGTTCACTCATTTGCCAAGGTCTGTTCCAAATGTGACTTCTTTGCAAGGCCTTCACTGACCTCTGCAGGGAGAGTGACTGGGTTCCTTCTTTGTGTTGCCATACCATTTTATTCAGCCTAGTTCTTAGTCGCATGTGCTGTGTTATCTTGAATTGCATGTATTTCTATCCCTCTCTTCCTATGATACCATGAGCACCTTGTAGGCAGGTATTGAGCTCTGGAATCCCTTGAAGTCTCCAGCACAGTGTCCTATATAAAGTGGAAGCTCAGTAAATAATTGTTGAATTAATTTGAAAGAAGTACAAGGTAACAGACCCTGCCCCTGAAAGGCCATCAGAGTTCAAACAGGTGTCACCTGTTTATCTTAGCAGAGCTTTTTCTCCCTAGGCATTATCTTACTGGGCAAAATCTACCAATCTCCCAGTCACCTCAGAGAATAGCATGCAATGAAAAATAATAGTAGCTCCTAATCAAGATTTTTAAAGAATTAATTGAAGAAGTATTTATTGAGCAGCTATTGATTACGCTCAAAAGAAGTTTAAAGCTTGGTGCCAGACCTCAAGGCTCATTGGATTTGTCAGAGCTCTTGCCTCTTCCTGCTTGACATTTCTTGGTGCCTTCTCTACAGATCTCTCATTCTTGTGGCAAGATTCTTATTGAGAGCAGGAATTCCAGCCGAGTACTGCAGGGCAGGAGGAGCTGAGCGGGGCCGAATGAAAGTGCAGTTCATCATTATTTCCTTCAGCTGGGTCTGTCCTCAAATAAGGGATTTCTTAGGGAAACTCTGTGGGACGTGAGGCTTAAGGTTCTCCAGCTGGTAACTACCCTAAGAGACAGTTATACCATAATTTGGATCCACAGGTAAGAAAGAACTGCCCAAATATGCCTCTGGTTTTTTTTCTTTTACCTCTTCTTTCATTTGGAATAGAAGGCTCAAACTGGCAGCTGTGGGCCCTTTGCTTGTCTTACACACTCTGACTTTTTAATATTAGTTGCCAACATTTAAGCAATTGGGGAGATTTCACATAAACCCCTAAAGATTTGGGCTTCCTTTAAAAACACTTGCCAACTCTGGCTGTTTTCCACATGATACCGATGAGCTGGTGCTATGTAGCAGCTTCCCCTTTTAGATGGCATGTGCCATCCAGTTGACCACAGTCCCCGCCCCTCCCTATTGTCATATTCTTTGACTGTTTCACTAATGTATGGCCCCTGAATGTGTTTGAATTTGATTCCTAACCTAAATTTATCGGAAGATGTGTTACCTTTTAGAGGAAAGCATCCTCAGAAATAGCATCTGTCTACTGCAGCACCCTAAGGACGAGTATGTGGTCTTGTATCATGGGACCTTGTCTAGGAGACTGATCAGAAACTGCAGTCCAGAGTCTGAAATTGAGATACCTGGAGGATGGCAATGCTATAAGCGGAGGAATCAGAGTAGGGAATTCCATTTTCGTCATACCCTGGTTCCGTCAACAAACAAGATTTGGTCATGAGAAGTTTATTATATTCACAGAGGATTTTCATACCATTTGGAAGGATATATACATATATATATATATAGAGAGAGAGAGAGAGAATCCATTTTATATATCTATATATCTGATTCATTTTACTAATACTTTTGGTTTCTTGATAAAGCAACTGGAGACTGAAGATGAGATGACTCGAGGAAATGCATAGAGCTAATTATGTAGAAGGCGCTGGTAGAAGTCATCCTGACTTTTGTCTGTGTTCTCTTCATGACTCCACATTGTCTTTGATTTTACATACTTATAAAAAGTCTCAATGTTGAAGGATTTGGTGTCCAAGACTAATCAGGTACCCCTTACAATGAGATACTTAATTGCCTGCTTTTAACAAAGATGGTCTTCTACCACCATACATTTCTGAATCACAGTTGTCTTCCTCACCCATTGACCCACCGTTCTTTTTAGTCTGTTACTAACAGTTGATGATAGACACAACCACTTTAATGTTTAGACTCCATGTAGGGAGCAGGACCAAGTGTAAATTGTGCCCTTGAGGTGATCTGCTTCCCAGAGTTTGATGATCCTCTTGGTTAGAGGTGTGTTACTGATGGGAGCAGCTACTGGCATCCAAGATTTTAATACAAGAATGAGATGCTTACTGTTCATCTGTTTTCCATTGCTCCTATTTTTCCTCCTCTTGTTGCTTCTATTTCTTACATGCTTTTTTTTTCCTCACTGCATTTTCTGTTTTGAACAAAAGGGATGGGTGATTGATAATACTGGTGTTGGAAAATGCATTAGTCTCTAAGGACTGGGAGAAAAATGTTGACTTACTTAGTCCAATTTGTATTTTCATATTTATTAAAATTAGAAAATGCTTTTTAAAATGTTGGATAGCAGTTTCAAATCCCCCCTTTAAAAATTATATACATTTGAGTTTCTGTGTATTTGGTATTAATCAAATAACCAAAATAAGGTCTTCAGTAAATTGTGTTTATAAGTTTTCTCAATTCAAATCTTAAAAAAATGGGCCGGATGCGGTGGCTTACACTTGTAATTCCAGCAGTTTGGGAGGCCGAGGTGGGCAGATCACGAGGTGAAGAGATCAAGACCATCCTGACCAACAAGGTGAAACCCCACATCTACTAAAAATACAAAAATTAGCTGGGTGTGGTGGCATGCACCTGTAGTCCCAGCCATTCGGAAGGCTGAGGCAGAAGAATAGCTTGAACCTGGGAGGCGAAGGTTGCAGTGAGCCGAGATCGCTCCACTACACTCCAGCCTGGCCACAGAGCGAGACTCTGTCTCAAAAAAAGAAAAAAAAAAATCTTAAAAAAATGATTTTAATTCTATCTCTTTTCCTCTCAATGACTACACTTGATGTTGACAGGTTGAAATGTCTGAAATCCCATTTGCTTTTAACAATTCAACCAAGACATGCAATGAGCAGAGAAAACTTGGAAGTTGCATAATTAAGGGTGTTGTCAAAACCGAGACCACTAGGAGAGATTATGTAGAGAAATGTAGTTGAAAAGCTTATGGAATGAAGTTTGGGATCTGGTGGTTTCCAACTTGAGAAGATCCAAAATATTCATCAGGAATCCTTATTTTTCCAAGGTACTAAGAGATAATGGTTTGTTGGATTTTTAAAATGTTTTGAGATCTTTGGTGGAAAGTTCAGGGTTGGACCAGAAAAAAAACCCTAATTGTTAGTGGCCAAGAAACTCTTCATTCTGTTTCTGGTCTTTTTGGTAGTATGGTTACAGAACAGTGAAAAACTCAGTTTTCTTTACTAAGTTCTGTTTCTGGTCTTTTTGGTAGTATGGTTACAGAACAGTGAAAAACTCAGTTTTCTTTACTAAGTTAGGTTCCCTATAAATAGGATGGGGATTTTAATCTTTGCTGCCTATTATAGTCTCACAGAGGGGACTCCAAGGTTACAAGATTACAAGGTAAGTATTGACAAGCATTTTGAGATGCTTTTCACAAAAGAATTCTCTGTAAAAGAAAAAAGAAATGTATGTCATTTCACATGGAATGGATTGGAAGAATCCCAGTTTCACCTGGGTGTTAGAGTTGTTATAACTTTGTGTCTGTTTCTGTCAGCCTGTTTTCTAGAGAAAATGGAAGATTTCTACAGGTCTCTGATTCAGTACATTGTGGGCTGAAAGCTCAGGGTGTGCTTTTAAAACAGTGAGGATAAAGCATCCCCTACCTTAGCAAAAATGATCCTTTCATTCACATAGTTGTTAGCAAATCCTGATAGTGTAGATGCCATTTTCATTTTCCAAAAAAGCACACACAAGGAAGAACTCAAGTTATTGAAGATCAAGCCAAATAAATGACCAAATTTCATGGCAATCACAGACACAGACACAGACATCAAAATATCTCCTTAATTAAGGCAGCAGCTCTGCTGGGGCCTACATTCCAGGATTCTCAGCAGAGAAAACATGTTTTCTTTATAGAGGAGTTTTATTAGCAGCAGTGTTCCGGTATGTGGTTCAGGTTAATTAATGATGTAGTCATACTGGTGTCTTGCCATAAGTTTTATTCTAGTAACCAGGGCACTAGGAAATCGTATTGGCATATCTTGTCATGCCAAAAAAGAATTCTTAATTTGGACCATTAAAATACACTTTCGTGGGATCTGTCAACAAGGTAGTTTAAGAATTCTTAATGTGGATACTGCCTTAGACTAAGAATAAACTCATCATTAACTGTAAGTAGCACATGCAATGGTTTCAATGAATATATGCTATTCTTAAATATTTTTTTGGCTGAGATGATTGAGACCTCAGAGACCCAGACCACCCACAAGCTCTGGTGGAGTTGACCTTCATTGTATGAGAAGATTTGTACCAAGGACCACCTTTTTCCCAGGAGAGTTTTTATTAATTTTAAATCATGATGGTGTTTTAAAACTTAATTTGTGTTGTGCATATGTAGCAACCTTCCTTGGAGGTTGAAACAACAAAGCAACTGGATTGGAAATTAGATTTTTCCCCTTATGCTGCTAATGTAGTTCTTGATCCACTGGGATTTCCCCTTTGCATGGGCTGATGATTTCTTTGAAACTATATGGAAATTGGTTCAGACAGGAACAAAAGGGAGAGGGGATGGCAGTGATGATTCAAATTAGTGTCTCTTCTTCAATGAGAGTCTGGTGTGCCTGAAAGTGCATGTCATTCGGTATCAGTCAAGCCACCTAAGGTTAAGTGAGGTGCCAGAGCTACTGGAATCCAAACTTCAGGGTCTCAGCACTGGATTTTTCCCTGTCATGTTGGGTTGCATTATTAATTTGAAATCTGCAACATTGTAATGGGGTTCAGAATTGGGCTAAGCACAATTTTACTTTTCTTTACATGATAGAACATCAACTCTTCTTCTCTCCCTCATCTTTCCCCAGCCAGCATGGGAAGGATTCCTGTTGCCTGACATAATGAATATAAGAGAAAGAACAGCTTTGTGACTCTGGGGACAACGAAAGATTTATAGAGAAAGGCATCCAAAATACATTAAATAGAATCTACACTTCACTGACAGTGGCACACTATGCGCACACGTGCATGCACACATACACTCACACTCATAGGAACCCTGTACTGCTTATATGCCGTATTTCCATCCTCCACTCTTGCCTAGTTCAAACTCCATACCCTCGTAATTGGATTTTGGCTCACTTCCAGGTTCAGTGTTCGAGGGTTCTGTATCTGTGAAATAATGATCCTGAAATAAATAGCACTTCTCAGTAAAGATACCTTTCCATGTAAAATTCTTAAAGGGCGTGGAAGGGAAGGAAAAGCTTCTGTGTTTAGGAACTTACGGCAAAGACACCAGGACGGGCCCACATAGGAATTTTGAAGGACCTCACCTATGTAAGTGGCATGTGGGGCTTACAGAAAACATAAGTCCTTGCCAACTGCTGGGTTTGAATGGACCTCTTCATTTAAGGGCCTTTCATGTAAGGACTGATAGAAGTGGGGCTGCTAATGTCAGGGAACGAATTTCTGTGACCCTCAAGTGCTTCGGAGACCAGTGGCTGGAGTTGCCTTTCTTAGGGAGATCCTGTTAGGTGATAGAAATGGGAATAAAGTGGGTTGAGCCTCTCTCTTTGATCTGTTCCCCCAGGATACCAGTTAATAAGGAGTCATCTTGCAGGTGAGGAGAGGGGAGGGGTGGGTTTTGTTCATGTTAGTGAATGCATGATGCAATATGGACTGCTGAGGAGAAAAGCCCTCTTTGTGTCTATTTGGAATGGGCAGCCACGAGCACCCATAACTGACCTCTCCACAGGCTCCGTTTGGCTTCTGTCTGATGAGTTCGTATCAGCAAGTGCCTTCTTAGTGCAAAAACTCAAACTGAGGAGAAATGATGAGGGAGCCTTTTGACCTAATAAGGTGAGCATTTTAGGATAGCTTTTCTGGCTGGAGACACCAGCTCACATGTTCCCTGGAATTCCAGGATTGATTAGTGGCTTCATTGGTTCATTGATTGATTCAACGAGTATGTTTTGGATGTCTTTTCCAGGCCCTGTGCTAGGTGCTGGGGATTCACTGGTACGTAGACTAAATCCCTGTTCTCCTGAAACGTCCATGCTAGTAGGGAAAGATAAATGATAAACATGCAAGCAAATAATTTAGACCTTTCCAGGACTTGGTAAGTACTAAAAAGCGAATAAAATGAGGTAGTGTGATGAAGAATGAATGGGCTGTTTGGGCTAGTTTCTCTAGGCAGGTCAAAGAAGAATTCTCTGAGTAGGTGACAATGAAGCTAAGACATAATCGATTAAAAGGAAACAGGTGTGCAGTGACCTGAGGTGTCTGCGTTCTCGGATGTGGACGGAGTTACTAGGGCTCTGAGAGAGGGATGAACTGGGGGCATTTGTGCGAGAAGTGTCATGTCTGAAGGGGAGAAGGGGAGGATTAGAGGAGAGTAAGGTCACATCACGTAGGATCTGGTTTGCCGTGGTAAGGAACTGAGAGTGACAGTAGGCCACTGAAGGATTATCAGCAAGAAGTTTGAGCCAGAAGGAGTCTTTGAGAGTGTGGTTCATCCATTTTTCAGGGAAGGAAGTGAATTCTCTACTCAGATTCAGTAGTTTGCTGGAAAGGGGAGGGGTGGTGTACGAAAGGGAGGCACTGAACCTGATTCCCAGGCCAGAGTTCTTTTCACCAATAAAACATGACAGTTGAAAATAGCGTTTTGTTCACTCGTCTTAATTGCTTCTCTTCCTGGTGGTTTCTGGAGGCCAGAGGAGAAAAGAGGAAGTGGCAGAGGGAGAGGGCATTCTCCAGGGCAAGGAGACAGCTTTTACTTCCCACACAGGTGCATACTTTCAGGGCTACCCTGTGAACCTAAATTGGCCTCTCAATTTAGAAATCCAGATCTGTCCCAGACAGTAAGCATTTACATTTTTTTTTCAAATGAAAAACGTTAGAGACAAGTAAATAACACCTATAGTTAAATCTGAAAATACTGACGTGTTCTACCAGAAATGTTGGTAATAAACTCATACACACTGCTTCTGATGTTCCTTTGGTGAAGAAGGAAGAATTTCTGGCTTTTGTGATACTCTTGAATCTCTTCCTACCTAGGATTGTGATCACTGTTGACTTTCACTTCGATTGTTTGTTTGAGAGTTGATTCAATTACTCATTCATTCATTCATTCATTTGACAAATGCTTGAAGCAGGGTGCAAGTCAGGCACAGGTCTGGTATCTTTGAGGAGTCACATTCTCATGAAGTTTACATTTTAGATGCTGTGAGGCTTGTATCCATGGTGAAGCAGGAAATTAAACCTTCATAGCATCCTGTAAACATGGATTATTGAGTGTCTTAGGGCTTTTATTAAAGGCCATGAGGTCCCTGTCAGAGGAGGTTTCTTCCAGGTTCTTCACTTTATTCCAGGTTCTCCAAACTCTTTTTTTTCTTTTTTTTTCTTTTTTAAACCACCCAGTGACAGCAGAGCTATGTATCAGTTCCTCTGAACTTGTGCTGGATGAGCCTTTCTCATTGTTCAGTCTTCACTCTCCTATTACTGTTTCGCTTCATCATAGAATTCCAGATTAACGGGCCCCTAGAAGTTCAGCTGGTAGATGAGAAAACAGCCCATTGAAGTTAAAGTCACCGAGCTAGTCAGGGTTGATCTTCCCAACTCAGAGTCCCCTGCTTACTTAAACTTTTATATCCAACAGGTTTACTTCACCTGGATACTTATTTGGTATTTTTTATTTTCCATCTCCATGCCCTCAATAGGTTTCTTTATATCTTTGGAAGTGTATATATTTGGAAGTGTAATGAAAAATAACACTAGTTATTGAATAGCTACAACATACAGAGTGTGCACGCCAGGCCCTTCCAAGTACTTGGCGTATATCAATTGATTGAACGACAATGCTCCTGCGTTGTAGGTACTATTACCCCACTTTACAGGTGAGGAAACTGAGGCACAGAGTGGTTAATTAACTTCTCCCAGGGGGATTGAGCTAGTACGTAGTGTAACCTGATACTGGACCCAGGCAGTCTGGTTCCAGGGCCAATGCTTGGGCACCTGTTCTTCTGCCTCTCAGTGTGCGAATGGCCAGTCTGTTTCTTTAACTAGGGTGAACAGCACTTGGCACACCCACACAGCCACCTTAAACATTGTGGGAAATCAAGTCCAAGTATCTCAAGTAAAAGTACAACCACCATCCATGTCAGGAAAAACAGCTTAGGGCTTGACTTCATTATGTTTTTGGCTGCCATTTTATGCATTCTGAGTAGAACATACATTCCTCCTAGTGCCCCCACCTTGTCTTTAACATTCCACAGTGGAAGTTCCTTAAAGCTCTCCGTTTTGAAAGCATCCTCTATGATTACCAGTCACTAAATTGCATCTGCCACTGAGGCCCCAGTGGGCTTTGAACCTGTTTTTCTTGGGAAATTCAAGCTGCGAGGGAGAGAAAGAACATTGTACACGTGTGCAGCTGTGCTTTGGAGTACAAGAAGTAATCGTATGTGTCTGTGTGTTTTTATGGGGATAGGGGAAGGGTATATTAATTAACTCAACTGAAAAGGAGATAACTATGTTCCGGAAGGGAGCCAATGAAATGAGTTTGCTTTAAAAAAAAAAAATCCCAGTAGCCTGAGTCAGCCTGTGCAAGCGATTTGGGAGAGGAAGGGGAGATGATGTAACTGGTTCGGCATGTTCCCATCTTGGCCACTGAGTGTAAAGGGGCCCAGGGAGTTTGAGGAGAGTGTGTGAGTGTGTGTGCAAAGTTAACGGGAGCGGGTGGGGGTGCATAAGAGCGGGCTGTAAAACAGGATTAATAATCCCTTGTCAGACCTTTCCCTGTTACTGTGTTTTTCAGTAATTTTGGTTTGAATGAGGGCTCTCTAGCCAATTAATGTTTATTTGTTTCCTTTGGCAAGATACATTGGGGGAAGGAATGAGATTGGTGAGTTTAAAATTTTTGTTTTGTTGTTGCATTTTGGAAGAAGAGGCGAGTAATGTGAGTTTGGGTTTTCAATGATGGCTCCCCCCCTCCCCCTCTTAAGAGGCAGGAGGCAAGACATGGCCAGCTGGTGCCTTGAACTGACACAGGTGCAGAGGCTGTAGGGGGTGGGGAGCCAAGAATAATTACAGGTTTCTGAAGCATCAGGCCCTGCCTGACACAAGCGCTTGTCAAGAAAACTGCTCTTTATGGAAAATTAATGGGAAGCTGAAAAAGCGACAGGGTCATTGTTGTTCTTGGGAAGCCATCACTCCTTTGAAAAGAGGCCTCCTCCCAAGTCCTTGGGCTCTTGATGAACTGGTTAGAGTCCTCTCCTTTCAGAGCAGGGACCGACTAGTTGCCATTGTCATGGGCTGTGATGGGTTTTTCCCATTGGAGTGTCTCTCCTGCATTTTCTCATTCTTAAATCTCACTTTCAGTCCAGATCTAGCGCTTTGAACTTACCAGTAGTATGGGTAGGATTATTTTTTATTGACTCTTTGAGGTGTGAATTTCATTTTGTCCGTGGAAGTGTAATGACCCAAGCAGGGCCATCTAATGCAACTTGCTTTCAATCTATATGTGACAAATGGGATTTCCACCAGTGTGTGCCAACCTGAATAGGGGCCTGGTTGGGAGATGAAGGCACAGGAGATGAGGGGATAGCATACAGGAGCATCTTCTAGGCCCCAGCTCTGCATGAGCAGTGTTGTCTCTTTACTACTCAGAAGCTGGAATTTAGGTATAGTCCAGTGGCCAAGTAATAGTGAGCAACTCTTCTAAAGGGCTCCCTGCAACTGTGGGTAGAGGCCAGGCCAATAGATTCCCAGTCAGTGTGTTCTGCAGAGTAACATCTGGAAAACAACTCGAAACCAAGTTAGAGAAGCCTCTCTGTGCATGGGCCATCATGTCCCTAGTGGTTGCATTGAATTTTGAGGATCACAGACATTATGAATGAGGAAAGTGCATTTCCAAGTTGTTGGAAGTATAGGGGAACCCAGTGCCTTCCTTCAAATGGTGTGAGGCCTGGGCCACAGCTACCAGCTCTGCCCAGATTATGTGACTTTAAAGCTCACTTTGACAGTTAATTTAGATTTGAGTTGTTTTGGGAATTTCTTTTATGCACTGGAACTAAAGAATCCTTGGAAGATGAAAGGGGTATTTGAGGCTGCTTTGCATCATGTGCCTGGGGAAAGTAATTTCAAAGACATCACCCTCTCCCCAGGCCTTTAATCTTGTCTCCTTTCTCCCCTTCACCACCCACCTCCCCAAGGAAACATATACAAACAAATATTTTCTTTGTTGAAAATAGGAGAAGAGAAACACAGAAGAGGTTTTGATAGAAATTTTTCAACTTTCATGTTTGTTTAGAATTAAATTAGTTTTCACAGCATTGTCTCTCAAAATTTACAAATTACCAGAGGGAAATATATAACTTGGTTTCAGCTCCAGCAACCAGTCGATGTGAGAAAGTCAAAAGCAATGCAGTCTTAGCATTTGTCGTAGTCCCCTGGTTATTTCATGGAGTTCAGCAATCCTGACAGTAATGTGTAACACTATTGTACTTCTGGGGTGTGCTATTGATGTGGGTTTTCTTTTAAGCTAATAGCTAAAAAAATTCAGTAAGATTTTCACTCATACTGTCTACTTGATTATCCACATTTTCTAGACAAAATTCATTCTCTCCTAATATTTCCTGGTCATGAAAGTCAAGAAAAAGTGAACATGTGCTTAATATCTTGTTAGGAACCACTTTCTAGGTCTCACAAGGTGGATTCTTGCACTGGTTTATTTATCCTTTCTGCCATGAGGTAGATTCAGTGTTACCGCCTTCTTCCTCAAGCCTATTTACAATGTTGAAACCCAGAAAGGTAGGCAACAAGGTTCAGGTGCTTGGAATCTGAGATTCTCTGATGGACTTCCTGAGTTTATTAAGCATAGTACATCTTTCTCCTCCTCCTCCAACTCCTGACAAAAATGGACCAGATCTCCCTGGCCATGCTTCCCACATCCTTTCCTGTCTTTCAATTCTGACTTAATTTTGAAAGCCTAGAAATGTGTCAGAATATTACATCATATCATTCTTTGAAGAGAAAGAGAGTCACAAAGTTCCCATCAATATCACTCTTTGCAATCCAGATTTTCAGGTTGGTTTCTGGAGTCAGAGAATCTGTCTTTTTTGCTAAAAAGTGATATGTAAACACATCTAATAAGTTGGAAAAGAATGAGTATTTTAAAGGTGGCTTGAAGAAAGAAGCCCACATTTCCCTCCTAACAGTAAGTAGCTTGTTTTGTGTCACTCTGAATTTCCATTCTGGGATGTTTGAAGATTTCAAAGCACAAAAACACGAATTGAACTTTGGGACCCTCCCAGGAGAAAGGCAAGGGGTTTGTTTCTTTCTTTACTTCAAACTCTTTGGGGACCGTGACACCATGGTTAATACCACATGACGAAAACCACACAATAAATGTCAGAAAGGGGCTCCCGTGGGCAGCCAAGTGTAGTTTACCTGCTTGTGCGATTACTTGGGTGAACATTCTTTCTGGGAACCAAAGTCCATCCCTTCCTCACCAGAAGCATCATCCTCCTCACCACCACCATCATCATCATCATTCAGGTCCAGATCTGATCTCCGAGGGAGCATGACTTTGCAAGTTTCCACATGGTGGAAAGCTGCAGTTTCCCATGCTTTTGTATCTGCATTATCTCCCCAATTTGTTTAATCTCTTTGTACTTTTAACTCTTGGCCCTTTTAGGCGAGATAGGTGGAATGATTGAGATTAAGGGCAGCTGGCTAAAGGACCACAAATGACTGAAAATTGATTAGAAACATAGACTGTAGTTGGTGGCCTTTTATTTCATTGACTGTGTACCAGAAAAAGTCATTAGAAAATTGCAATTTCTTTGTTTCTTTAAATTTGTTTTACTTGCTAACTTGAGTATACATGGATCCAGAGACTCCCAATAATTACCCAAAGTGGCACAGTTATTGGGTAGTTGCAAAAATATTATACCAATGGTTTTGTCTTATGTTCAAATTAAAAGACACAAATAAAAACTAGAACCTTTTACGTTCAGATAATTTGTTTGAAAAGTGATGGCAGTGAAGAGCCTGGACTACAGTCTGCCCCAACTAAACATGGTTGTAGTTATAGTGGTTGCAATGGATGGGAGTTGTGAGACGATGCTAGCTCCTTTTTTCAGAAAGTTCTAACTCTTACAACTCTCCATCACTTCAAACACTTAGACATATCTGCCATGTGAGAAAACAGAGGTAGAGGTTTAGCTCTAACCACTTAACTTTACTGTTTAGGAACATATGGTATAAGAAATACCATTGCTCTTAAAATCGTGATCTTAATAAACCAGACATCCCACCAATCTGTGGACTCTTAAGATTCATTTTGGAAATACTGTTTAATTGTCCAGGGTTGAAGAGGGGTGTCTTTCAACACTTAACGGTCAGCGAATTTTCTTGACTCCATTTTTTCCTAGATTGGGCTCCCTGAAGGGGGTAGACTTTATGTTGAACTTTGAATGAAAGAACGATGAGTGGGAGGGAAGGTGAAAGGAAGATTGTTTCAAGCATATAGGCATGGGAAAGTAAGGACAAGAAAAACAGGTGAGGGAAACCCTTTTTAAGTAAGGGTTTTAGGGGAAATAGTCAAAGTGACAGGAGATGTTTGCAATCCTGACTGGCAGGTATCACATAATTGATGATGAGATAAGGACAGGTTGAACAGAAGCCATTTGGTAACCTTGGCATCATGCCCATATATGACCAAGTGTCTTGTATTGTTCTCAAGGCTGTGAAAGTAACTACCTCTTGCCAGCAGCAGAGAGATTTTGATAAACTTAATATGTGCCACAAAACTTGAGTTATCCTGTTTTCTTTCAACTTCTGTCTCTGGAAACTTTTGCCTCTGAGCAACAAAAATGAATAATGATGATAGTGGATTACAATCCATAGAATAAAATAAAAATGAATTCATACTGATACAAACAAATGATTGAATAAACAAATGGAGAGGAAAAGTCAGGTCCCCGTAGGAAAATTATCATAGATGTAGTAGGCAGTAATAGGTTTAAAGTCTATTATTTTTTAACTAGGTCTTGGATTATTACTTTTAATAAGTGTGTTGCAACAAGTAAGAAGGCTATGAAAAGCATGAAGAGAGTATTTAAAAAGGTTTAAAGATGATCATTTCAATATGAATTTCAGGTGATATTTATTAGGAAGCTAGGTGAAGCCATGCATTTCAAAGTTGAGATATCAAGAGAGTCTTCACAAAGCTCATCTGTGACTCATCAATATAGAGGAAAATCACTTTGCACTCGGGAACATTTTCTTCCCATTGCTGACTGTAATGAATTTTTTAGGGGTTGGGGGTTGATCCAGTAGCTCAAGCCTTAAGTTGTATGGTTAGGTCAGGCTGAGGGAAGCCTTGTACCTCCAAGGTGAGTGCCAGACAGGCATAATTTATGTCATTAAACTGACATCTGCTGACGCAGATTTGGAGTTTGCTGGCAAGAGTATCATTCAAACAGAGTAAATCTCTGGTTCTGATGGAAAAACATTTGAACTCTATATCCAGATTTACAGTTTAGGGACACTTTTAGCCTGCTCATGGTCTTCATCTCTCTCTCTGTGTTTTTTGAAGTTAGTTTAGACTTACAGAAATGTTGCAGAAATAGTACATAGAGTTACCAAATATGGTTTGTCCAGCTTCCCCTAATGTTATGCAGCCATAGTTCAATTATAAGAACCAGGAAGTTATCATTGATATAATACCATTAACTAATCTATACACTTCCGTTGAATTATATTATTTTTTTCACCAGTCCTTTTTACTGGGTCAGGATCCAGACCAGGGTCCATTGCATTTAGTTGCCATATCTCCTCATTCTCCTCCCATCTGTGACAGTTTCTCAGTCTTTCTTTGTTCTTTGTGACCCAACACTTAAAGAATAACTGGCTATTTCCTTTGTAGAATAGTCCTCAATTTAAATTTGTCTGTTTTCTTGTGATTAGATTGAGGTTATCCATTTTGACAAGAATATCATAGAATAATATTGTACCCTTGTCAGCATATCATATCAGAGGTACATGTGATCAGTATTACTTGTTCCTTGTGCTGCTAACTTTGATCATATGGCTAAGGTGGTTTCTTGCAGGTTTCTCCACTGTAAAGTTATTATTTTTATCTTTGTAATTAATATTTTGTTGGGTGGATTCTTTGAGACAAGGCAGATACCTTGTTTCTCATCATACATCTGTCTACTGGTTTTAGCATCCATTGGTAATTCTTACTTGTAGTCTTTATTACTTTGCTGTTTGCCTAATGGTGATTTTCTATTTCCATCATTCCTTCTGTGTTTTTGAATCATAATTTTACTGTAATGAGGAACTGACCCTTTCCTTCCATCTTTTAATTTATTCAGTTATTATTTATTTATTTATTTATTTATTTTCAGTTATTTGTATCAGTATGGATTCAGGGATATTTATTTTATGAATTATAACCTAATATTATTCATTTGGCCATGGAGAACTCCTTTAAGTTGGCTTCTGAGTCTTTCTGACATGACTTCATCACTTACGAACACGTCCTCATATTTTGGTACCACAGTGATATTCTAGGCTCAACTTTTATTTTCATTGTTCCAGCCCTTCAAATGACTATTTATCTAGGGAGTCCTGGTTCCCTTTATTAGATAATAATATTTAGAAACGAAGATCCCTGGGCTAAGTGTGCTCATTGCTACTGGGGTTGATCTTTGCCTGTAGCCTCTTTCAGCGGATGGAGTTAGGAAATATATATATGTATACTCTCACATACATATACACATTTATTTCTCTATATATGTATGTGTGTGTATATTAAAATCCATGAGGAAATACTAATACCTCAATTCCCATTAAACATCATGGGCTTTTTTTTTTTTTGATCATAGAATCTTGCTCTGTTGCCCAGGCTGGAGTACAGTGGTGCAATCTTGGCTCACTGCAACCTCCATCTCACAGGTTCAAGTGATTCTTGTACCTCAGTCTCCCGAGTGGCTGGGATTACAGGTGCACGCCACCCCATCTGGCTAATTTTTTTGTATATTTAGTAGAGATGGGGTTTCATCATATTGGCCAGGCTGGTTTCAAACTCCTGACCTCAATTGATCCATTTACCTCGACCTCCTAAAGTGTTAGGATTACAGGCATGAGCCACTGTGCCCAGCCTATCATGGACATTTCTTATGAGAGTTCTCATAATCATTTACAAACAATGTTGGAAATAAATGTTCTCATTGACTTGGAAATAATCTAATAATAGAATCCTCCTCGTCCTTAACATTTTAATCTCCATTACTCGTGATGAGAAAAGTCTTTAACCACCTCACCCTGGTTTCCAATTGACAAAATCTTCCCCTCTACCTAAACTTCATCTCCAGCAGATATAAGAAGTGTATTTCCTAAGACAGCAATCATTTCATAATGATTTGACAGGGCTGTCCTGTACATCCTAATGGGTATTTACGCTTCTTCGAATTTCAGAAGGAATAAGAATGCCCTATATTAGGATTGCAAGTTATAGCCACTCTGAAGTGGTCCAGATTTTTCCACAGTTTAGTGATCAGGTGTCTCTCCATCTTTACATCATAAATATGACTCATGTGCTCCTGCAATTCACACCAGGGCATACTGGATAAGTTACTTAATCCTCCCAGAAGAGTGTGTAAATGTATTTAGAATATCTCAGCCCCACAGAACTCTGAATATGAAGAGATCTGAACCTTCTAATAGTCACAATTTCTTAGTGACTTTTCCATCTTTGAGCTGGATAGTATGTAAAGAAATGGATACAAAAACTCTGTGCACAGGCACTGATGATTGAGTATGTAAAAGTCATTGTAGAGGAGGCAGGGAACTACCTCAAGGACATCTGATACCCCATGAGTCAGCAGTTTTTCTTTTTGTTGTTTTTTTTTCTTTTGTAGAAACAGGGTCTCGCTGTCTTGCCCAAAGGGCTGGAGTGCAGTGGTACAACCATAGCTCACTGCAACCTTGAACTCCTAGGCTTAAGTGATTCTCCCACCACAGCCATCTGAGTAGCTGGGACAATAGGCACAAGCCACTGTGCCCGGCTACTTTTCTTTTAGTTTTTGTGGAGACAGGGTCTTGGTATGTTGCCCAGGCATCCTGATTTTTACCTAAAACATATCTGTGTCTCAAAGATCTGGTACTGCTGTGTGGGCAAAGCTCAAGAAGCATTGCAGTTGTATTCCCAGAGATATATATTAGTGTCATTTCTAAGATTTCCCCCTCAGCATGGTACAGGGTAGGGTTTCAAAGATGGCTTTTGAAGAGTAGAAGAGGTAGAATGATCAAAGTAATAGTATAAGGTGGGCTTTGTCTTTGACAGACATTATGTACCTATTAGGTGCCAGGCACTGTGCTTGGTAGGTGATAATTCAGAAAGGGAAGAAGAAATTTAAGGGAGATTTCAGGAGTAGAATCTTATAATTCAGAAATGAATTGAATGGAGTGAAGACTGAGGGCTTCAATATTGGAGAAATGTAAGTGATAATTTCTAGCAATGAGATGGAATACAGAAGGGGAAACTTTTGAAAAGTGGAGTTCAGAAAAGAAGCAAGTGAGGGTAATTCATATTTCTAGACCTGAGAAGGTCATCATATTGGTTTCGAACATAGAGTGGTGGGAAGCTACTGAGTCAGAGCTATTATTTAACCAATAAATAAAATAGAATCAAAGCTTACTTTTCCACTAAGCTTTCCTTGATTCATACTATATTACTATAGAGTATAGAATTAGGTGTCCACTCAGCCCCGAAGAACTTAACACATTTTATACTATTTTTGGTATCATATTTTTATGTGAATTTATATAATTTTTAGCTTGTGGTTTTTCATTCTATACCTGCATCACATGGATCTACTGCTGTATCTTCTCCCTCTACCACATACAAAGCCTTGTACCTTGCTGTGAGCACAGTAGTTGAATGAACACTTGTGACATGAGTGTTGAATGAAGATTGAAACCATTCATTAGTTCTTACCATTGAAAATCAACAGTGAGACCCAAAGCTGATTCACGGTTAAAAATCTGATTTTCTTATTCAGTAATGCAGTCTCAAAGCTGATTCACGGTTAAAAATCTGATTTTCTTATTCAGTAATGCAGAGTTTTACCAGAAGTGTGATTAAAAACCAGTCTTTTGAAATGTCACCAAAATAAAATCCTTGACAGATACAACACTACTAGGTATATCATTAAAATATATTCTTAATATAATAAATGCCTAGAATCAGAACATTGGTTGAAAACATAGGAGCTTTACGGGGGCAGTAAATTTGGAGCTAGTCACATTTTAAATTTGCCATCAGTGATTCTTTGTTGAATCCAGAAGATAGAGCAAATTGAGCTGATAGTACAAGTTAGCAACGTAGTTTTATACAAGATTCTGGAATTTTAGGATTTTTGAGTGAGGAGGGCATTAGAATACAAACTTCTTAAATATCTACTTTTGCCATAAAAGCACTCCCCCATCTTACAAAAACTTATGAGTGCCATGGATGAAGATTTGTTGAAACTAAACTTTTTAGTTCTTCTCCCCTGTTTCTTTACCAGGTGAAAATTTTATGTTGAAATATATTGGGTCCTATCTTTAAGTGGTCTGAATAGCTATGTTTGAATGTATTTTTATCATGTAGTCAGAGACACTAAACCATTGAAATGGGATTTATGCCCCTTGCCACAAAGTATATAGCATTGTATTTTAAATGACTTGCTATAAACAACAAGGGTTTTTGTCTTGTGCCTCAAAAGTTTTATGGTAGACATTCGTTAGAACAATATTCTTTCCTGCTGGTTATGGAATCCATCCCCAAGGCAGGGCTTGCTGTTGATTGATTGTTACTGAGGTCACCTCTTAGTTTGAGTGAACATGGCTTGTTCTTCAGAGCAAGTGGGAAAACTGACTTGTGCAATGTGCTCAAGTCTATTTTGAATAATGAAGTTGGACTCTGGGAAGTCTTATCTTAGTATGAAAACCTTATCTGTTTCTGTTTGCTTCTTGCATGAGAATTTCTAGAGGGGGAATTGGAGCGTCTTACCTTCTGAATTGGATTCAGGGGCAAGAGATCATCATTTGATGTTCTCTGGAATCTCGAAGGTATGAGATAGTCCTTCTGAGGCTCTTGTTCTCCTTCAGCTAGAGTAATTTAAATCATGTGATGTGACCCTTATGAACCCTTCAGAGGTATTCAGAGAATAAATAACAAGGTCAGACCTTCTACTAAAGTGTTTCTGATACAAGCCATGAAACCAATCTCTCTGCACCTTCCCCTCTGCCTGTCAACGTGTGGCCTCATGGTGTTCTGTGCCTCTGATGGTTGTTTCTCTCCCTCGTTCTTCCTCTCGCAGACATGCCTTGAATTGGAACGCTACCTACAGACGGAGCCCAGGAGGATCTCAGAGACCTTTGGTGAGGACTTGGACTGTTTCCTCCACGCTTCCCCTCCCCCGTGCATTGAGGAAAGCTTCCGCCGCTTAGACCCCCTGCTGCTCCCCGTGGAAGCAGCCATCTGTGAGAAGAGCTCAGCAGTGGACATCTTGCTCTCTCGGGACAAGTTGCTATCTGAGACCTGCCTCAGCCTCCAGCCGGCCAGCTCTTCTCTAGACAGCTACACAGCCGTCAACCAGGCCCAGCTCAACGCAGTGACCTCATTAACGCCCCCATCATCCCCTGAGCTCAGCCGCCATCTGGTCAAAACCTCACAAACTCTCTCTGCCGTGGACGGCACGGTGACGTTGAAACTGGTGGCCAAGAAGGCTGCTCTCAGCTCTGTAAAGGTGGGAGGGGTCGCAACAGCTGCAGCAGCCGTGACGGCTGCCGGGGCCGTTAAGAGTGGACAGAGCGACAGTGACCAAGGAGGGCTAGGGGCTGAAGCATGTCCCGAAAACAAGAAGAGGGTTCACCGCTGTCAGTTTAACGGGTGCCGGAAAGTTTATACAAAAAGCTCCCACTTAAAGGCCCACCAGAGGACTCACACAGGTAGTGGTACAAGTTGGCCGCACGTGGTTTCTTCTCCTTTCCCCTCCTGTAGCCTCCTCATGTGGGAGGGCTCCTCTTTGTTCTGAGGAGTGGCATCCCTGCTGATGAGGAGGTGATAGACAGGCGGGAGGGCCCAGGTAGGGACAAAGAATGACTCACTTGTTACCTTAAGATCTCAAGATATCCCAAGCACAGGACGTGGGTTTGTCCCTACAGTGCCAACCACAGCATAGAATCACACAGTTCTGAGGATGGCTGAAGGGGGCCCTGGCAGTGACTCGTAGCTGTTTGTGACACAGACACTTGTCGCTTTCCTGACACTTTGCATTGTTTTGCAAGTGTAGCTCCACAGTTTTGATCAACACTGGGGTCTGAGAATGCATTTGAAAGCATTCACAGTTAGACAAGGTAGCCAGGGTGTCCCTATTCACTCTTTTCCCAGCATCCTGATTTTTCATCAAAGTCACCAACAGCAGGAGGGTTTCAGAGTTCATTAGATGTGATCATTCTATAATTAATTGGCATCTCCTCTTTTGCATTGTTCTCTGGCGCGTGCTTTATGGAGAGATGGCAGAATTGCTTTTTAATGAGCTTGTTACTGAGAAGTTGCTAAAGTGATTACATTGCTATGTGTGTGGTAAGAGCGGGTAGGGGAGGGATGGGGATTGTGTATTTTACTCAGGGCATCCTAGTAGCCCAGGAAGAGACACCACCCCTAAGTTCCAATCATATTGATCTTTTGAGCAATGGGATAATTTGGAAAAGTGGGGTTTACACAGAAAAGAGTGAGACTTGTATTTTTCTTGGAACTGGTCTTTGTTCTCTGCTTTGAGATTGGAGCTTAGGGGTGGTGTCTCTTCCTGAGCTACGAGGATGCTAGTAGCAGTTACTGTGATTGGTGGCTTTTAAGTGACTCTCCATCAGTGTGCTACCTGTGTGGTTTTTGCATACTGTTTGCATTCCGCGAGCTGAATAGGGAAAATCCCCAAAGGTGTAAGTGGAAGAATAAAAGCATTCTTGGAGAGAAATCAGTGATGGCATATAAGCTAGGGAAAGTGTTTGGTGCTCTGGGGGGCCTTCTGGGCTGTGCCACCAAAGAAGTGTGCAGGGGAGAGATTGTTGGCTGGAAAATCAGAACAACCTGGGCTTTAGTTCTAACTCTGCCACTATCTAGCTCTGTGACCTTGAGCCTATTCCTTTACCTCACCAGAGCGCATTGTCCACATCTGTTGAACAATCTGACTCTTAAGGCCCCTTTCAGTTCTAATGTTCTGGAGGTCTATGAACTGTTTTTGTGTAGTAGAGAAGAACTTTCTGAAGTTCGAATACATAATGTGTGACAGAGGAAATCACTGTTTTGAACCTCAGAGTTATTCCCATGGGAGAATGAAGACTGACATTACTTCCTTGCACACCAGGACTTGGGCCTGTACTGCTCTAATTCTGAACTTAATTTCCTGTGTGGCTCTTGCTTGGTTCATGGGACAGTCTCCTAACATAATGATTATATCCCGTGGCTCAGGCGGAGACCCACTCATGGTTTCTCATCAGAATTTGGGTTCCAGTTCACCACTCCACATACACCAAGGCTAATGCTTCATGCTATTGTCAGTTTTTGCTTCTTTGATATTGTCCTGAAGGTAGTTTTTATTGATATTTCTTTCTAAAGTCAATGAGTAAAGTAATGGCAAGACATTGGAAAGACATTGCAGTGCTCCCAGGCTAAAGTGCATGACTCATCTCCTGGCCCCTCCAGGAAACCAGAGAAGGCAGAAAAGGGCAAGAATGTTGTGTTGTCTTGGGGCTGTGGAGTTCATGATTATGGACACTTTCTGAATTATTGGCACTAAGGGCACATCCTGCTTAGCATGGAGGCTGGACAGCTCTGGGAAAGCAGAGATTCTTTTTAGGGAGTCCAGAGCATTTTCTTCTTCTTTCTTATCCCCTCTTTCCAGCAGAGATGTCAGGAGGGTGACTGTTAGGGTTGGTGCATTATTTGGTGCTTTGTTTTTTTGAGCATTGTCTACTCAGAGTGATTACCAAGGTGGAGCTCATTATGTTACCTGGCACCTGCAACTACTTGCCTTACGTTGGACTAAAGTGGAAAGACTCCTATAGGGAATTCACTCAGGGAGGCACCAGCATTATTAGAAAAGCAGTATTGCAAAGCAGTTAAGAGCTGAGCTTTGTGATCAGGTGGACTTGGGTTAATGTCCTCGCACTATCGCTTCCTAGATTTATGACCTCATTTCTAAAATAGAGACAATTGTGTCTACCTCCTAGTTTTTTTGAATATTAAATGAGCAGATATCTGTAAAATACTTGTAGAAAAACAAAATACCTGATAGATAGTAAGAACTCATTACAGATAGTAGTGGGGTTGATTATAGCTATTACTATTGTTGTTGATATTAGTGATGACTGAGTGAAAAAACAGCTTTGTAAGCCAGAAATCAGCCAGTTAGCCAAAGTTAAATACCGTAAAACAGCAAGAAGCTTTTTCCCTCTTGCTGCCAGTGGTTATCAATGGGATGTGGGGTGATGACACCTGTGGACACAAGTTATGGAGGATAAACCAGACATGCAAGCATTAGCCCATGGAAGTTGGCAATAAGGCAGAAAGATCATGGCTTTCCTCCCACAACATAGTAAGCGGTTGCCTTGCATCCGCGGAAGCATTTTGCCTGTAAAACCTTCCTCAGAGACATGCACAGAAGGGAAAGTAGGTGCTACAAGAAAGAGAAACAGATAAAAGGGAAGGTAGAGATAGGGATGGAGGGTGGGGAGAATATGAATTAATTTGGATTAAATGGATGAGAATCAGAAGTATTTATTTGGAATTGGTGTGAATTGGAGCACATGGGGAACTGAAAACAAAGGTGATAATTTATGTGGTGTAGATGAACTAAGAATAATGAAGAAAGCATGAAGGATGGAATCAAATTAAGTGCAAACATGTAAAGGAAATGGACTGGTAAAAGCTCAAGGGCAAAGGTATATGGAGATGGGAATTCAGGTTGGAAAGAGGCTGCTGATAGAAGGCCTGGAGTTGGGAGAGCTGCTGACCAAATGTGGAAATGAAGATTTTTTTTAAAATGGGCTCTGGTTGGATTCAGGCAAGCTATTTTAACACAGGATTCACTTTAATTCAGTCAAAATATTTCTTATCTTCCAGTTGGGGAGGTGTTTTGATACAGGAAAAAAAGGTAGATAAGAATACCATCCCAGAGAAAGAAATATTTGCATTTTATTCTCTATAGTTGCAGATACATGCTATATCTCTTCTATGTGGTAATACATTGCAAAGGAGAAACAGTGAAGAAACGAAGTGAAAGAAAATGTGCGTGTCTTCCTCTTATATGCATAAAGGAAGACAATACATGTTGGTAACATGGATTTGCTTGCATTGAATAATTTTTAAGGTGTTATTCATTTAATCTTTATATAGATAGAATTTACTGAGCTGAAAAAGATATGCATTTTTTTCCTTCTGTGGCTGTTTCTTGAGGATGCTGAATCCTTCAAAATTTTTGCCCTGGAGGATATTAGGCAATGAGGTGATTTTTTATTTATTATTTTTTTAAGATAGCAGATGTTCACATTGGTAGATAGGGCACAAACACGGGTTGCCCAAGGAAGTAAAGTTAGAGATGGGGGTACTGAGCTGGAGGTGCAGGATGATGAGGCGAGGACTGGGACAAAGGGAATATTATGAAGTAGCAGGATTTAGTGAAAGGAAGCGTATAAAAATGGACATAAGGGCCGAGCACTGTGGCTCATGCCTATAATCCTAGCACTTTGGGAGGCCGAGGCAGGTGGATCACCTGAGGTCAGGAGTTCGAGACCAGCCTGACCAACACCCGTCTCTACTAAAAATACAGAAATTAATTGGGCATGGTGGTGGCGCCTGTAGTCCCAGCTACTCAGGAGACTGAGGCAGAAGAATCGCTTGACCCCAGGAGGCAGAGGTTGCAGTGAACCGAGATTGCACCACTGCACTCCAGCCTGGGTGACAGAACGAGACGCTGTCTCAAAAACAATAAAAATATTTTTTAAACGGACATATGGTTTATTCATTGGGAAGAGCACTTAGTGTTGGCATGAGCGTAAAAATGTTCTTAGCAGCCAAGCCATTGCAGACCTTTCTCTCCTACTCTGTTTTCTGGTCTTCATATATTTTTCTTTCTCACAAATTCTACCATTGTGATCATAGTTGTATTCATCTTCTTGAGTCAGCTAAATAATCCTTAATATTTTGATGAAAGGTAACTTTCACTTCCAATGTTAAAAAAAAAAATCATGCTCATTCTTAGCAAAAATCAAATTTTAAAAAATCTTAATAGTTTCTATGTAAAAAAGGAAAGAAGTATTTTCTACATTTCTTCTTAATTACTTCTGAGAAGAGATAAAAACCTTTCATTGAAGTGGTGCTTTGTGCTAAGTGAACAGACTTTTCAAATTTGAAAATGCATATAAAGGCACGTCCACATTTATGTTACTATGCGTGAGTCATATTGGAAAAGTCAGGACAACGGCCAGTCATTCGATCTTTGATTCTTGGTCGCAGTGAAGGGAGATGTGAAGAAGCCATGTTCTCTTTATGTGCTGCTTGGAGGACTCTCTCTCTAGACTGAAGTTCCTGTCACCTAAACCATGGGTGGTGATAAGCATTCTCTAGATTTTGTACTGAACAGTGTAACAGGATGCTTTTCAGGTGGAAAAGTAATACAAATGTGCAATTTGCTTAGCATTTTACATTTGCTTTGGGGCCCATCTTACTGAATCAGAAAGTGGCGCAATCTCTAAGTTTAATCAGAATTTAGGGAACTAGTTTATTTTCAGATGAAAAGGTGACTAAAAATACTACAAACAAAAAGACCAGTGTAGCATTCAAAAGGCAAACAGAAGTGTTATGTTCTACATGTAATGAAAGGCATTTAAAGTTTGAAATACAATTTATTTTACTTATTCAACAAATACATACAAAGCACTTGCTATGTCCCAGACATTGTTCTAAATGTTTTACAAATATTAACCCTTTTAATCCTTATACTAACCCAATGACATAGGCACCATCTTATTTTATAGATGAGGAAAGTGAGACCCAGAGAAGTCAAGTAATTTGCCCAGTGTCACACAGCTCATCACAGATGGTCGGGCAAGGATTTGCACCAAAAAGTATTGCTCCAGTCGGAGTGCTCTTAACTTCTGTGCTTACTAATGAAGGGGAAACAAGTCAAATGAATTTTTAAAAAGTAACCCGTTATTGAGAGGAAATTAAAAACATATAGTTTAAATACAAATGGACAATGAAAACTAAATATCCTCTCTAAATAGGTGGATATTAGGAGGGTCCTTAAACATAGTGCCTCATCGGGTGACTGAGAAGCAGTACAAGGAAATTTCAAAGAAATGGTCTTCCATTTCAAGGCCTGTTATTGTTACTGATAAAGCTACTATTTCATGGTCGTTACTATTTTCATTTTTTTTTAACGTTAGTATTAAGGAGAGACATGCCAGTCTCAGTTCACGCATTAAAATGACAAATGTTAATACTCTGTCCCTATGAAATAAGAAAGGTCAGTATTATCACAATGTGGGAGAAACTGAGGACCCCCCCCCAAAAAAAAGTAACTTAGTTCAGGCTGTGCAACTCCCTGTTGTTAGAAATCAAACTGGACCCATGTCTCCTGACCTATAGGCTTACATCCTTCTCAGTAGATTGTCTTGCTTCTTATTTACTGTTTGTGTTCCTCAGTCTTTCTGTGAACAGGTATTAAGTGCCCATAGATGTCAGGCACTGTACTGTGGAGTGACCAGCAAAGGAGACCAGGGTGGTCCATTCGGGAAGGAGTGCTAAAGGGCAGTGATGGGTCAGTAAATGAAAGCAGGGTCTTGCATCGGCAGTCAGAGGCAGCATGGAAGATATGGAGATAACAAGTCGCTTTTCTCCTTCTGGACAGAGTGTTTATTGATGCTGTTCATCTTTTTAAATGATGCCAATGTGATAATATAGTGATTTATATAAATAGAAGCCCTAATTCAAGGTCAGGCATATCAGCAGGATAAAATTAAATACCTCAGTGTGGAACTGTAGGGGGTTCATCGACCACTTTCAACCTCCGAGTGCCATAGATAAGAATTCTTTGAATTTATACAATAGCAACTGAAATGGGGCAATTTTAAGACATTAAAGGGCCTTTAATATGCCGAGACACATGGCTGCTAATGAAGTTTATCCATGTGTTGAGGCAGAAACTCATTAAACCCCGATTGTGGGATGGAAACAAGAATAAGGGTTAAATGTTCAGTTCACAAGGTGGAGAGAGCTGAATAGGAGGGTTTGATCATTTTGATTTAGCATATTCAAGAGCTTAAGAGAAGTTTGAAAAGAAAGGGTATGAAGTGAGGTGGTGAAAAACAATCACTGGGAGAATTTTCTGATTCAGTAAAATCTTAAAACTTTACCGCATGATAATTTAGCAGTGTGATAACGCCTAACATTTATGAAGATAAATTAATGTAAATGTATATTGGGAAGCATGGCTTAAACTCAGCATATACACAGCAAGCACATTTATTTTATCATTATACTATGATAATAAATGTAGGCTTTGTGGGATGCCTATTCCAGATGTCCTTTTAATGGATAATTGATAGTCACAAAGCAAATAAGTATGTTAAAATAAGAATGGAGGAGAAAGAAAAACATGAAATTAATGAGTATTTCATCATAAACAATATTTTTGAACACCCACTATACATACACTAGTCCCTCTCTTATTGCCCAGGACCTTGCTTTTTGACACAAAAGCCTGAAATATGGTTTCATGAAATCATTATATTTGGAACCTGATCTCAAAAGAGAATATAGCCTGGGTGGGGGATGTGGGGGAACTGGGAGGAAGGAGAAAAGAGGAATCTCATTTCAGAAAAGGCAGTGGATGTAATAGAATTTTATAAATTCTAAGGTTTCAAGGGTAGGCAAGTTCTGTTTGACAGAGAAGAAAAAAAGAGGGTCATGAGAAGTCTGTGCAAATGAAAAAATGACATTGAGAAGGCCAAGTGTGAACTTTTAGAAAAACTGTTCCTTTTAATAAATCGATAATGTACAGAGGCTGTTTCTATTATAATATAGTGTTAATTACCGTCATGATCATGGTTATCCTGTACATCTAATATAGGAAGGTTTGAGGAAAGCTCTGTGGAGCTTTGTAAAGAGTGAAGGCTAAGATGACGTTATAAGAATTGATGTTAGGCAGGAATTTTCTATGTTTTCTGAAGTTGAAACAATAATGTAGTGATTGTGTTTGAATTAGAAAAAAAAAACAAAAACAGAGTTTAAGAAACTCATGTATTAATCTTTTAAAACAAGTTTGTTTTGAATTATCATCTTTTTAAAAAAGTTAAAATATAAAGACAGATGAAAAATAATTTTAAAATTACCTTTCTTTGAAAAATATTCAGCTTGAATGTAGTAGAAATTACAGTTGAAACCTTGATAACGGATCATCAGGAAACAAACTTTTCATATAAGGAAATTAGTTCCGATGAGTAAATGCAGCTGTTTGGGAATCTGGTCCACCAGGGGCAGAATGTGTCATGTGACACTAAGCTCTGGTACTCTGGTACCGAATGGAGAACGCCTAACCCTTTCCAGGCAGGCAGTTTCTATTTGTCTTCACCCTGATGGAGGCAAATTGGATGGCCCTGGCCAAACTTGTTTTCTAAAATACAGGTCTTTTTCTTCTGCATTCCCCGCCTAAGAACCCAATATCTGATCCCTTCCTGTACTCTGCCACTTTCTGTCTTGCAGCCTTCCTCTGCCCTTCACAGCACAAAGGATCTGGTAGCAATACACTGTAGACTGTTGTGGTTGGTGGATTATACATCCATCCACCAGTGTATAACACTTTAATCTTCCATTATTAGTTTTTTAACCTTCAACTAGGGGAAACTTCATAGAATTTCAGTAGTCTGTAAACAGGTAGGGAGACATGATGGGGGAGTGTTGGGAACTGGGATGGCATTCCCCCACTTCACTCCAGCAGCATCCCATCTACCTCTCCTGTGCTACTGGATTTTCTACATTTTCTAAAAGTGGCTTCCTTTCAACAATTTGTTAATGTATTGACATGACATTATTAAGCTAAATGTTGGTCGAGGCAAGATCACTTAAAATAATTAGAAGTTGGTGACTTTTTTGTGTGCTAGTTATTCAGCCAACCACTGATGGAGTTACTCCTCATTCCTGCAATGTCTCCATGTTCAGTCACCAATGGTTGGTTATATAATGGAGGTGAAAGCACTTCAGTTATTTGAGAATGTCTGAAATGAGAATAAGCTTAGCATGCTTTGTTCCATATTTCAATTCACCCTACTTTCTCCTTCAGCATGTATATTTATGGAGCTAGGTGAACTGGGGACTAACCCAGGATTGGACCCCATAATCTTGTAGGGGAGGAAAGATCAGAATGCCCGATTGCTGGTTCCTTATGAAGCCTCAGTCCAGCTTTGTCCTAAACCAAGCTTCCTTGGCATACCCCCTTCTTTTTGCACCTCACATCTTTTTTTTCGTCCCTTCAAAAGTTATCTGCATTCATGTAAGACCTCTTTTATTTTGTTTGCAAAATAAAATACATTTACAGGTTAAAACTCCTTTTATATTCTAAGCTACTCATCTGGTATTATAAAACATATACGAGGCTTCTTTTGTTGTTTCTGCCTTTAAAATGTATCCCGTTTCCATTACTATAACATTTATGGAATTCAGTAAAGTGGTACATATTGTTTTCAGGCAAATAATGTAAAATGATGTTTTAATCCCAACTTTGTTGGGCCATCATAGTTTTATCTGTTTCACTAGGTGAGCTAAAAATGATAAAAGCTATCAATCATTTTGTTGCAGGCAGGAAACCAGAAGCCATCTTTAGTTAATAAAGAACTTGACCTCCATGGTAGAGTATTGGCTAGTTAGGTGTCTTAGGGTGTCTAAGATCTTTCTCTGGAGCCCTTGCTGTTTTCCTAGCAGGGATGTTTTGTAATAAGGACTATAGTTTGTTCTAATATGGAGGCCAGTGTTAAATGAGAGTGGTTCTAGGAGTCTAGCAGATGCCCTAAAAAATGTAGGGATTCTATCTGTGTCCTAATGAATAGAACCAAGAGAAAGCTTGACTCTGGTACATATCCGAGGGTAAAGAGCACCAAGATATGGTAGGAAATATTTTAGAATAACTATGCAGTAGTCCCGTTTAAAAGGTTTTTGTCTTCATTTTGTGTGTTTATGTAATTTAATGTCATTTCATGGAATTCGTTGCTTGGTTATGAACTTATAACGTGGTGTTTTGAATCCCCTTGCTATGGGATATGCAACATCCTTCACCTGTACTGAACGTCTGTTGCAGAAAGGAAATAATGATTCCTCATATTGAATTCTCAATTGGTCATGAGCCTGTTGAAACTAGTATTGGTATTTTAAAAAGAGCAACAAAAGATACATCTCCCTTCCTTGATATAGGTAATAAGACATTTTATGTTCCTAGTGTTCAGGAGAGAGTGTCAGGAAATCAATATGAATAAATTCAAGTACACAGAGGATTTACCCTATTTGAAAATGCAATGTGTGGCAAAATGACGGTATATATTAAATTTTTTTGTTTCACTTGCATGTAAATATTAGCGTTTAGAAAAGGTGTCATAGGCTACTTATAAATTTAGGCAGAGGGCAATTTGCTGGCTTTTTGTTTTTTTCATTCTTTGTTGTTGTTTAGTGTCTCAAGGCTTACAGCTAAACTGAATTTGAAACTAAATACTGTCATTACAGAAGATTTTTCGTGAGTTCTTCCAATTTCTCTGGGGATAAAATAATGGTCGCTGGAAGCAGTGGAGAAACAGTAATTAGGGCAAATAGTAATACTGTGCATGATTGAGGAAAATGTGAGAAAGGGAGGGGGAAAATGCAACAGACAGACTTGTACATCTTGTTACTAGGAAACCACATCAGCATTAAATACAGTGTGCTAATTGGCTATCCTGTTTCTTCCTGGGTACCAGCCCGGGGCCTGCTACACAGCTGTTTCTGCTCTTCTGGTTGCTAGGTAACTGCATCATTTGCTCCCCCCACCCCCACTTTGTATTCTGGAGGGTAATTGGCTACTTCTGCTCCTGGTGTTGCTGCTGGGTACCAGTCTGGGCCTGCTGCTCTGCTGTTTTCCAGAGGGATTTAGTCAGGAGGGAGGGGAGGAAAAGGGAGAGGAAGATATGCTGGCAATTAATGGAGCATAAGTGCAAATTCTACACAATGTCTGGCACCTGCGGCCCCTCATCCTGCCTTCTCAACTAAATCCTTTAGCTATGGAAACACATTAAAGTCTTGAAGTCTTTCTTTCTCGGCATACCTTATAAATATAGTTTAAAGGAAACAGGACATTTGAAGACATCACTTAAATGACAGCTTTGGTCTTCTTCAGGAAAAAAACTGGCAAAATATTACATACCTATATTTTGATATGAGTAGTAATAGAATTTGTGCAGATATTTAAAATACTTTACAACAAGATAGCATCTTTAACATCCTAAGGAGAGTGCCACCTTATTTCTTAAATGAACCAAATTACTCTGTGCCATTCTTCTTGATATCAGAGTATAAAGTAGGAAATAGAATGGACTAAACACATTATGGGATTTTCCCAACTGTTTTATGATGAAAGAGTAAAGGGAGGCTTCCAGATACTTGACTTTCCTATTATGAGTTTTATTCCTTTGATGTGCACAGCACATACCCTGGTGCTTTTCACTGGGACATTGCATTTGCATGGCCGTAACACATTTTGCACCATAGCTGCTTTCCTGATGGCAAATGAACAAATGTGATGCAAAATCTAAAGTCAATTTTGTGATTTAAAAAACAAGTAAAAAGGTAATTACTTTACATATAGTTGTCATCTCTTGTTGAAGTAGAAGTTTTCATTTCATCATTATTGAAATTCTCACTGGAAGTGTGACAAGGAAGATTCTTTAGAAGTGAAGTGATGCTCCAAGGAGATTTCACTTTAAATGGTTGAGAAAGTGTATGTAAATTGGGGCCCCTTGAAGAGGCAGCTTTATTCCCCTGGGAAGGAACTGTTTTATTGAGAAAACTCAGAGCATGTTGTGTGACTGTGCACAGAAATAGTTAGCAAAGGCAACTCTTATTTGACACTAATGGCTGTTAGTGGTTTCCCATACTAATGAGATCCACCATACCCTATCACAATTGAAGCAGAAGGAGGCCTAGGCTGAGCTACAAGCCCTTCCACCATAAGATAAATTCAGGCTTTATGGAATCATTTCTACTTAAAATACCCTTAACATAGCAGAAGACCTCCAGCTAGGCTAGGTGATTGCTAGAAGATCTCAGCATCAACACCTATCTAAAGGAAACCAGTTAGCCATTAGTAGTACTCAAATTGCAAAAGAAAATTTCGTTATCAAAGAACAACTTACAGAGGGGGTATAATATTATTTCTGCTATCTCTATTAAAAGGACCAGTTGTTAATCACTCAAAAGCATTTGCCCATTAAATGAATTAGCCATTTACTTATGAAAAACCATCAGAAGTCAGAATATCCCTTTGTCACTTGACAAGTTTTATATTCTGACTTTGGGAGGGGGAGGTTTTGTTTGAGTATTTCATCTTTGTTGACAGCAGACTGTCAGAACAACAACTTTGCAAGGACGTTATGGATTGTCCCTATTTGACTTAAGCAGGGTACAGATTGAAAAGTTCAAAGAAGTCTGGGGAGTTTGTCTTACCCAGCCCTCTTCTTCACTGATCGATTGGATGTGCTTATACAGCCTCACTGTGGCTCTAGCAAGACCCTGGAAACCCAAGGCAGGGGTCTTTGAAGGCTGAAGGTGGTCATGGTTAGTCCCAGTGATACATGGACATCAGTGCATACTTCTGAGCTTCCTCTCATTGTACTCTTCTGGGAGAGCAGATCTTTTTTCCTTTGATGTCTCCATGTTTAAAATAGAGTGCAGGCATACAAGCAAGCATGCTTTGGGGAATGAAGAAAGGTAGTCCATGGAGCTGCTTCAACCCCTGGTTTTCCTCAGTCCTGAAAATCTGCTCTGCTAATTCTCATGGCCACACAAAACTGCTACCTTTGACATCAAGTAAACCGGTTGACAGAATTGGAAAGGACGAATCTGATGGCTGCTAGTCCCCCAGCAGGGCTGCTGCTAAGCCATAATATGCTTGCGTGTGAATTAGAAAAAGGTGCCCTTTGCATTGGGCGGTTTCCTTGTGCTTGAGGAGCAGAGCCGAATTCAGCCCCCCTCAGCCGGTAGCTGGACACCCTGTGCTCAAAACCTTATGTGGCCTGTGCACACCGGGAGAGCATTCCACACAGATGGGCCTTCCCTGAACTTTTAAGAACTTCTGAGGCTAATAAGGGCATAGCAGGAACGGGAAAGTCACACAACGATTCAACGAGTGTATTGGGACATCCTGTCAATGTCTGAAGAGGCCATTATGTGTGACAGCAAATCTTTGGGTCCAGCCACTCTCCCAAAATGTGAGATCATTAGTTGCCTAATGTGGTGGTTCTCAACCAGGGGAAATGTTATCCCTTAGGGAACATTTAGCAACGTCTGGAGACATTTTTCTTGGTCATATCTGGGGCTGGGGGTATGCTACTGGCATCTGGGAAGTGGAGGGCAGGGATACTGCTAAGTATCCTATAATGCCCAGGACAACTTTCGCAGCAAAGGATCAGGTGGGCCCAAGGGTCAGCAGTGCCAAGGTTGAGAAACCCTGGCCTAATGCACCCTTAGCTGTCCTCTTCTCTGTAGGTTGCTCTGCACCACTTGCAAAACATTTCCTAGTCCTTTTAAGATGACCCACCCACCAGGTCTTGCCTTCTTCCCTTTTATGATCTTTAACAATATTGACTCAATGGAAATATTGCATTATTTATTATTTCTGTCAGGACTTAGATGATGTGCCGCTTTTCCCCTTATGATAAGAAAGAACTCTCCCTACCTCCACTAAACACTTAACCTTCTAGATTGAAGATTCGTGATTGTGACTCTTCACAAGCCTCGTGCCCTGCCCTTTTGCAGAGGGCTCCTGACCTGTAATAATTTGAGATTTTGCTGAGGCAGAGTTTTGATCACATCAGCTGCCAGGCTGGTACATGGGAGGGAGGTGCTTTGCCAGGAAGTGGGCCTAGCTGTCCAGGCGCTGAAGAGCCACACCATCATATGGTATTGTCATTCTCCCCCTGGGTACAGTGGCCTTGCTGAAATGTAACAGTTGTTTCCTCGTTACCAAAAAGAAGGGTAACTGTTAGTGAAGAAATAAGAGTGACGTGTTTTCCGTGGGAAAATAAAACTTTTACTGGGAAAACTGTATATTGCGCTGGTATTTGCTACCTCAGTGCATTTCCTACTATTCACTGTTCTGGTTCACACCAGCACCATGAGGAGCATACTGGAAGCTTTTAGAGTGCTTAGGGAGAAAGGTGCTATTTCAGGTAGAAGGATTTAAATGGCCTTATCTAATGGACACATACTTTATGTCTGCATTTTGTCAGGAGCTGTGAATTATGCATTGGCTCTTTCAGCTACATTCACATGCATAGAAAATAACATTGTCAGACGTGTCATCCCCAGATACAATGGACAATATGCTATTATAATTGTATGGCATTGTCCTTGCTGTTTGGAGATAATACTGCTGACTTTATTCCTCTCATACATGTGAATGTGGCTGTAGGGAGTACGTGACAGCTGTGGCTTTCACATATATTAGCTTATCCCTTGCCACTTTAAGAGATTGCCATTAGTGAGCTGGCCTCGTGGGGTCATGCTAAGTGCCATGTTTTGGATCCCAGTTGTTATCGGACCTTAGTTTTAGACACAGTAGGGAATTAGTAATATTATCTTGATGACCTGAAGATGCAGTGGGTTATTTAGTCAGCTTCCCAGAACAGATGTGCTAAAGAAAGGGTAGGCTGAGGCATTCCTACTCAGACTGGCTTTGGGAGTAAGAAGGCAATTGGGTACCAAGCCTGGGAATGACTGCTTCCATGTTAGTGCATTACCCAAGTAAGCAATAATAATATAACTTGTATTGATCTTTACAGTTGCCAAGTGTTTCACATACATCCTTCCGTTTTACCTTCACTTACTGATGGGGTAAGTCTTCTTATACCCATTGTACAAATAAGGGAACCTAGGCTCAAAGAATCATTTTTCAAAGGTTTCACTGCTGAACCATCGCAGAGCCTGCCCTACTCTGTTTTTCCTTTAGAGATCAGTTATTTCTTTTGGGGGCCTAAGTTAAAGCAGTATAAATGAATTCAGTTTTGTTTATGGTTCAGAAAAATAAATGGCTTAATATTTGTTGTTATTTTGCTTGTTCAGTATAACTGCTAATTCAGAATAGCTAAGAAAACTGAGTGATTATCTTGTATATTCCTACATTCTGTCTATTTTGGTTGAACTTAAGAATCCTTGATCTTAGTTGGTTTTCCCCTATTTTAAGAAAGAGAGCTGGCTTTGAAGATGCAAACGGACACAAGGTATAGATTCTTGAAGTGATATCTCAGTACTAGTGCATTTGCATATTTTAGATAATTCTTGATGAGAAACAGCAAATAGAAACTTTTCTCTGAACCTCTTGAAAGAATGCATCTTAGCAATCCTCTTTATTACTAAGCTGGAAAATCCAAATGGCGATGCCTTAAAGAATTCGAAGGAAGCTATGGATGGGTGGATCTTGGTATGTGAGTTGTATGCCCCTCTCAGTTACACCAGAGCTTTGCTAGGTGAGGTTGAAGAAATGATTTCTGTGCATTTATTTTTGTTTGTATGATAAGTGTAGAATTCAAGATAATTTTCTTTTATCTTTGTTTTTGCCCAGTTATTTGAGGATATTTATGGATGGGTTAGAAGTCGTAAGAATAAAAACCCTTGGTAAATACAGGAACTGTAAGTCTACTCATGGGCAAAGATCCCATACTCAGGTTATGATTGTGCTTGATATGTGCAGAAATCTCTCCTCTGAATTCAGAAAAGCACACAGTGAAGAAGAATAGCTGCTTTCTAGCATTCTGCCAAAAGGATCTACAGGAACCTCAGAGTGAAGGGCACTTATATTATCTTCCAGAGATCTGAGGAAAGAAAAGGTATTAACACCAAAAGACAAATTCCTGGAAGGCTGAAGGAGTAACACACATTACCCCTGAGGGCTCCACTCTTTTGAGGATTGTTTGTCTGTAGATATTTTTGTGTGTGATCCTGTGTTCCCCTACAAGTTTGAAGTATTTTCAAACTTCCCCTTTTTATTTCATTCTACCTGCCATGGAAATAACCTTAATAAATCGTTAGAATTGGCAGGGCGCCCAACCCGATTTGATAATAGCCTTTTCTTTGCTGATAATTGGCTACTAAGCATTTAGAATACTTTCAAGCCCACCTGTGTATCTTTTCCCCCCCTCACAGTTAGATCTTAAAGTTTTTTGTGTGTGTGTATGTGGTTTTCCTGGTGTGCATCTTATCCAAAAAGAATAGTTAATGAGCAAAGCCAGAAAGAATGCTTTGCAGCCAGGGAAAACTTTTCATACATCCTTCCCACTCCTGTCATTGTATGAACTACAAGGACCATAGGTACAAAGCTTGTGGGATCAATTACCGTTCCGCATTTTTTAAAAAATCTGTTGTGAGAAGAGTAAAGCAATAATTAAAATTAACTGAACAGCTCTATTGCTCTACTGAGGCGTGAAATCTTTGTGTAAACACAATCACATTGTGCAGATATAGGTCTTTTTAGTTGGGTGACTTAGCGAACCCACTGAAGTTTTGAGGTCTCTGGGTCAAGGGCCCGTTTTGACACGGTTTGAGAGGTCACCTGCTCATTTGTGTCTGCGTTGTGCTGCAGAGAGAACTGTGAGCTGGTATGGTTCCTTGCCCACCACAGCACAAAGAAGAGCCGGCTGGCTTTTGGCAGATAGCGGGCTGTGACAAGGGGGAAGGAAATTGCACACAAAGCAAGATGGCTGCACACAGGAGCTAGTGGGGAGTGCTTGGGAACCTCTGGGGCCCAGGCAATGATGCGGCTTGAAGGTGGAGGAAACAGCAGTTATAAAATATAAATGTGTTTATGATTACATTGGGCCTGTGCTATATAATTTTACACACACTCATATTTGTGATTTGCGGCCACAGCTCCATATGGAGGAGAAGCTTGCTAATTTACCCAAATTGATAGGGATGCTGCTGAAGATGATCAGATTGGTAGGAGCAGTAGCTGAGAAAAAGTGGTCTCCTAAAACAAAAATGGTGGGGGTACTACTATGTCAGAGGCATCCTTTGTTCATTTATTTTGATAAGCAGAGCTTGGCTTTAATTATTCATGATAATGCTTGCCCTGGAAGGAGCAGGCCTCTGATGCCACAGCAGCTGTCGGGTGCTGTTTGGTTCTCTGTGCAGTTAACACTAAAACAACCTGCTTAGACTTTCTTGAGATTTGTCATGCTTTCATTTGTGAGAGGTGAGATGCCCTGAAGTTTTGTTTACACCTGATATCCCTTCCTAGGGGGCAGGTATTGACTTGGCTGGAGTGGAAGAGAAAGCCTGAATGATAACAGCCATTTCATGAAATCCTTACAAGGTAGGTGGTGATTTTCCCATCTTAGGCATGAGAACGTGAAAGCCTAGAAGATCCCAACAGTAGACATGCCCAGCTCATAAGTGACCAAGCTGGCTTTTGAGTCTGGGTCTGACTCCAAAGCCTGTCCCCTATAGCATTATGCTGGCATTTCCTAGAGAACAGGCCAAGAAAGGGACAGTGGAGCAGACCCCACCCTTCTTCCACCCCAGTCCATCCCACTCTCTGTGCTTTCAGCCTATTTCCCAGTCTTAGCATCCATTACCATCATTTCCGACAGCTTTCCAAAGCGTTTCTTGACTTGGCAAAATCTTGAGGCACTTATTCTGGGAGCTCTTCAGAAGGAAAGCACTTTGGAACAGCATGCACGAGTTCCAAAGTCCCCAGAGCATGTATGATTCATGCTTCTTGCAGGGGAACTTCATGGAGGCAGGCTGTTGTGACCCTAGGATACTTGATAGACCTTTTTTTTTTTTTCATAGATGCATAAATCCAGACGATGAATGATGAATGGCCCGTCCACTCAGCTCATAGCAAAACCCTGGGAGGCATCCCTGATACATGTCCTTTCAATCAATTTTTTTTTTCATCTCATGGGTACTGCTTTCTAAATATGTTTTACATTTGTTTGCTTTTCTCCGTCTCTGCTGCTATAAGCAGAGTCATTTGTGTTTCAGGCACTATCTTCTTTCTCCTGGGCAATGGTAGAACCTCCTAGAAGTTGTAGAACCCTCCCCACACTGGCTCATTGCCTTTGGCAGCCCATTCTCCATTTTGTAGCCAGAGTAATGTTTTAAAGTTCAATTCTGATCATGTTATGCCTCCGTTTAAAAGCTCACAATGGCTGCCATTGTTCTTAAAGTACAAATTCTTAAACATGATCTGTAAGACCGCTTTCCCAATAGAAATGTAACGTGAGCCACATATATAATTTTATATTTTCTAGCAGGCACACTTAAAAAGTAATTAATCATATTAATTAGTTCTAATACTGTATTTTATTTAGCTCAATATATCCAAAACATTATTTCAACATGTAAATAATTGATAAACAATTATTAATGAACGATTTTACATTTCTTTATCTCTTCTATTGGAAAGCCTTCAAAATCTGGTGCATATTTTACGCTTAGAGCATGAATCAGTTCAGATTGCTCACATTTTGGGTACTCAGGAGCCACCTGTCCTAGGGTCTAAGAGACTGGTGGATGCAGGTCTGTTTAAGTCCTTTCACAGTCTGGCCACTGCCTGTTCTCTCAGTCCCTGCAGAGCACACAAACTGATACTCCTCTTTGATCAGCTTCTTGGTGAGGTGTGGGAGAGAATGTAGCAGAGGGCTGAGAGGACGTCACCCCTGCTAATGAACTGGAGGAAACAGCCCAACGTGGAACCATCCGCATTCTCCCCTTCTGCAGGGCTTTCTGGAACAGCAAATAGTATGGACTGTGATGGAAGAAGGGTGGGGTCTTTTGCTTCTGTGTCCCTTTCTTGGCTTCTAGAAAACCCCAGCATGATGCTGCAGGAGAACAGGCTTTGCAGTCAGACCCAGACTTAAAAATCAGCTCAGCCACTTATTAGCTGGGTGTCTGTCCCTGGGCTTCCGTGTTCCCCTCACTAAGATGGAAAAATCACCACCTACCTTGCAGGGCTTCTGTGAAATAGCACAGGTAAAGCGCCATAGGGCTGCCTGATATGTAAAGAACATGCCAGGAACAGGGATGTTATTACCTGGTGTTTCTCCTTCACTCCAGACCAGTCAGTACCCACCACTCAGAAAGGGCAGGCAGGTAGAAATGAAGCTTCAGCTCATCTCACACTGAGGTGCAGGTTAAGAATGAAATCCTTGCTTTGCTGTTGGCCTTGGGGGTTTCCATTTTTGGTCTATGTAGAACTTGTTAAGTGACACAGATTTTTTTGAGAAGGTGAGGGAATGAAATGAAAAACATGCTGGTAAAGTTAATATGAGGTATTCTCTGAAAAAAAATGTTTCTACCCGCACAAAGGTCTAGCAGTCAGTAGTACCGTTCTGTGAGCTGCAAATAAGACCATGGGTTCTAGGGGAGAGCAGATGAGTTGTAGTTCACACTCCTGGCTTCCCGTCTCAGTAGATTCGATTCCTTTGCTTATTCATTTTTAAAAAGTTAGAACAACTATTATGTAGGTACGTCTAAATAGTTCTTACATTCTTTCCAGTTGAAACATTTGTTTTATCAGAAAGTATTTCCAAAGGGAATATGAGCATTGATTCCACTTTAATTGTTGTTGCTTATATAAAAGGCAGAGTGAGGCAGTGGTTAAGCATGTGGATTCTGAAGGTAAGATGGCCTGAGTTTCAGTCTTGACCGTACCACATATAAGTTGGGTGAACTTGGAGAACAGCTTAATTTCTCCAACCCTCTATTTCCTCATCTAGAAAATGGGGAGGGATAATAGCATTAGGGCTATTGAGAGAATTAGAGGACAGAATATACACAAAGGTTCTGTAGTGCCCAGCATATAGTGAGGGCCCAGTAAATATTAGCCAAGAGCTAATTTTACTTGGATTTAAAAAGCCGTATCACCCGTTAAAGGTGGGTAGAATTGGACCACAAGTCTGCTGATGGTGATTATTTGAGGTGTTTTCTCTGCAGAGATGCATGTATTGTCTAGTTTGTTTATGTATAAAATTTTGTACCTTTCTCCTACACTTAGTTTTCTACTATATGTATATCTACACAAGGAAGGAAAATATAGACATTTTATCAGAGATTGATTCTGCCATTCATATATTCATATATCCAACAGAAAAAGCCAAATATATCTCAGCAGATGAGATACAAGATGTGGTAAGATATGCAGTGTATTGTAGTAGTGTATGGGCTTTGGGCAATTTCTCTCCATGTGGTATTGGGTTTGTACTGTTTGGTTAAAACCTTTTGGCTTTCTAATCAGTGCCACATTGCAAGTTGAGGAGTTGAGGCTTGAGATCTTATCTTTGATGGTTGAATGAAACACCAGCCTCTGGAGGTGGTCTGCTCCTACTATCTCAAACAGATCTCTAACCATCTTAGCTAGAATCAGGTGATTGCAGGCTGTTTATTCACCAGAAAGGTATATTCAGGTATTGGGTGTTAATATGAGCCATGTTGCATAAAGGATTTTGGGGTAAAATATTTTAATAATTACCCTGCCTGTATAGTGCTTTGCAGCATATGAAGCACTTGCACAGAAATCATCTCTCTTCACATTTCACAATAGTCCTGTGAGGGCTATGCCAAAGAAGGGATCAGCTATATTTTGTGAGGAGGAAAGTGAGACTTAAAGGTAGGTAACTTTCCTGAGGGCACGTTATAAATGGTAACAGCTAGGACTAGAGCACAGGTCTCCTGATGGTGAGTTGTGTGTGTGTGTCTGTTTTCCAGTAAACTGTACTTGTACACATGGGGCAGCATCTTCAGAACTCTGTCAACCTTTCTGCAGAAAAGAAGCGAGATTTCCTTTGTTCACGTATGTTATGCTTTGAATTAATTAGATCCTAAGTGAAGCTTTTATGACAAAGACCCAAGCTAACAGGAGCTTAAAGATGTAAGATTTCTTTTTTCTTTAATATAAAGTCTGCACTGAGAACTGTCAGAAGCCCAAACTCCTTTTGGATGTTTGACTGTTTGGATGTTTGGATGGTGACTGTTGGTCACCCATCCCTAGGGTTTCCATTCCTAAGGTATTGCTCAGGTCCCTGCAATTCCAGATGGCTGCCACCAGGCCTACTTTCCAGGAACCTCGTTTTCATGCAGGTTTTGAAAGTGTAAAGCAGAGGAGATGTCCCTACTTTTAGAAGTACAGCTTGATTGGCCGTGATGGCTCATAGTTGTAATCCTAGCACTTTGGGAGGCCAAGACAGGTGGATCACCTGAGGTCAGGAGTTTGAGACCAGCCTGGCCAACATGGTGAAACCTCCCTCTACTAAAAATACAAAAATTAGCTGGGTGTGGTGGCAGGCACCTGTAATCCCAGCTACTCAGGAGGCTGAGGCAGGAGAATCACTTGAACCCAGGAGGGGAGGTTGCAGTGAACTGAGATCATGCCACTGCACTCCATCTTGGGTGACAGAGCGAGACTGTCTCAAAAATAAATAAATAAAAGTATAGCTTGACATTGCACTTGTCACTTCCACTTATGTCTCATCAGCCAGAAATTGGTCATATGTCAACAAACAATTGCAAAGGAGTTTGGAAATACAGTCTTTATTCTGGATGGCCATAAGCTCAACAAAAACCTAGGGATACTCTTACCTAGGGATAAGGGGAGAATGAATATAGAGGACAACTGGCAGTTGCTGTTATGCTTTTAGTCTTAATAAACCTTTTTAAAAAGCCTTTAATGCAGACATTTTAACAGAAAACCCTTGAGTTCTGAAATTCTAAATGTATGAAATGATAAGGGTAACATCCTAGTACATTGTAGTTTGTGGCACATTGCAAGATCAAAATAATTGCATGAAAACTAGGTTTCTGTGGAATGGCTTAAATTCTGAATGGAAACATAATTTACATTTTGCATTTCATGAGAATATTACATTATTGGAATAATATGAAGTGACTGGGAAATTAATAACTTAAGCACAAAAGCATATGGAGTCAGATTAACTGCATCTTAATATTTCTTGCACCTCTTTTTCCCACTTCCGAAGTATAAAGTCACATTACATTGACATTTTCCTCCCAGAATGCCTTCATTCTTCAGTAGAAGAATGAAGAGAAAGTATTTTGTGGCTGTGAGTTTAGCACAGACAAAAGTTAAGGCTGTTTGAGGTTAGAGGTACATAGGATGACAGATTGTGTGGGGGTGTTTCTACATATGTGGGTGTCAGTATGTTTGTACTGAGTTGTTTGCAGATTGGGGGGGAGGGCAGGGTGTGTGTGTGTGTGTGTGTGTGTGAATGTGAATGTAGATTTCCCGGGTGGTTTCAGTCATTGTATTTTCTTCTTAATGATTCCTATTAGGGAGCAGCAGAAAGAAGATGTCGGAAGATCTAGGTAACTGCCTAAAGGAAGGTTTGGAGGTGGACCAGTAGTATATGGGTATGTTCATTCAGCCAGGTTAATTGAGGATCTTTGACATGTGTCCAGCATTTTAAGTCTTGGGAATACTAAGGTGAATAAGCCTGGCTTCTGCCCTTAAAGGGAGCATTTGGTTTTGTGGAGCTACATAGAATGTAAACAATTTACTCAAACAATATGATAGTCTCTTCTAGAGGAAGTTAGGTGAGCAGAAGGAAGGAGTGCCCAACTCTATCAGAGTCCATCTAGAGCCACTTCCCACAGGATATGCTTTGGAAGTACTAGGACCACACATTGTGCCAGGCTCTGAAGACACAACTATGCACAGATGTGAGGGTCTGGCCTCAAAGGAGTCAGTCTCTTGAGGGGACAGTTCGTCATCAAGGCTCCTTAGGGTTTGGCATTGCCACCTCTTCAGTCCATTCTTAAGGGTCCTTCTCACATATTTACATCTTGACCTCAGGATGATAAACCACTATCTCTTATCTCTGGGCCTTTGTGCATGCTGTTCCTTCTCCAGGAAATACGTAGTGCCCTTGTCCCTGGTGTCCTTCAAGTTTCAGGGAGGCTGATCATCTCTCAGACACCTGCCGTAATAGTCTTACCAAGTCTTGGGGATTTTCTGTTTCATGTGTCCATGTTACACACATCTATCAAACACATTGAGTCTCTTTGTATGTATGCATGGTGCTTTCCTAACTGGGAGCTGCTCTAACGTGAAGAGCCTTTCCATTTAGCTTTAATCTCTAGCAGTGTCATTGGTTGGCATATATTAGAACCAACAATTAATGCTGGTTGAATCTAACTTGTCACACTGAAGAAACTGTTTCTTTCACTGCCAGTGAGTTAGACCAGAAGTCCAAGTATTTGACTTTTCCTGTTTACCTGTGGACAGAAGTGAAGTGTTTCAGAGATAATGCATGTTAGGGTTTATGAATCTGGAAGGTAAGGTGGTAACAAAGCTTTTCGTGCTATTGAATTTTGATGGTCTGATGGTCTCAATTAGCAAACATTGTATTGAGTGCATGTTACAGTGTGTTTGAGCCTGTGCTGGACTTTGTGAGTGATTACAAAGAGGCCAATGAGAAAGCATCTAGCCCAGTGCCTGGACATACACTACATGCTTAATCAGCATTTATTCCATTGGGAGTATAAGGTGTCCTTGTTTTAAAAGCACTTTTCATTTAATGTGGGTGGGGAGAAGCAGGGCAAGGGATCAAGGCATAAAGACAAATATCTATGAGAAATAGTAAGTAACTGGCCAAAGAGTGAAAACTTAGATAAGGGTATAGTTTTCTGAGGAGGAGAAATCCTTGGGGATGGGGTGACATGTGGAGAATAGGCACATTCTGAGCAGAGGACATCCCAGCAAGTGAGAAGGGCTTGGACGGGAGCTGGGGAGTGGGGGCTGTCTAGGGATGTTTGAGACTAGAGGGTTATGTAAGAAGTGATGGGTGATAAGGTAGAAAAATAAGTGACATGGCTTTGTGTACATCTTTTCCTGAGTACATAGGCAGTGGTATGTGAAGACCATCTATCCTAGATTATCATGTGTCAAAATAACAAACAAATGAAAATTTTCTTTTGGGGTTACTCTTTTCTTAGACTTTATATTTGGGTAAGGTACATGCTTTAGCTAATGGGGAAATTTAGTCTCTTAAAAAAAATGTTTGATCATCTTGGAAGATAATTATGTAGACATTGATGTTTTAAATCTTCACTGATTTGATATTTGCCTCTAAAAAGTTCTAGAAAACTGGATTAATACCTATTCAACATGAATGGTAGCTGGTCCAGGGAGGGCCCTTCTCTCCATGATCTGGATGTAAATTATCTAATTTGGGCTTTTCTTTTTTTTGAGACATGGGTCTCGCTGTGTCACCCAGGCTAGAGTTCAGTGGTGCAAACACAGCTTCCTGCTTACTGCAGCCTCGGCCTCCCCTGCTCAAGTGATTCTCTCACCTCAGTCTCCCAAGTAGCTGGGACTACAGGCGTGCACCACCATGTCCGGCTAATTTTTAAATTTTTTGTAGAGACAGGGACCTACCACATTGCCTGTGCTGGTCTCAAACTCCTGGGCTCAGGTGATCTGCCTGCTTTGGCCTCCCAAAGTGCTGGGATTACAGGTGTGAGCCACCACATCTGATCTCATTTCGGCTTCTTAAAGATTGATAAAATTGCCTTTATTTTTCTAAGTTTAGAGAAAATTACCATATGAACTATTGATATACTTAAGCTACTTCTCTACCATCTGCATTTATATAGTCAATATCAATTTTCGTTATCATTAGCTTAATTGAAACAAATTTAGGATGCTGAAGCCACTTTATAGCTTCTAAAAGCAGATCTTAGGCGGTTTTTGGATTATCCTTTCTGATGGTTTTTTTTAAATACCATTGATCTATCTCTTTTCATATCTGTCTATCTATATGAAATATATATATCCAAATAATAAATGATTTAGGTGTGTATTTCCAAAATTTTGGTTAGCAAAAAAGAAAAATTTAGTGTATCCAGGAAAGTAAATTAGGCATTGTCAACTAATGTGATACGTACCAATTGGTGACCACCATGGGTCCCTGATCTGATAAGGCCTAGTGTAGTCTCCCTCCCTACTTGTCCTGGCCCTCCATGTCCCTGCATTTTCTGTGGTTCACAGACACACAGTCCTCTTACCTGCCCTCAGGCTTCCCAAAAGCCACCCCAGTAGGGTGTCGTTCAGGCCTACCCTCCCTCAAAGCTGTGTGGTCTCTGATCATCTTTTTCTTACTACCACCCTCCTTGCAAGAAAAATGAATTCCTTGGCTATACTCACTAGGAGTTGTACACCTGAGTCGCCAACCTCTAGAATTGATTGGATTTTTAGCGGAAGTTTCCTTTTCAATGTTGATTTACTTCTACAGGGTGTACTTCTGATTTAGTAGTATCACTTTCAGAGTGGGGCCTTGATATTACCTGTGCTTCGAACATGTTGTTTGGAGTAAAAGTGAATTTTTTTCTCTTCATTCTGAAAATCTTTTAAGGTGATTCAAAAATTAATAGTTTGGGAACAGACACAGTGGCTCATACCTGTAATCCTAGTGCTTTGGGAGACTGAGGTGGGAGGATCACTTCAGGCCAGGAGTTCAAGACCAGCCTGTGCAGCATTGGGAGTCATCGTCTCTACAAAAAAAAAAAAAGTTAGCTAGATGTGGTGGCACCAGAGCCTGTGGTCCCAGCTACTTTGGGAGGCTACTTTGGGAGGCTGAATTCAGGAGTTCAAAGTTGCAGTGAGTTGTGATTGCACTCCTGCACTCTAGTCTGGACAACAGAGTGAGACTCTTCTCTAAGGAAAATAATAACAATAATAATAATAGGTCGGTCATTGTAGTAAGAGTCTGTTCCTGTATATGTCCTTTGCAGTATGATGATCTTTACATTTGAAAGCAGGAAACAAAGGCTGACCAAAGGTGAGTTTGAAATTCATGTTTTTTAATAATCAAATTTCTATTTAATACATCAAATTGAATTGTGAGAACTTGACTTACAGAGTAATACCATTGCTGCTAAATGGAAAAAAAATGTTCTACAAATGAGTTTCAAACGAATTCACATGGTGTAGTTGTCATCTTGAAAGGGAAAGATTAATGTTTTAATACATTTTTCTTCAAATGTAGTATATACCTAGCTTTTAACTTTATTGTAACTGGTAATCACCAAAATATATTTAAATTTCCAAGATGACATTAAGTTTTATTTGGATTTAACTCCAAAAAAGCTGATAAAAATAATTTTTGAAGTTAACCTTGACAAAAAGAATATTGTAAAAAGTAAAATGAAAAAAAGGCAAGCAAATTAAACTTGTGGCTTAAAAAAAAATAAATATAGAATATAGTTTCCCCAAATGATCATGCTTACCTCTTTCAAAACTTGAGAACATACAGCTTCAGGTGTAAGTGTTGTTGAGGTCTAAATTCTTAAGTGAGTTTAAAGTCTTTTGAAAATTATAGTAATATCTAAACAGTTATGGGTTTTTGTTTTGCCTTGTGTCGGGGTGGTGGGGAGCAGTGGTGTTTGTTGGCTAAACCTCACTCAGCCACTCAGCCTACTGGAAACTACTAGAATACTGCATACATTTTTAATTAAATAAAAAATAATTTTATGCCATTCCTTGGCTTGTGAGAAACACAGTACAGTATTTGAAAACACGTGTATTGGAATCACAAATTACACATTGCAAAAGCTCTTTAATTTTCAACAGCTAAATTTATTTCATCATCTGGGTTGGTAACTAATTTTCATGACCAACACAATCTCCAACATTTCAAACAAATTCACTGAGAATCTAACACTTTGTCTCGAAAGAAACATTTTAGAAAAAGTTAACAGTTGTTAAAAATGGCACATGACCCCAAAGGATTTCTTTAATCCTGTGTGTTTCCGTGGCTGTGCTCCACGAGGCAGGTTGGGCTCCAGTTTAAGTCTTAGAGAAAAGCCCTGTGCCCTTGCCCTCGACATACAGGTGACAAAGTTCTCTGTTTCCACATCTCTCACTGGCTTCCTGTGTGTCTGTAAACTCCCTGTTGATATTACCACTATGAATAGCAACTTTAATAACAAACACCGTTAATAACACTTTTTATTCATTTGGGACTTTGTAACTGACCCATCGCTTTCAGGAACTAGGTTCCATCGAATCTTCATGACAATAGGGAAGTGGGATAGTTTTTGTTTTTTTTTTTTAATTCTTTCCCCACACAGTTAAGAGCCATAAGTCCCCAAAGAAGTTATTAAATACCTTTACAAGGCCACACTGCTGTTATATGGCAGAGCCAGAACTAGCATAATCTAATTTTTGATGCTGAGTTCCTTTTATTTCCCCACTACAGCAGTGGTTCTTGAGGTGTGGTTTCTGAAACAGCAGCATCAGCATCATCTGGGAATTCGTTAGAAAGCAGATTCGTGGGCCCTCCCCTCGTGAATCAGACCTACTGAATCGGAACCTCTCAGGGTGGGGTTCACTAACCTGTGTTTTAAAACAAGCCCTTTAGGGAATTCTAATAAATTTGAAAACCACTGTGCTGGAGGACTGCTTATGGAAAGTGAGATGGATATAGGGGATGAGAACAATTTAAAGAGAAAAATTATTTTGTGTTTCTTAATGGCACTTTTATGGGTCCTGTATAAAATAAGAGTATTATCTGAGCATCTACTGTGTATAAAGTTTGTGCTAGCCACTGTGGATAAAGTGGAGAACAAGTCAAATGCGGCTCCTGCCCTCACAAAATTTACATCCTAGCCAGAGACTCCAAACATTCTATTAAGTTTATTATGCAAACATTCTATTAAGTTTGGGGGTGGGGTGGGGATCAGAGAAGGCTTCTTTGAGCCTTTTGGTTTAATGACTGTTTCTTAAAAGCACCAAGCTGCTTCTGCTCCCAGGGCCTTGGTACGTGCTGCTTTTTAAACCTACAATGCTTTCTTCTCCCTGCACCTGGTTAACTCCTTCTCCTTCATATCTCGGCTTAAATGTCACTTCTTCAGATTCCTGAACCCATGCATAGAGATGCTAAAAGCAGATTCTGATACAGAAGGTCTGAGATGGGAACTCGGAATCTGCATTTTTAATAAGTGCCTCAGGTGATCGTGATGCAGCAACAGGGAGGAGATCCCTCGAAACAGAAGGGCTGCTGTTGCATTTGGTGAGGCATTCAGGGTCTTGCACACAGCAAGGTTGATAGTAATAAGAATAAAAGTCAGGGGTGGAGAGGAGAGATTCCACAAAGGTGGAGTACTTGGACGTGTTTACTGAGCCCTTCCTCCCCTAGCTTTCTCACAGTTAAAAATAACTCTAAGATTTTTGAGCCTGGGAGAATGCTTCTACCATGGGTTGGAATGTAGAAATGGGAACACTGGGATTCTAGGCTGTGGGCTGGACGTGGAGAAGAATACAGGAAGGATGAGCTTTGAAGTTTGAGTCTATGGGGTTTCTACATAGAAAGTATATTTTAAACCAGTGCTGTCCAAAATAGAAATACATGCAAGCCACATACGTAACTGTAAATCTTCCAGTAATCTCACTTTTTAAAACATTAAATAAAAGGTAAAATTAATTTTAATATGTTTTACCTAAATTAATATATCTAAAATATAATCATTCCGCAGAAAATAAATATTTAAACAGTTATTAGTGAGAAATATTTTACATTCTTTTTTAATAGTAATTCTTTGAGATCCAGTGTGTATTGTATGTTTCCAGGGTGTCTCGTGCTAAATTTTCAGTGGTGAAAGTTAAATGCAGTTCTACCAAAATAACAGTGTGAAATGTTTTTACACTGCTTCCATTTTTTAATCTTAATTTTAATTTTAATTAATTAAGGTTAAATTAAAAGTTCAGCTTTTTAGTTACCTCAGCAGTTTCAAGCGCTTGTTGCCATGTGTGGCTAGTGGCTACTATATTGGACACAAATACAATTGTGAACATTTGCAGGATTCAGTCAAAATCTTTCCTAACCTCTCTCCGTCTTCTGAAGTAGGAGCTGTACCTCGTTGAGGATGTGGTTTAAATTTTGGATTGCAGATTTTTGAATAAACATTTTAAGATAGTGAGGAGTAAACCTAACCCAGGCCCAGTTACTGGTTTTTAGTTGTTCTAAGAGTAAAAACAGGCCGGGCATAGTGGCTCACGCCTATAATCCCAGCACTTTGGGAGGCCGAGGCAGGTGATCACGAGGTCATGAGATCGAGACCATCCTGGTTAACACGGTGAAACCCCATCTCTACTAAAAATACAAAAAAATTAGCCAGGCGTGGTGGCAGGCACCTCTAGTCCCAGCTACTCGGGAGGCTGAGGCAGGAGAATGACGGGAACCCGGGAGGCGGAGCTTGCAGTGAGCTGAGATCGCGCCACTGCACTCCAGCCTGGGCGACAGAGGCGGAGACTCCGTCTCAAAAAAAAAAGAGTAAAAACAAATAGGGCAAATGTTTGCATGCTCTGTAAAGTGACTGGTGCACTGTGTAAACTCAGGTACTTGGACCCGACCTTTGGGTAAGGAAGTAATGGATGAATGAAAAAGCCACATGGATCATCAATGAGCGTACTTTTTGTTTTATGTTGTAGCTATTATAAATGTTTTGGGAATTCTAGAAAAGAAAGTCCTTGTTTTATTTTCCATCAATCAGATACGCAAAAAACCTTGAAAAAAAATATTTAAGATCCAGCTGGAATCTAAGAGGGGCTCTGAGACAATTTTCCAAAGCAGATTCAGTGACTTAGCATGGGTATTTTTTAGTTGCAGCAGCTACACCTTGAGAAGACATTGACAAGCTATGGAGTGAAGTTTACCGGTTACTCTGTTTGCAGTGCCAAGAAAGCTTAGTGACACTTTCTCTACAATGTCTTTATTCTCCAGCTTGCTTAAATTCTCTAGTGCGACTGAGTGTGATGTGAAAGCAATTGATGGGTCTTTGCTGATTTCTTCTAGATGTACTAGGCAGCAATATAAACCCACTGCAAAGTATTCCTCCTTTCCGGTTTTCTTTTCCATTTCCTGATCTGCAGAGTTTCCGGATTCTTAATCCAAGTCCTCAAGAGACTAGGACCTTGATATACCTAAATGTCTAGAACCACATTAAAAAAATAAATAAATAAAAGGAAACAGGTAAAATTAGTCTTAACAGAAATCTAGGCATGTCAAAATCCTAATCTCTTTAGAACTTGGATTAAGAATTTGAAATTGTGTAGATGAGGAAATGAACGCAGAAAATTTGTATTAGTGAGTTTATTTTCAACAGATTTTAAACCTTGAGTGCAAGATTCTGCCATGTGTTCATATTTTATGCTATACTCTCTATCTTAAAGGCAAATTTATAGCACAGTACGTTTGACATATCACTTACGCTGTCTCAAATACATCTTCAGAGATAAACATTACAAATGAGTTTCATAAAATGACGCACTTTGCTTCCCAGAGGGGATATTGCTCAGGAGACTAGGTTCCTATGTGTGAGATGAGGTTATAGGAAGTTTTCAGGATCCTCATCTTTTAGGCTGTGGAAGATTGGGAAGAAGTAGAAGTGATATTTTTGATGGTAAAGGAAAACTTACCACATTTTAGTCCTTGTCAAAGAAGGATGTCAGATTTAAGCAACCAAGCAAACATTTCCACTCTTAAACCATTGAATATCTACAAAGTAAGGGATTGGAAATCACATAGGCTGTTCTGCCCCTCTAGGTGTACTCAGGTTTTTGTTGCAAAGCAGGATGCTTTGTTAAATTCACTTAATGTATTGGATAGGATTGAGCCAAGCACTGCTTTAGCGCTGTTGGTATCACAGTGAACAAAATGGATGTCTGCATGAAGCTTATGCTCTGGTGGGGGAAACAGACTATAAAACACTCAAACAATATGCAATTTCGTTTCAACGTAATTAAGTGCTATGGAGAAAGTGACAGAATCTGTTGTTTGACAGAGGATAGTGAAGGAAGTTCTCTAAGAGGAGGAGACATTCAGGCAGAGACCTGAATGAAGTGAGGGAGCAAGTATTCCAGGTAGAGCAAGGAGCCAGTGCAAAGGCCTCAAGGTGGGAGCCTGCAGGCAGGGCAGCAATGTGGTGAATCGGGGAGGGGAGCATAGGAGATGATATTGGAGAGGTAGCCAGGAGCCAGATCATGTAGGCTGTACTGTATAGCCTTGCCTGGCTTCTGACTTTTTTTCTGAGAACGATAGAAAGCCATTGGACCATTTACACTTTAATTTCATCTTAACCTTTTTTGGGTGAATGTCTTTGGCAGTCTGACAAAACCTGTGGAACCCTTTGCAGAATACTGTTTTTAAATGCATAAAATCCAGTGGATGTCAAAGAGACCATTTATATGGAAATATATAGACTAAGGCCCCCTGTAAGAGTCACTCATGCTCTGATTTACATTTTCAAAGGATTGCTTTGACTACTATAAGTTGAATAGACTGTAGGAGCCATGAATGGAAGCCCTAAGACCAGTGAGATGGTGGGGCTGAGAGCAAAGCTATTTTTATTTATTGTACAGGGCAGTGGCCAAAAGTAGGGTTGTGCAACACAGTCTTTTTGAAGGCAAGAAGAAATATGTATGACTTCTATTTATATTTGTTTTAATTGGTCTATTGAATATATATTTTATAATATCCTAATAGGACATTAGTACATCTGTATGATTCATGACTAAGCCTACATATATCATCGATGCATGCTCAAAAAGGATTTATGGCAGTGTTTTTTGATCAGTCAATTCTGATGATCACGATATAGGGAGAGTGACCCTGTAAGAAACTAACAAAATGCCACACTGGTTTAGACCACATTTCATTTCAGATGAATTTTGTGGGAGAACGCAAGTTCTTGACATGATTTAACCTCTCTAAATGTCAGTTCTGTTTCTCAAGCACCCTTACCGCCCCTTACGAGCCCTCATCTGGCTATAAGTCTGTTTTTACCTGATGAGACTTACTCTCACCTCTGAGGTGGCATGTACTCCCCCAGGGAAACAAGTATCCTAGAGTTGTTGCATCCTAGGGTTTTTGCCCGACAGGGAAAGTGGTTCTTGATATTCACCCTGACATTTAGGAGGTCCTGAGGGTGTCCTCTGCCTCCAGCATTGTGAGCTGTGGGAGGTGTCTTTGCCTTCACTCACATGCCCTTCCTGTACTGGAGTCCTGGGTTTTTAAGTCTCTCTTCTATCTCTCTGTCTCACATAGACCACTCTTGGGCATTTTTGTTCACTCTAGAGGTGCAGTGAGCTGAACAGTGTGCCTCATTCCAAGTGTGATACAGCATAGTGTTGTGCAAGGCCATGACAGTTTCTGTTTTATACCCAGGAGAAGTATCTGGAGTCGAGGAAGAAGTATCTGGAGTAGAGGCAAGTGAAAGAAGGGAGAGTAAAATAGAAGAGCTGATCTTGCATGAAACCTGCTCCAGTACCACTGACGTGCAGTTTTCCTCTCTCTCGTAAAGCCTCTCTTTTTTCCTTTTGTAAAGAAAGAAATTCAGCCTTTGATGAAATGAGTAGAAATCTTCAGGTAGGCTTTTAAGGATGAAAACAAATGTATCATGGCTAGAGATATGTCCACCCCCCAAGATCAAGCTGTGGCTGTTGGTGTTCAGGGAGATGCAGTCTTGGCCATGCTGAAAATATTAACAGAAGAATTTCCCTGACCTGCCTTTCCAGTAGGAATTGGTTTATAGAGGTGGGTATAAAACCTGGAAACAAGACCAGTCTAACTCCACAATTCCTGTGCCCTAAATATAAAGTCATATTCCCAATTCTTTGTATTTTTTCTGCTTCTCTGATTTCTGAGTTCTGCCTTCAGGCACTGCTCCTTCATTGGGCATTCTTGATTATTTTGAAATTTTTTTTTTTTTTTTTTTGAGGCGGAGTCTCGCTCTGTCGCCCGGACTGGAGTGCAGTGGCCAGATCTCAGCTCACTGCAAGCTCCGCCTCCTGGGTTTACGCCATTCTCCTGCCTCAGCCTCCCGAGTAGCTGGGACTACAGGCGCCCGCCACCTCGCCCGGCTAGTTTTTCTATTTTTAGTAGAGACGGGGTTTCACCGTGTTAGCCAGGATGGTCTCGATCTCCTGACCTCGTGATCCGCCCGTCTCAGCCTCCCAAAGTGCTGGGATTACAGGCTTGAGCCACCGCGCCCGGCGAAATTTTTTATTAGTATTTGCAGGAATGGCAACTTGTCAGTAAACTAGCCAGATGGTGGGAAAATAGCTTGATAAATCACTATAATAGTAACATGGCTAAAATATCAGGGCGCAAAGGAGCCTGTCCTCAGTATTATTCTGAGTAGTGTTTGCCGCAAGCAGGAAACAATGTCAGGTGATAAGATTCAGAGCTAAGTCAAGCTATCTGCAGTTTCTCAATAGTGGACACAGCCACCAGGATGCTGAAATAGCTCCTGGGTTGGAGAGTTGGTTTGTACTGGGAAGTAACTAAGAGTCTAATCATTTTCTGGAAAATAATTACATCTTTGATATTATTTGTCAAAATGAAACTAGTTAAAGGAATTCAGCAAGGGGAAAAGCAAACGGTTGAAATGGGAAAAAACACCCAAAGACATGCACTTCAGTCTTCTTCATTGTATCTGCCCTTCCTGTGTCCTTCAGAATGTGGTTGCCTGTGATAGACAAGTCAGTTCGATTATGGGATTGATTCTGGGGATTAGGTGTCTCTGGTTGTTGCTGTAGAATTTCATGGAGGTTCCTAGGTGCCTTATTGCATTTGGGGTGTATTTGGTCCCCAAGGTTCCAGGAACCTCCAATTTTAATTACATTTGAAGGCCTTCATGGGCGGGGGGGGGCACTTTGAATTTCCAAAGTGTTAGATGCCTCATTCTCCTTTTGTTGTTTGTGCCAGATTTCCCCTTGAGATAACAGAGCCTAGTGGGTGATCAGCAGCGTTAAATGCATGATGCAAACATGTCTGTCCTGCAGGGTACTGGGATCTCGTACTTCCCCTTCTGTGTCCTACTCATTCAGAGCAGTCTTAAAGAACACTCCCTGTTTTGGATTCATTCTCCATCAATATAATGAGAAAATACTTAAAAGACTCTCTGTTTCTAATATTTCAGGTACCCAGAATGTCTCCAGACTGGGCTTTCTGGAGCCATGAGCTCTGAAGGCCTTTATTGACAGCAATTTCAGGCTTGTCTTCCTAATAACCTCTGTGAACACAGGCGGAGGAAAGGGAGTTGAGACAGGAACTGAGTACTGACTGCATGCAAGGCTGAACAAACGTTTCTAACACACAACTGATTGAAACCTCGCTATAAACATGAGTTTATTAATAAGCTCACCCTCGTTTAACAGACAAATATACTGAGTCCTAGAGTCTAGAACGAACGCAGCAAGATCCCAAGTATGCTGATTCCAAAGTTTATGTGGCACCTCCACTTGGCTACCTTTTCTTCAGCTAGCACATCTTTTCTAAACTTTTGGCTTAAAGGAGCCAGAAGGTGAACTTTTAACACTGCTCAGTGATTCGTCCTCTTTTTTTGCTGTTTCCGCAACTGAATGGATTTCCTCCTGTGCCTCCAGCCCTCCTTCATGTCCTCTTGGTTCCCTTTAAAAGAAATGCCTGTGTTTCTCGTTCCTCTTCTCTGTGGGTCTGACAGAGCAGTGGCTCACTAGGGCACCAATTTAATGAAATAAAATTTTCAAGCATGTTTGGTTTGATTCTAGGTGATACAAATAAAGAATTGTGAATGCTTTGTAGTCAGGTTTAAAGGGAAGGGGAAAGGTGGAAAGAAGAAAGTAGGTCAAGTATAGTACCTGGGTAATGTCTCCTTCAGGGCTGCCTAGTAAAGATTTAGCTTTTAAAACTGGGGAAATAATGGGACGCCATAGTACTTTGGCACCTAGGTATCCTGAAATTTTGAGTTTGGCAGTTTTTCATGTTTATTAGTTATATGACTCTTACATATGCCAGACGTTGTTCTAATTAATATATAATATGCATGTGTGTTGATTTATCTTCTCTAAACCCTTTGAGGTACCTATTATTATTATCTCTAAGAAAACAGAGACACACAGAGGTTTATTAACCTGCCCAAGGTCAGACAATTAAGGATAGAACTAGAAGCTGAGCCCAGGAAGTTTGGCTTCAAAGCTGTTAACCACGTACTAACTTGCCTCTCAGTGACAGGGCTCAGTAACTCAGCTTCATGATTTCACAGGTTTCCAAAGATCATTTTTCTTTTTAATTAGAACCAGTTTACCCTACAGTTGGAATGGTAAATATTTGTCATGTTTGGTGACAGATGTGATGAGTTAAAAAAAGGTCTAAGGCAAAGTCATGTACTTTCTCTTACATATCCTTCCATCTGTATTTACTGTGTGAAAAGGTCACTTGAGCACAAGTGTTTGAATTTCATGCTTATAAGCAGCTTCCCCGTGGCTAAAACCTTGCTCTCCAAATTGATTTTTAAAATATTTTACAATAATATATATTATTCTCTAATAAGAACACTCTGCAGTTGTTAAGCTATGAGTTTCCTAACTCAGACTTTTGTGATAGTATTTTCCATAAATGCCAGGGATTGTCAAGTGATTTTTGTTTTACTCTCAAATTGTAGACCTTTCTCCTCATTGTCCATCCATCACATTTACTGGAAGGAACAGTGGCTCTGGGAGACCTAAGCTGTTTGCCTTGTCAGTCAGCTACCTGGCTGCAGCTTGTGGTAGGAGGGAAGGGGAGGGAGAAGACTAAAAAGCCTGAAATGGCAAATGACTGTAGGTTCTGGAGAAAAATAGAATTAGAAGCATTTGTGGTTCAGATGAAAATAGCACATTTCCTTTCTGCCTGGACTGTGGGGGTGAAAGTGCTCCGGGGAATAGAAAATAAATAAAAATTGATCCTTCACCAGTCAAAGGAAATGCTCTGACTCTGGGAACTGAAATGACAGCTCCAGATTTGAGGATCTGGTGAAACCACTTTTGAAGGTTAACAAAAAAGAAAACAAAAAACAAGACACCAGGAGACTTGGGAAAAAAACAGAAAAACCAAAAAACTGTGGTATACTGTGTTAGGAAATCTAGTCTTTCAGGAATGATTTAAACAGCCCTTTCCCAGGCCTGACCAGCAGGCAGCACAGGCTGGTTGGGTGTAATCCCTTTTGTTCCTGCTGCTGACCATGGTCCTTCCATCTCTGCTTGCAGGTGAGAAGCCTTACAAGTGCTCATGGGAGGGATGCGAGTGGCGTTTTGCACGAAGCGATGAGCTCACGAGGCACTACAGGAAACACACAGGTGCAAAGCCCTTCAAATGCAACCACTGCGACAGGTAAAGAGAAGTAGAAGCTGATGGGCTAGGGAGGGGACATGGGGAAGTGGGTTGGAGGGTGAGCTGCACCCATGTGCTTGGAGTTATCACAGGTCTGACTCACAGACATTTGGACCTGGTAATGCCTTTTACTCCTCCATGGGAGGACCATGAGAAGAGGGGGTACCCTCTTGCATGAAATCAAGAGGTGGTGTGAATTCTTGGTTCAGTTACACAAGCATTTACTGAACACTAGCTTTAAGCCGGAAATGGTGTTAGTCAGTGGGTATCAACAAGATGTGACAGATAACTTCAGTATAATATGAAAAGTAGTGAGACAGAGAATGGTCACCTGTAGAGACTTCTGATCTCTGTATCAACCTCAATACCACTTTCCCTCATCTATAGTAATAAGAAAGAGTAGAAAGCTTGTTTAATGGAAGGAAGGTTAGGGTTCCTATCACTGTAAGACTTTTCTCTGAACCATTATTGGAAACGAATTGTACTGAAGAGAGTTCCCATTCTTTGGGGCCCAGATCATTCTTTCTTCCTTGAAAATAGGTACAAGGGTTCAAAAAATGACGAGGCTTTGAGAACTTCTCCTGTAATTCAATTTTAAGCCTTCTGCATTTGATAGTAGAAGAAAGAGCGCGTAGCAACAGATACTACCCAAGTAATAGTATCTGACAGCCCTGGCATTATCAACCAATAAACCCCAAAATGGAGACTCTGCAGGCCAAGGTGAAGGCAGGATTAGGTTTAGACATAATCAAATAATGGGCTTGCATCTGAGCGTGTTATCCTTCTAATCCTATTTCTGTGTTTAAAAGGAAGCTTAAGAAAATTAACCATCTTTTTAATGCAATACTAAAGGTCTCCGTTATGATGAGAAAAATGCTTCTAATACGATAAAAGCCCCTGAAAGCCTCAGGGTTCCCCAGCTTGCAGGATGGCAGCAGGGGCCTGGCTTTTCTTGGGAGGAAATGCGATCGCTTTTGCATCCTGCCTTCCCCAGTCCCTGTGTCCCACACCTCCCCCTCACCAGGCCTTCCTCTGTAGTAGTGTTTGTTTGGTGAATAGGGAAGGGGTGTCCAGACTGGTCACGCTGGCTTAGTGCTCCCTTAGGATGCTTATAAAGGAGCAGTTGTGTTTTTCTTCCTTTTTTTTTTTTTTTTTCCTTCTTCCTGGGAAGCTATTTTCCTCTTATCTTCATTCTGTAAGTACTAAATAAAGACCCCATGCCTCCTGGAGCCCAGAGATAACCTCCCACCCCAGGGCTGAGGAAGTGTACTCCATGCAGTTATTGTCTCCCATTCCCTTGGAACTCTGTTCTGCTACCCAAGAATACAAGTCATTGTTTCATTTCCATCCATTACCTAGAAGTCCTCCTGTATTTAGATGAATCAGCAGCTGTCTTCTACACAGTATGCTCCAGCAGAGTTTCTCCTTATTCCCCATCTTCCTTCTATTTCCGTCTCAAGTTTCTCTGCTTTGTGCCTCTCTCACTCTGGCTAATAAAGAAGCCCTGCAGATGGTGACTGTCTGTCCATAGTCTTTTGAAGGAGAGTGTTCTGTTATATCAACTGGGACCAAGATGAATGCTTTGTGAGTGGTCAGAGTGTGAGTGGTCAGAGTGTGATGGTAGCATGTACACACAAGTTGCCCAGCTCTGAAGGGTGTGGAGGCTGTTACTTGGAGATTGTGAGCATTATGGGTTGCCATAATTCTTGGATGTGGACAAAGAGTTCTTATGGGGAAATTGCCAAAGTTCGTATTCCACTCTTCAAATCAACTGACTTATTGAGACATTTACAACCTTTCAGCAACTGATATATTTGGATTTAATCCGGTCTTTTGTATGATTTACGTGGAGAAATATTCCAAACCGATTGGTTATTTCATTGAAAGAGATATCAGAGTTGGGTGATTTCGTTAGTCTTTTGCTTTGTTTTCTTCATCAAAATCACTACAGTTTCTGGAGCTAGAAATTTGCTGAGCAGATGGTACAAATTCTGCGACATGGTATTTGTGGGAGATTGAGTAGATCAGCGTCCTGTGACACAGGCCGATAGTGCATTTTTGACAACATCAGAAATGAGAGTTTGTATTCTCATTAGTGTCTCATGACAGGCAGCACCTTGGCGTTTCAGTTGCGGTGACTGTGCTAAGAATAGCCAGGTCTGGGAGACGACAAGGGGAATTGGAGTGGTCCCAAAGCAGATGAAAGGAAAGCCTGGAGTGACCGGGAGTTGGCATTCCTTAGAAGATGTTTACCTTCAGAAACAGAGGGCATCTGTAGCCCTTGGCAGGACATGGCATCCTATTGGTACCGCAGTATATATGAGCGCACCGCCTCTTATCTCTTAAAATTTGAACAAGCACACTGCCCTATTTAGAAGCTAAATAGGGTTTAGACTTCCTTTCCTTAAGCATGTACCAAATCTAACGTATGCTTTTATTTTGCCTATAGGGTAGTTTTAAAAAATTCATGACGTTTTTGGTTTGGTGTGTGTGTGTGTGTGTTTTTTTTTTTTTTTGGCCAACATTTAAAATCGTTAAATGTCACACAAAAAAGTTTGTATTTCTTGCTTTGTCTGGAAAAATCAGATCTGGCCACAGTGGGCTCACATTCCCATGTGGCTGTAATTGGCTGGAGCTGAAGAGCAGTCATTACCCATTTGCCATAGCCCATGTGATGACTATTTTTCCACTGTTCGAACCACTCCCTGTGGCTCCACAACTCAAAGGCAAGCCATCGGTTGCCAAGTATTGTCCCGCTTTCTGTTGTTTCTTCTTACAAGAAGAGCTTTACTTCTTTGTATCCGTGCCTTATTAGAAGTGGAAGCAGATAGCCCAAGAGTGCTATGTTTCTTACAGTTGACCCACGACACTTACTTTATCTACCCGGCCTTACAGACATTGGGTTTTGTGACTTCTGGCTTCAGGTTTGGGTTAGGAAAGAAAGCACAGCAGTAGTGTCATTTCTTCACCATCTGACTGGACAGTGCAGCCCCCCTGAGTGACCAGTGGCTAGGGGGATAAGTGGTTTTTCAGCCCACAGAGTTGGAGGCTGCCGATGGTGGTAAACAGGGCTCAGTTTCCATCAGTGGTAACATGCAGGCCCTCATTCTATCGACTGACTCAATGCAGTTATAATCCAGGGAGAACGCTACTAGCGTAGTACATTCCAGATCTTGGGCAGTTTAGAGGGTGCATTTTGATCTTTATGTCAGCCCACTTATAAGTGGTAAGAAATACCAGCCCATATCTTAGCCCCTTGGTCACCTAGGAGACTGCTGTTGACTTAATCCCTATGTGACTTTAGTTTGCCTTTTTCCTTTTTTTTGTTTTTTTTTTTTTTCATTTGAGACAGAGTCTCGCTTTGTCACCTAGGCTGGAGTGCAGTGGTGCGATCTCGGCTCACTGCAGCCTCTGCCTCCAGGGTTCAAGCAATTCTCCTGCCTCAGCCTCCCGAGAAGCTGGGATTACAGGTACCCGCCAGCACGCCTGGCTCATTTTGTATTTTTAGTAGAGACAGAGTTTTGCCGTGTTGGTCATGCTGGTCTTGAACTCCTGACCTCAGGTGATCCACCCATCTCAACCTCCCAAAGTGCTAGGATTACAGGTGCGAGCCACCACACCCAGCCTAGTGTGCCTTTTTCATAAACAAGAGAAGTGACTGTGGGGTTGACTAGTTCTCCATTATGCACGAATTTCAATCATTAAGGACCTTCTTATTTAAGGTTACTTGGCTGCTGTAAAGTTATGAATATTCTCTAGGGATATATTACCCTTAAAACTATTTGATTCTGTACTTCTACATGCCAAGTTTATCTTTTACCTTTTACTATTCCTATGTGGAATTCAGTAAGTATAAATTAATAAGTATAAATTAATCATGACTAAGTACCTTACTGGGGTATTGAATTTAAATAAAAACCTCAGTAGTAAGGGACCTGGTCTAATCCTAAGCATCATACATTTTTTGGGAATTTGAACAAATAATGATGCTCATTTGATTCAGTAGAGGTGCAGTTACATTTCCTACCATGTTAAAGATTTGGTTTTCTTTTTTCCACTTTTTTTCCCCTGAATTTGAAGGATAAAGGGAGATGTTTATACATATATTGTGAAATACCCAGTAATTGGTAAAGGCAGAAACAAAGCTGAGCACATACATTACTGAATGGTTCTTTCAAATAAAGCTCTGTATTAAGAATACTAATTTCCCGAGCGTTCCCAGGATATAGAAAGGAAAGGAAAGGCGTTTCCCACGGCCAGGCCCTGTCTTCACTCCTTACCATCTCAAATCCCTGCATTTCTCTTGGACAGGCAGGCTTCTGGGTGTCTGTGTTGTTGCTTCTCACAGGTACGTCCTCCTCAGGCCTGACCAGCTTAACCTCAGGATTAATTTTCTAGTTGCTGCCTTGACCACTTGCCACAAATTTAGTATCAGGTTTATTTACTTTTCAAGTTTATGATCTTACATTTCTGTAGGTTAGAAACTTCTAGGTTAGAAGTCCAACAAAGGTCTCACTGGGCTAAACTCAAGATTTTGGTAGAGCTGCATTTTTTTCTGGAGGCTCTAGAGGAGTATCCATTTCCTTTCCTTTTCCAACTTCTAGAAGCTGCCCACATTCCTTGGCTCATGATGCCATTCCTCCATCATTAAAGCTATTGAGTCCTTCTCGTGCTGACATCTCTCTGGTTCTCTCTTTCAATTCCTTCTCCCACTTTTAAGAACCCTTGTGACAGTATTGAGCCCACCCAGACAGTCCAGAATAATCTCCCTGTTTAATGTCAGCTGATTGATAAATTAATTCCGTTCACAGCTTTAATTCTTTATCATGTAACCACACATAGTCCCAGTGTCTGGGCATGAAGTGTAGACATTTTGGAGGGAGCATCATTCTGCCTACCAGAAGCTCCTTAAATTGACAGCCCAGTCCTCTCTTCTTCTTAATGTGGTTAAGCAGATGTGACTGAGAGTGTGGGCTCTAGCGTCAGAATACCTGTGTTCAAATCCTCTTTCTGATGAATATTTCATCTGGTAGTGGGAATAAGAATGGTACCTTCTTTATAGGGATCTTATAAGGATGTTACATTTAAAAAAGAAATACCTACAAACAGAATGTCCCAACTTGGATCTTCTTTCTCCAGGTTGTTGGGATAAAAGAAGGAGGGAAAGAGAGAAAAAGAAGGAAGAAGGAAGGCAGGGAGGAAGAGCGGGAGGGAGGGAAAGAGAACAGACAGTGGGCAATACTGAGTTGTACCCTCGGGACAAGACAGAATTATGCCAGTTAGATGCTAAATTCCCTGCAGGCTATATTGATTTTCCTGTGTACCAGTGACACAGAGTACTAGTTTTTAAAGAAAACTTAGTGACACTCTTTTATAGCAAACCAAACCCCCTTTAGAGGCATCTCTAAGGGATTATCTAAATACCTTCCTCATACAAAGTCAGGGCTGGAAGTACGTGGGTATAATTGGAATTGTTATTATGCAGCATGTTACTGGATTAGATTGTTTTGTGTTGTACTTTTCCCATTTTTATGTGGTTTTCGTTTTACCCTTGTCCCATTTCACCTCATTCCCTTGGAGTTCTATCCTACACATGTACCTATTTAAGGAATGGACACAAACAAGGGGTGTGGAGATTGTTGCGGTCAAGGGAAAGGGTGGATATTTTTTGTTTGTTTTAAGAATGAACAAACATAGGGAAATCCTGCCCTGAACAGGAAACCCTGCTAACCTGAACAGTGTAGCTTGCTAACATTCTGACAGGAGTTTTGGACTGTAGGGGTGTCTCAGGCTTCAGGGAGCCTGGGAACTTTCTCATAGGTAAGAAAGCAGCTAGTTTCAGGCAAATGATCCAGGGGGAAAGCATACTACACTCAGAGCTCAGAATGACTGCTGTCATGTAGGCTGACTTCACTGAGATTTCATTCAGAACCTGAGATTGAAGCCTACGGGGATTTGGAAACACCCATACTATTCGTTAAAACATACAGAAACCTGACTTAGACTGCAGTTAGCCTCCAAGGGTATTTATGAGCTCAGGTAACTGAGAAGAGCAGAATTAGATTTGTCTTTAGGCTTTGTTGGATCCAGCTTCTCTGATATTATCATCAGGACTCTTTCTATCCCCCAGATCCCTTTTTTCACTGTTGACTTCATTCTCAAGCAAACTCTTTCCCACAATGGCAGTATAGACCCCAGTCACTCCAGGATCCCAGTGGAAAGAGAGCCTCTCTCTTCCAATAATTTCAGCAGTTGTCCCAGGGCTGGTTCCCATTGACCTTTACAGGTCACATGACTGTTGCTTAGCAGAGTACTGTGGCCACAACTTCAGCCTTACACAAATGAGAATGCAGAAGGGTTTCTACCCAAGCGAATATCAAATAGCCGGTGTTAGAGGAAAGAGGAAAGAAGATGACCACTGGATCCACTCTGACATGAAGAAGGCACTCAATTATGGGCCTTAGGTTCCAAGAAACACCTTAGCCTCAGTTTCCTTCACCTCCCTCCCTTCCGCCCCCAACACACACACACAAAGGGTGAGAATACCTACGATGGAGATAGAGGGTTGGCGAGGATGGTGTGATATTGGGAAAACCCTCAGCTCAGTGCCTACATATTGTAACATACTCAGTAACTGTGAGCACCCTTCTTCATTCTTTTTTTTTTCTTTGTGACTTGAATATAGAATGTCTGATAAGCCTATAAGTAGTATCACAAGCAGTATTTCTAGGCTTTCATTGTAAAGCTTAGGATTGAAATCTAGGTGTTGAAATTTCAGAGTTCTACCCTTTGATGATACAGACTAATTATTCTTTATTATATTTACAGTATGCAGGCATGACATGGGTTTCAAAAGCACTTTCCCATTCTTTTCTTCTTTAATAATCACAATTATGATCCTAACAGTTAACATGCACTGAGATCCTACAATGTGCCAGGCGGTATTCTAAGTACCTTGCATGGATCATCTCATTTAATCCTCACAACCCACCTATGAGATAAAGGCTGTAATTATCCCCACTCTCCTGAGGAGGAATTACAGTACAGAGAGGTTAATGTGCTCAGAGTCACACAGCTATTGGAAGAGATGGGATTTAAACCCAAGCATTCTGCCCCTTAAACTTACCTTCCCAACACATGGCCCTGTTTCCTCAATGCATGTGCACTGTCTATTTAAAGTAAGGGAAATCATTTCCTGAGGAGTGATGCAAGTCAAGCTCTTTGCTGGGAGCTCTCTAATATCCTTGTTGTTTATATCTCCTAGGTGTTTTTCCAGGTCTGACCATCTGGCCCTCCACATGAAGAGACATATCTAAAAAACCGAAAGGCCAGAGTTGCTGTGGCATCCGCTAGTGTCTAAAGGAAACGGGCACGCCATGAGGCAGGGGGCTGGACTTCAGGCGGGGACCCATTGCCTCGCAGAAGAAAGTTCTCACTTATAAACCTCTGTACACACACACACATACACACACACTCACAGACCCACACACATACACACTGTCATGCACTCAACTATATTTAAAATGTATACGTCTATTCTTTATGCCTTGCCCTAGCCAGATGGAAGAAGATGAAGAAGGAAACCAGGTGAACTCAGCAAGGCAGACTGGCTGCTTACTTCAGCACTATTGGAATTATTTCCCGCTGTTGCCAATGGAAATCAAAGAAAATGGATGTGACATCTCTGCAGGTGGACGGCAGTCCGAGGGGCTTATTTAACTTGCTTCTCAGTGCAACTTGATAGGAGAATCCAGCATCTTAAAGTCGCATATGTGTAGCACTAATGTTTCTTTTTAAATAGTTGGGGGAAAATGACCTAGAAAACCAAATTGCAGTTTGGTAGCCAAAATTAACTCTTGGTTTATTTGTCCTTTGTGTGTGAAAAGTCCTACTATTCCGTGCGTCAGACCTCCTCACAGAACTGTTGACTGGTTTTGGTTCTTCTTAGTACTATTGAGATCTTTCGCGTCGATCCCAACGGCCTTAGCGGCGGCAGACTCTGGAGTAACACCTTATACCTTTCTGGCCTGCATTTCTGTAGACTTCACTCTCAAGGGAGTTTTCTTTTCTTACTTTTTGACTCTTGCACACCATATGCACTAGGGATTCTGGAAACTTCTAGCATGACTGCAAAGTGGCCAAGAGAATAAAGTCCTTGATGATAAATCACAGTATATCCCTTGAGCCTCACCTTATTGCCAGTGCTAGATTTTTTCTTTTTAATCTCTCCGTTTTTGCTAACGAAAACTTGAAAAGCTTATTTGGAAGCTTAAATGTTTTATCTTTTCTCCACGGACTAAACCTCTCCAGGACTCTCTCGGCACCTGGATGTCCAGCTCTCGAAGCAGCCAATCAGATGGGACATCACAGTTCTCTCATCCTCCTTGAGGCATGATGACCTCAGCTCATAGTGATCAACCGTTGTGCTGTGTGTCATTGCTACCCTATAACCAGTTACAGCATAGATGTCGCTAGTCTCAGAGGGCAGCTGCGTATTTAATTTAACTCTGGTTTATGACCTGACAAAAAGCCAAAAATATCACTCTTTCCAGGAGTGGGGAAAACTGAGGATGCCTCCCAAGTCTAGTGGCTTCACAAAAGATCATCCTATCTTCTCTCTCATGCCCACTGAGCTCCTGTTCCCCGACTTGTTACAATACACAATTTAAAATGCCATTGTGGGAGTGAAGGGTTGACATTTAAGGAAAAGGTTGAGGTGTTTCTCTCATGGGCTGTCTAAAAGGAGAGACACGTTTCTTTCTTTCTTTCTTTCTTTTTGGCTAGGCCCACCATGACTTGTGACCGAGAACCCCCAGGATTAACAGAGGCCTCACATTTACTCTGCAGGCTGACTCTAAAGGAGTCTACAGTCCTTACTTGTCATACCACACACACACATCCAATACTGGTCTCTACCCGCATTCCTAGCTAGCTGGCACAGGCCTCAACTCCAAAGACTGCCTTTAGGACCATCAAATGGCCTATGCAAGCAAGCGGGGTGGTTATTAGGACAGATTGTATATTTTGTATATTCTGGGACCATCCCTTCAAGACACGTCTATAAAACAAAATGGCGCTTGGTCCACACACGGTTGCTGCTCCCTCCTACCAGCTGGCTCCCCTCCTGTCCTCCTTTGACTGTTTGACTCATTGACTGTTAAAATGCCACCCCATACATATTTGGGATGCAAAACTGAAGTCAAAAGGAAGTAATAATATAAGAAACACAAACACATATATGACAGCAACCTTCAAGATCTGGGTTTTCAGCTTTCTGCAACCTTTTGTTTTCACTGAAATGTTGAAACTACTCGTCTGAGGGCAAAGGAACCTCCTCACAAACGCTGTAGCTGCCAATTGGACACTTGGGGCATTTCGAGGTCTGGCCCTAAGAATTTACTTTCTCCTTTTCCTTTTTTCTATTTAGACCAAAAACAAAAAAACAAAAACAAAAACAAAAAAAAATGAAAAAAAACAAACAGAAATAATACAAAACAAAAAAAAAAAGAAAAGAAAAAACACCCATTAACACACACACACACACAAAATCTGTCCATTTGCCGGAGGCAATTAAATGTATGTTAGTTGGAGGGTATTAAAAAAAATCAGTTTTATTCCAAAGATTTAAAACTAGACATGACTTAAAAACGATTTCTGGAGCACTGCTTGCTGACAATCTCGTAGTTCTCTACTGCATTTGAGTGCATTTTGTGGCCAGTCCATCAGGGCATACCATGGGATTATATTTGAATGTGTGGTACATCCTTCCTGGATGAAGGATGTGTGAGGGACCTTGAACCTCAGCTGTATTAAACTGTAGCGCCTCCAGTCAGTGCACTAGATGAAACTTTTAGACACCCTGAATTCTGTTGGTTCCTTTCTTTTCCTTTATGTAGCAGCCTCCAGCATGATTGCACGCACACGCCAGTGATGGCATTAAGCCATGGCCACCATGATTTGCAAATGTTCTCTCCCAAGCTGGAGCTGCTCTTGCCTCTCGAAATGCTATTATTAAGGGTTTATAATACTTAATTTAATTTTCGAACTGACCAATGCAAGGCTCTATTAAAAAGAAAGTTTAAAAAATGCAAAAGAGTAATCATTGCTTGTTTGCTCCCTATTGTCATCTGTGGTCTCATTTGAATGTGGCAGAACAAAGGCCCTTTGGTCCTCATCAGTGTCTGAAATGTTCAGTAATTTCTCTCTCTTTTGTATCAGTGAGGTCCTTTGTAATCTGCTCCTGACCTTTCTTGGAGCAGGGTGCATTGACACTCAGTGGTGGTGCTTGCTTGCTTCGGAGTCATTTGTTGACTGTGAGAATTGGCCTAAGAATTTGGTGGGTGCTACGTGGATGGCTTTGAAACTGTTCTTCTTTAGCCCAGTTGACACCCGTGAATGATGGCCAGTCCTGATCATTTGGAAATGAATTTAATAAAATGTCCATCACCTCTGCAGTGGCAGAGATGGTTGCTAAGAGCCTCTAAAGCGACCAGGTTTTCCAAGAAATAACCTGAAGATGTTTTGCTCCCAAGAGGACTGGTGTTTAAAACAGTGCATTAATGGACATTTGAAACACATTAAACCCCTTTCTCATTTTAATTGTTATCTCCTAACACTCCAGGGGATCCCAAGTTTGAAAGGAAAAACCGGTTCTAGTGTTTCTGGTGGTGTCCTAACAAGCATGCTTTTATCCAGGGTTCGGAGTTGGACACGTAGAAAAAGAGTTTCTAAGCCACTGACAATTTTTTTTTTTTTTTTTGTAATTTCAAATTATACTACTTTCTCCTGCCACATGGCTGTAAGTCATAGACATGGAAACCTGAAATTAGAATGCTGCTCCTAGCTACTGGCCTCCTGCCCCACCCATGGTTAATGGCTCAGCTCAGTGCCTGGTGGTAATGAGTATTATGTCCAGAAAAAGAGATGTTCAGATTCCATGACAAAGCTGCATTTTTGTAAAAATATTGGAGACCCCAAAATGAACTTCATGCTGACCATTTCCTCCTCTCTGTGTGCTTTCCCTTGCAAAGCCCTTCAAATATCCTCTTCACTCGACGCCATCTCCTCTCCACCTGCACCTCTTGTGCCCTTTGTACATCTTTGATTGGCTGATGATAACAGGGTAAAAGGACAGCCAACCTCATGCCTGATTAGCAGAACCAAATCCTAGTTTTAAAAAATCTTCTCTGGCTTCAGAGAAGATTTTATAAGGACTTGTGTTTGGGATAAGCTTTCCAGATTATCCATGTCTGTTTGCATCAAAGGGGAAAGAAATGGGGCTTTCGGATGGCTCTTCCAGTGCATTCGGAACATTGCCTCTTGCCTTCATTCCTGCATTTTATGGCAAAGCCAAAAGAAAGAAACTCAAGTTGCAAGAACAAAACCCAGTGACTAGTTTTGACGGTTCGAAATGATTTCCTTTATGGAAGTCACTTCATAAAATGTTAAATAAAAAGTGGGGAAGTGCTTTAGTCTTCTTTTTTGCATGAGTTGCTTTTGGGAGCAGGAAGAAGGTAGGCAAAGTAAGATAAAGATGCAACACATTTAACTACAAAAATCAGATTCATTTTTTAGTTTATTGTAATTTTTCTGAGATCAGGAGGGCCAGCATTTCTGGCTGCAATTTTGCACCCAGAACATTGCCAAAATGAACATTCAGTAAGTAGAACCTGATTGAAATTTATTCCTGGAAGCTTTCCTTTGCATTTTGGGGAAATGGCCGCCTGCCAAGCGCAAGAGTTGAGGGGCAGGAGGGGAGGACTCAAATTCTGGGTGTCTGGATTAAATTTCGGTGAACATGGTGATATCTCAGTTTGAAAACTAGAGGGCCTATCCTGAGTATACATCAATGTCTCTTTGATGGCCTACTTTCCTCAATGAGGATCTTTGGGAATACTTGAGATGGAACAACAGAAACGTGTGAAAGGAAGCGTAAACTTCTTGTAAATAACGTGACCTCCCATGACGAACTGCCTGAGGCTTCAGGGTTTTTTCTTGCTTTTAACACTCTTAAATCTCCTCTGTTGGTTCCTAATAGATCCCAGAAAAGGGAAAAATAAAGCTGCAATTAACTTTCTTATGTGCATCCTTCCAATATAGTACTGTATTCTTCAGGTGTTTTGCATTTAACATTAAAGTCCTCGGGAAACAGGTGTCAAAAACAGAGAGAAATCCTGGGCCATCACTTCACAAATATCCCAAACGAGATATTCTTTTCAAACAGGGCTCCCTCTCAGTGGTCATGAGGGAAGGTTAATACGTTCTTTGTTGGGGACTGTTTATACAATTTTTTTTCAACTGTGAGCTTTGGAATCGTAACTTGCTGTGAGTCCAGCTTCTGTCTACTGCCATAAGATGGACCCCACGTCAGCATAATGAGGGTGGTATATATGCTCGCACCTAGACATGCGCATATGTACCTGTCGTACCTTCACGGAAGGAAAACAGGCTACTGACGTTTCGGAGGAGTAGCCACCAGTGCCTAATACCTTTTGGGGGGGATGGATGCTTATAATTGCCAGTATATCGAAACCACACTGGGAGTTCCACATAGCGGGGAGGGGTTGGGGGTGGGCAGAGGGGACATTTTAAACCTAGGCCTTTGGACTGGAGGCAGAATGATTTCTGCAAACCTAGGTCCTGAAGGCTTTGGGGCTTATTGGCTGGTTCTCAACCTTTTTGTTTTTTCTTCCCAGCATGCATTTCCTATCTAAACCCAGACTTAGTTTAATTTCCTTATCTTTCACTTCTGCTTCATTCCAGGGAGGAAAAATACACCTGTTAATGGCCAAGATCTCCTTGCTAACACAGAGGCAAAAATAAATGTCTAATGTTTTTGAAGCCTCCCCTTCCTTTCCACAAGCCCCCGCCCGCCCCCGCATCAAGCTCCTTCTCCCACTTCCTACTCCCACACAGCTTCCCAGTCACCACAGCTTTTCTTTCAAATCTCTATTATCCTCTTAACAGTTGCTTGAATAAATTTATTTTTGCACTATACATTTTCTTTTTGCCAGATGTGTCTAACAAGTGTGTTTGGAGAGACCTACTCCCAGCCCCCTCTCCTTCCCCGCCTCCCCCCGTCACATTCTCTCAGGCCTTCTCTGGTATTTATAATATATCACAGAAGTACCCAGTCTTATAGCCCTCGGTTATGCCTTTTTTTGACATTTTATTTTTTTTAAGCTTTTTATATATATATATAAATATATTACTTTGTCAAGTTTTTTTGCTGTACAAAAGTCTTAAGATTTAAAACTATTATTTGTATTATATGATGGTGGTATGTTAATGTTACAAAATTATTAATGAAGAAAAAATTTATTTTTGTTACTGGTCTGTTTCATAATTCTTTTTTAAATTGGTATATTGTAAGATATCTATGCAAAAAATGTTATGTGACGCATTTTTATTTAAGAATGTAATATGTGTAATAAACAGTAGAATGTGTTTGGCCTTGGAATGCTTTACTGTATTTCTCCTTAGCTTGTTTCACTGGGGAAAAAAATCTTCGAAAGACACAAGTGGGTACTTACATACTTTGTGAAAGTTTTCTTTCTTGGAGAAAGGGAAAGCAAAAGGTTGTGTTAGGTTATCTTCGTTTAGGAAGTTGTGTGTGTGTGTGTGCACGTATGTGTGTATTTTATAGTTTCACTGAGGTAGCTCAATGCCTAAATAAGAAGGGTCATTGAGTTTATTTCTTCAAGAGGAAAAAGGGAGCCAGTTGTTGGAGGTTATGAAAAGCAATATTTTAGAATGAGATAGATTACAAGATGTTATTTGTTTAGGGGGTTGGGAGAGGCTTATTGAAAGCAGTTTATTTGGTGAGCAAAGGAGGCAGTTTGTTCTGTGATGGTGTTTAATAGGAACCTATTGAGAAAGGATCTTTGAAGCAGTTTGTGAAGGAAGGAGGAAGGGGAAAGATCAGAGGGAATAATTTAGGTGAGGGGTAGGGAGCAGTAAAATGGCAGGCGATGGTTAGAGTGGGGAGGAAATGGGTAACCGGAAGCCAGGAAATCCCGCTGGCTGTGGAGAGTACAAAAGAGTAGATGGAAATACAAGCAGCTTCAGACCCAGAGAAGAGAGGGAGATGAAAGCCCCAGGGAAAATTCTCAGAACTGAAAAGAAAATTACTAAAATCTCTGCCACATACTTGACTTCCAGGAAAGAGCATCACCAGTGAGGAGGAAGGTAGAGAACCCAGCTGGTGGTGTCGCCTCAGCATCCCGAGCTCAGCGATTCCCCAAGAGAAGTGGTGTCATTCACAGGAAACAACAGTAAAACACATTTGTCACATGGGACACAGCACTAATCAAGCTTTCTTTGCAGTCTTTGGACTTACAGAAGTGGATACAATGGTGAATAACCTCTATCCCTAATCAAATGAATCTGACAAGAAACTTTTCAATAAATGTTTACTTTAGAAACCATGGCTAGTGTGACTGAACTTGCTGCATGGATACACACATTTCTCATGTCCCTGAACAGGAAACAGGTGTCAGGAGTGTGACAGCGGGTTTGGAAGGGAAGCTGAGTGATCATGTTCTTGCTCTCATAAAACTCAAGGTGAGAACAGTAGGTGCTGCAGGGGCCGGGAAAATGGTTTTGAAGTGTTAAGCATCAGCTGCCACATCTCCCGAACAGGCAAGTGAGGTGGGCAACACGGCAGCCCAAAGCTGACTGACAAGAAACCACATGATGTAGTGGGTAAAGCACAGCCCCTGGAGTCTGAAGACCTGCCTCCTACTCCCTGTGTCTTCAGTAGCTCTGGGACTAGATGAGTAATTTAATTCTGATAACCAAAATCATTTACCTGGAAATTTCTCTGAGTGAGGAAGGATAAGATGGCTTGGCAATATTACCTAGAAGAAGGCTTATTATTCCACTTCCCTGACTTACAAAAAGATGTCAAATTGAACATTTTAGGTGAAGGACAAATTGCACTGTACTGAAATGTTCAGACGAGAGGGTGGTAAGTCTAATCTATCTGCCATAAGGAAATGAGATGGTTTACATAAGTGAATATGCTAAAAGACTTAAGCTTACATATTTAGAAACGAAATTTTTGCTTAAGATTGGACTAAATATATATATTGCCCACTTTACAACCTTTTTGAGCATCCATTTTTACAATATAATATAAATTTAGGGATGACTCCAGACTGTGGGGTTGCTTGCCCTGGCATAAAATGACTTTATACTTTATATTGGGTGATTCTACTTTCTCTTCTGTGTTCTCCCTATTTAGAAGTTGCAAGTTCTTTGTGTGTCATCTTCTAGAAATATTTATCTCCTAGTCGACTAGAAGATCAAATAGGCAAGCTTGGTAACAAGAATTCTTAAGTGCAAAAACAACTATAATTTGAATCCAACAGGCGGAAGTCTGAAAGTGTAACCTGGATGTCCTAGGGGGAAGAAGGTACGTATACCAGCTATAATCTGAGGTTGTGTATGGAGTTGGGAATGCTGGGGTAATGGAAAGAAGTCACATCAAACGCAGAGTTCAGTGGAATTGATAAATAATTTATTATTTCTAGCTCATCTTCCACTTAAAGGTTTAGAAGAGGAGATGGTTAAAACTTTTAACTAAAATAAGATTTTGAGGTCACTGGCAGGTGATGGTTTTCTGTTTTATCCATGAGCCAATTCCTAATTCCTTCTCCAACATTAAACATTTTATGTGAGATTTTAAAAACTATCAATAGTGACTGGCTTGAACTTAACCTAATAACTTTTTTGCCTGATCATGATATGGCTATACATACAACAACACTGTATTTAAAAATGATGAAGTGATGACAAAGAAAGTTACAGGAGCATGGAAAGACAAAATTTATGTTTGTTTTATGAACATTTACTTATGTTTAAGAAATATTTCATTTTATATACACACTGCATTTGAGTTGTCCAATAAGACTGCACACACTGAATAGATATTATTCATCACCATGACCACTTTCTCTCACAAATGGTAAAACTGGGGGCACAGAAAGACAAATGTTGCATTATCTCACTTATATGGAGAATCTAAAAAAGTTGAACTCATAGAAGCAGAGAGTAGAATCATGGTTACCAGGGGCTTTGAAGTGAGGAGGGGTTGGGGAGATGTTGGTCAAAGGATGTAAAATTTCACTTTTACAAGAGGAAGACAAGGACCTATTGTACAGCATGGTAACTATAATTACTAGAAATGTATTTGTCCAAAAATCACTAAGAGAATAAATTTTAAATGTTCTCACCACAAAAAATGGTAAGTATATTAAGTATATGAGGTAATGCATATGTTAATTATGGCTTGACTGAGCCATTCCACAATGTATACACATTTTAAAACAGGTTGTTTACAATAAATATGTATGATTTTTATTTGTCAATTAAAAACATAATTAACAAGTAGAGAAACTGGGGTTCAAAGAGGGTAGGTGACTTGATAAAGGCCCAGGGAACACAGTAAGTGGCAGACTTTTCTCTATACCTCACTGCTTCAAGGGGAGGAAGAGTCAACTCGATGCTTATGTACATGATGTCTCCAGACATGGTATCACAATTGACATCATTTCCTCATTTCCACCTCACTAGACACAGAAGGTAGCTTGTAATATCAGTACATCACCACATGCTACCATTGGAGGCGATCTTGGCAATCTCCTTCAATGTCACCATTCTACTTGAGTCAACTGAGGCTCAGAGAGGTTCCACCTTGTCCAGGGTCATATAGCACATCCTTTGCAGAACAAGAGTCAATCCAGGGCTATTGATATGCAGTGATGCTCTCCTGGACTTGGCAGTGTTTCTTAAACTTCAGTTACTTGAGCACAACCTTCAAGATTCTTTTATTATCCTTGCACTATTTATTACTTCTTTAATAGTTTTTTTAAATTGACACAACTTTTAAAACCCAAATACCTGTTTTAGCTTTGTTCTCAGCAAAAATATCCCCAAAACTACTGGTCTGGTAAGCTATTTTCCCTTTAAATACAAATGAAAATAATAAATAACTTAAAATAAAAGTACACATCTTTGTGTTATATAAAAGCCCTCAGTTACTACTGGTAGCATTTAAGAGGCACTGTTCTGTGCCATTCTCTAAAATATATGCTTTACCATTTCTCTTTAGCTAATTATCTAGTCCATATGATGCTCCTCAGAGCACATTTCAAATTGAATCGAAAACTAAGTGCATGTGAAAATTTAATAAAGACTGATTTGATGACTGGGAAGTTACTTAAGGATGCAGAGATCCCCTAGGAAGAAAAAGATAATGTGGCCTGTGAGTGGAGCGAATGCACATTCTCTGCCTCATTTTCCCCTGCTTGGAACACCCATTCCCTCAGGTACAGGCACTTTCGGTGGGTGGGCTCGTGGCCACGTCCTGCCATTGTTCTGGGGATGGAGCCCTGAGCATTAGATCTTGACTGCTCCAAGGAAGTCTTAGCCTTTCCCCAGGTTTCCCAATCAACAGTCAATGCCCAGAAACTAATGCATGCTGTGAGGCACAGCTTCAAAATGTGCTCACCTTCATGGGACAGTTCTGAGACGCCCAGGCCACTGCCTGTACGTGCACACGAACACACAACTCAGCCCCCAAAATATTTTTCCAGTCAGGTCCCAAACACTTGATATTCTCTTATTAAATATTTATTGTTTTCACCTAAGGGTTTTCTTATTTTTAAAATTACAACTAATCAGGAACACATCATTCCTTATGCCTTATCTATCATATGGACCTTAAAGTTAATGCGTTTATCCCATCCATTCACATGAAAAGTTTTTAAGTGCAAGGAGGATGAGAGGTAGGGAGATAATGGATAGCAAAAAAATAGAAGCAAGTGCCCAATTTGGGCAGGAGGTGGGAAGTGTAAGTAATCAGGCAGTTTTTTGCCCATCACTGCAGAACTCCAGGATAGTCATGCCATTTCATAAAAGAACTGAAGCAATATTTTCCAGCAGGCCAAGTCTCCCACATGACCAAAATGAGAGTCTACAGGAACCTGGGTCTGCAGAGCTTACCATAACAAAGAACTACCAGCAAGCGGGCAGCTTCTTGTTAGATAATAATGGCAATTACACATCCCTACTTGCTGGCCTTGCTTCTCTGTTCTTTAAATCAACAACTTTCAGCATCCTTATTTTGCTGTGAGCAGGAAATCAACAGTCTTTTATAAAAATGAGGATGTGTTTGAGTCACTGGGGATATATTTAAAGGATCATCATTTGTGAACTCTAACATCAGAACCAAAGCAATGATGACACATTTTTTGCAGCTTGACGACAACATTCTGTTCTTGGGGTTAAGTTTGCAGACTGTTCTGAGAAGTACATGAACTAGGATTATAGGATTGCTAGTCAAAGCACGCAGACTACTAGAAATTTTAAAACTCTGATCTTATTTACATGCTTTGGTGAACTCATGGAAACAAAGACCAAAAGATTTACCACTGGAAACCTTAAGTGAATTGATGCTGTCTCAAACTTGTAAAAAATTATTTTCTCTCTTTCCTTAGAAATATCTAACTGTACTCCAATGCACATATAGTACATATAGTACATGACGATAATATTAATTAATGGCCAAAATGTAAATCTTGTCTTTGATGCTGAGAACTGGTAACACCTTTCTGTTCCCAATCTTGGTTTCCTTGTTTTCATTTTTCTTCCCATTTATTTTATTTTATTTATTTTATTTTTTTATTTTTTGAGACGGAGTCTTGCTCTGTCGCCCAGGCTGGAGTGCAGTGGCTGGATCTCAGCTCACTACAAGCTCCGCCTCCCGGGTTTACGC
>NW_012116266.1:1604434-1605341 GCF_000951035.1 Colobus angolensis palliatus
AAAAAAAAAAAAAAAAAATCACAGTGAAGAACCACCTCCTAAACCCACATTGGGCTTCCTTCTGTAGTGTCACCCCAATGACATGGCCCCATCTCACCTAGGTCATCCTTCTTCCTCCTCCCCTCTTCCCCTGTACCTCTTTATAAAGTCATTATCTCCCAGTTAGAGGGTGTTCTTTTTCAGTCTAATTTAGAATGGTGCTACCAAGAGAGTGATTTGGGTTGTTTTGCTGATCCCCCTAGGGAGAATTAGAAACAGGAAACTGCAGGCTAACCTGGAGGATTCCAACACATGTCTATTTGTTAAACATTGTGATACGCCAGACAGTAGGTCAGCACTGGAATGCATGTTGTATAAGGTGTGTCAATCACATACTTACAGATTTGAATGTTTCTTAACAAGACACATGAGCAATAAAAATTTATAATAATAAAATAGCTATCTTATGAATCTTAGAGAGTTAGGATTGTAAAATACCAAATATAAACCTTCTCTCTTAGTTCCAGTCCATTCCATTACAATATAGGTGGGCTTTGATTTACACAACATAATTATTTTCCAAACAGAAATGGACTTCTGTTTAAATGCATGCAGAAACCTACCGTGTGCAATGTTTCTTAAGGTGTGGGCCAAGACCACCTGCATCAGAATCATCAAGGGTTTTTGGTTTTTTTTTTAATTCAATTTTCTGAGTTTCACCCCAAACCTGAATCATACCCTCTGCAGGGTGGGGCTTGGACATCTGCAGTTTAACAGGATCTTTCACGGTCATTCCAGACCACTTCAGTCTCAGAAACACTTCTGGAGAGGGATCATTCTGTGAAGCAAAGCAAAGCAACATTTTAATAAAGAAAATGGCCGGGCGCGGTGGCTCAAGCCTGTAATCCCAGCACTTTGGGAGGCCGAG
>NW_012116266.1:1605595-1613904 GCF_000951035.1 Colobus angolensis palliatus
AAAAGAAGCCTTCTCTAGTTTTCTAAAAAATACGGATTTTTAAACATCTGTACTGATGATTTGTTTAAAGTATGGTGTGTCTGTTCATTGGACTGCATATGTTTGGGGTCTGTCACAAAGAAAACTGCCCTACCACCAGTCACTATGGGGTGACTTCCAAGAAGACAGCTGTTCAGGTAAAGTTCCAGGAACCCACTCTTGAAAGTGTACTGAAATAGACTGTCCCTGGGACTTTTCCCAGAAAAGACATCTATGGTGGTAACTCTTTGGGGATAGTAGTTTTTATTTGGTTGAGTTTGATTCAGTCCTTTTATATGGACTTGGCATCTCATGCCCTTTGCTGAGATAATCTCTGGCCGAGGCCCCAAACCGAGCATAGAAATACCTGTTACTGGCCAGGCGCAGTGGCTCATGTCTGTAATCCCAGTAGTTTGGGAGGCCAAGGCAGCCAGATCACTAGAGACCAGGAGTTCCAGACCAGCCTGGCCAACATGGCAAAACCCCATCTCTATGAAAAATATGCAAATTAACTGGATGTGGTGGCGCACACCTGTAATCCCAGCTACTCAGGAGACTGAGGCAGAAGAATCACTTGAACCTGGAAGGCAGAAGTAGCAGTGAGCCAAGATCGCACCATTGTACTCTAGCCTGGGAGACAGAGCAAGTCCCTGTCTTAAAAAAAAAAAAAAGAAAAGAAAAGAAAGAAAGAAATACCTGTTACCAAGACTGAAGAACTTGCGTGCTTTACGATGTAAGACTACAGTCTGTGTCTTACCCTTGGCCTCTCAGGAGCCATTGGCACCCTCTACATTGCAAGTCCTCTTTGTTTTTTAAAACTTTACCTTCTTCCTCACTGCCATTTTTATGCCACTGAAGCTCAGATTTCAAGCAGAAGCTTCCCGGGACTAAGAGCTTGAGGAACCCGAGAGCCAGAGAGAGAGAGAGCTTGAGGACCCAGTGTGAGTCTATTGTCTGTCAACAAAGCATTTTGAGCTAAGTCCAGTTGTATGTCCAGATATTTCTAATCAACAAAATTGGAGGAAGGAATATATGTCGTAGGTGGCAAAAATAGGCTTTTGTATATTCTGAGAAAGTTATTCTAAGAATAGGCCTGTGGAAGACCTAGCAGGGAAAAATATGAGCAAAAGAGGAATACTCAAAACGCCTGTGAAATCTCTTCCTGAAAATGCTCAGAGACAGATCCCTGCTTATCTCCTTCCTCTGACCTGCAGCACCCCAGAGATGATGTGGTTGGCTTATGGAACAGGAAGAGAATTGCCATAAATCTGAGCTAATTTGGAAAGGGAAGGATGGAGCAGATATGCAGCAATCAATAGAACAACGTCTTGTTTTGTGGTAAATGTTTACTGGCTCTGTTGCTGGAATGTAATCCTGCTGCATCAGAACATGGGCCATTAGAGGTGAAATGAGTTCACATAACGTCCTCCCTGTGTAATTGGTATGCATCATTCCTCTAAGTACTGGAGCCCACAGTCTCATGATTCCGACTAGAGAAAAGGTTTGGGATGATTCTCTACATCTTTACCTTTTATTACTTCATGATTCCTAAGAAAGAGAAAAATGACCAATTTCTCCTTCCTTAGCCCGCATCTGCAGGATGGGTTGTATAAATGCCACTTAACATTTCCTTCCACTCCTGAAAGTGCAAACAAGGAGAGGAAACCACAATGAGAACAGCGACTAAATTGTTCCTTCACTGACTAAGCTAGAGGAGGGATGCATGGCTCAGCTGCTGAGGGGAGAAGGAGGCGAAGCATGTGTTTCCTTGTCATGGAAAGGAGAGGGTATTAAAAATGCTTTGACTGAAAAGCAAGTGCACTAATTGATTGTTAATGACTACACAGCCCTAAATGTCTGGAATTTGGTTTAGATTCAATGTAATTTGACATTTGCCAACCATTATTAAATCCCTTTGATGCTCTCCCTGTGCTGCTCTGATGAGCAGCTGATTGGCTCTTGGGGACAGAAAATGTGAATGGTTGGGCACCAAGTCAACAGGGTGTCTGGAAGACAGCCAGTTCACCCACGCCCCTCAGCCTCCCCAGGCTCGCTGCTGTGGCATTCTCCATGCCTCGGTCTTCTTGGGTTCCCTTTCCTGTTTCTGCCGGCTCTATTCTCTTCCATCTTCATTCTCAAAATTGCATTCCTTTTCCAGCAGCAGTTCACTTACCCCTTTAAAAGCAAAATATATTCTCTGCTCTATTGGCTGCTCCAACTCAGACGTCAACATCTCCTTGCAAAGAACAAAAATGTACTGCAATTGTATCAAGGTAAAAAGATTAATAAAAAAGACATAGAGGGATTATATGAAATCCTGTTGGAAAAATCATCCCTGTGGAAATTTGAGAGTTATCAGGGCCTCTCCCTCTCTCTCATTTCATTTCATTTCTCCTTTTCTTTGTATATTTTCTCTGTCTTTCCTTCCACAAACAAACTTCCTTGCCTCCTCACCCATTGCATGTGGCCCAATGTCACTTCTATCATAGCTGCCTCTAAACTTCCTGAGTTCCAGGCTCTACAGAACCTGTTACCTAGCTCCTCACTGACACAGTCTCTGGGTCCCAATTCCAGTTTCCCATGAGAAAGAATTTAATTGGCTAGGCTCCTCAGTGGCTGAATCAGCTGTTGCCGTGGGACAAGGCCAAGGCACATGCGTTTATCCTTCCAGAACCAAGGCTGAACCATAGGCAAGAAGGAAAAGACAGACAGCTCAGGTGTGCTTCCTCAGTGCAGTGCAAGAGCCTTCCTCTTTATTTTGGGGTCAACTCTCTCAGAATATTCAACACAGCCTTGCAAATAGTTCTATTTGTGTATTCATAATTTACAGCGTATGCCAACTCTTGCATTGACCCACTCACTTTTCCAGAACTACCAGTTGTTCATCATCCATACTTATGCTGCATCCTCTTGCAAAAGTCTTAAGAGGTAAAAATTAGAGCACTTTTCAAGACAGTGAATCAAGAGAGAATCAAGAGGAGAATCAAGAGGAAAGCTGCATAATGAAGGAAAAAAAACACATAAATTCCATTACAGTGAAGACAAAGATGAGTTTTCTTATTGCCAGGTGTGAGGCAACATGGTGTACAGGCAGAAATGATGGTGGATGAGGAGTCAGGAAGCCTTATCCTAACTCTAACTGTGCCTCTGGTGGGTTTGGGACCTGAGGCAGATTGCTTAGCCTTTCTGGGCCCCATTCTTTCTTTTCTAAAAAATAAAAAGAATGGATTAAATGAATTTTAAAGTTCTCTTCTCTTCATAAATTCTGTGATAATATAATTTCAAGAAATATTTGATGTAAACATTATAGAACAGCAAAATAATTTGAATGGTCCTAGAGAACTGTTTATCTTTTCCATCGTTCTTTTATTCATTCAACAAATATTTATTAGGACTGTTTTACATGCTGGCAATCTCTGTGCTAGGCTCTGAGTATACAAATGACAACAGATACAATCTTCCACTGAATGCACAATTGAGCTCATGGGGGAAAATCTTTATCGTCTACATTGTAGTATCTCCGAGGTAAGCCTTCCTTTTACATTAAATGCTGTTTTCGCCTACCAAACTGATGACATGCGGCTTCTTTTTTCTTGCCCTAAGTGACTGCAGGTTTCATTCTCCTGGGGAAGCCCTTGGAAACCCCGACACCCTAACCGCTGCACAGAAACACGGACATGGCTGGAGAGAGACACTGGGCCTCTTTTCCATATCCTTCTGTGTCAGATCTTTCCAACAGGACTTCCTCTTCTGGTTTAGAATAACTTCCAAAAACATCAAAAGCTCTATATTGCAAGATAAAGGTAAAAACATGGTGAAGCACAGCCAGATACTAATTATGAATTATCCGCCATGTTTTCCGTCCAAGCTCTATTAGCTCCTGGAGATGATGTTAAGAATTACACAATTTAATGCATGGAGAATGAGGGGAGGCAGGTCTGGCACATGTAACATGCTTGATAAGTGCGGGCTGTCATTATCGTTACTAATAGAAATTCTCATCATTCTGGGGGCGGGTTTTCTGGATCTGAAGGTAATCATGGTCGTTGGAGAAATGCGCACACTGCTTACGCTCAGCCCGAAGCTTGGAATGTGGCCTCGGCTTTGGGGTTCAGGACGGGAAAAACAATGGTGGGGATCTCCACTTGTGGCACATGGCCCCTCTCTTTCCCCTCCTCTTCTGCAGACCCCCGCGTGTCGTGTCCCCCACTCCACACGGAGCCAAAGCTCCCCTTAACAGGGGGACCCTCAGCGAGCCTGGAGCACGTGTTTCCCAGGTTCCATCCTGCTCTTTGTCCGGGGACTTCATCCTTGAAAAGCTAATCAATGCATTCTCAGAAAACAGAACTCCGGTGGGAATGTTTGCCATTTTCTTTGCTAAGTGTTTTTTTTTGTTGTTGTTGTTGTTGTTTCCATATTAGAGGTCTGAGTTCCTGCAATTCTTGGAGAGCACTGGGAGGAAGAAGGGTGAGGAAATTGGGCCAGGGGCGCAGTGATTCAGCGCCCACTCATTTCTGTCCCCTTTCCTTCCCAACGGCAACAAAGAGCATTTAGGCGTCCCTGCCTCAGTTATTTTGGTATAGAAAGAACAATGACATGGTCTGAGCAGAAGATTCAACTCTTTCCCCTTGGTTCTGTCTCTCACCAGCTGTGTGACTTTCCGGGGGCATCGCCTCCCTGGGCCAGTTTCTTCAGCCCTTAAAAGGAGACAACCCTTGCTTGTTCAATGATTTGGATTTCCTTCAAAATAAAATGTCAGGAAAGTCTAACATACTGTTATTATAATAAAAAGCTTCTGTCTTGGGACGTAGCACTCAGTGCGAGGTGAAGAAAAGAGAGAGAAGCTGAGAGAAAAGGGAAAGGTACCGAAGAGTGTTTCAGAAGAATATTCTGAGCCATTCTTCCACCCGTCCCCCATCTCTCTCTAAAGGGAACTTTATATTGGTTATCACAAACCAGTCACGGGTGGTAGTACTTCTAGTACTGTAATAGTAAAGCTGATTTGGTTAATTCGGCTTGGTTATTTAGATTTTTTTAATAACAGCTCTAACAGACATAAAATAAACAGAAAACAATTTATCAAAGTAATTACTAGCAAAGATAGGACAATAACGGTGAACTATTATAGTGAAAGCTGTACCCACTTTGGTGATTATGTTACAGCTCTTCAAGATCTTTAACATCTTATCTGATTTAAGAGTCATAATAAATCTGTGAGGTCAGGAGGGTAGATTTTCTCTAAACCCAACTCCCTATCTTATCTGTTCTTTGTTTTTTGAATGAGGAAACTGAAGCCCAGGGAGGTTCAGTCCCTGCAGTCCTAAGCTATAGAGCTAAGGTCAAAACATCACTCTTCTGTCCATTCTCTTTCTCACCTACTGTATGCTACCAGCATTTCATTAAGCAAATTTTACCCTACTGTAATGGGATATCCAAATATTCGGTTCACTTAATAGATGCTTATATTTATAATTGAGTTATAAATATTCTGAAGGTTTGTTCAGAGGGTAAGTTGAAATATATTGTTTAAGTCCATTTTTAAAGCTAAAAACACAACTACATTTTTGTATTTGGTCATTTATAAGGTCAGGCATTTCTGTTTAGTATTGTAAAAACTGTATGACACAAGAATTGGGATTAGGATTAATTAATTCACTAATTTAACTAGTGAGTAGACAATGAACTAAAGATTGTGTCAAACATTGGAGATTCCAGAGATGCACAAGGCAATTTCTATTAGTTAGAACTGAACATTTATGTTTACTTATTTATTTTTGGTGGTGACAAAAACTCGAAGTGGTCTGTGCACAATGGGGAGTTCATTATAAGGACTCCAGGGTATAATTTATTATAGGGATACTAGGGTGTCTTTGTGCAAACCCTAGCAGTGAAACATGACTTCTAGAACAGGGGGTTCAAGAGCTCAGGACCCTCCATCTCAGCTCTGTTCCCCTCAGTTCATTTATTTCATTCTTCTCTTTCTAAAGACTTCCATTGATTTTGCCCCTATTGTCAGAAAACAGGGCTACCAATTGCTCTGAAATTTCGTGCTTCAAAACCAGAGACTAAATTCTTTTTCTCAGTTCCAATTCCAGAATTCCCAAGGAAAGCCACTGATTAACTCTGGGCCAGGAGCTCACCCTACACCAAATGACCCTACCCTGTGGGGTGGGATTCTCTGCTTCTGTCAGGTGCCCACCTCCAACCCATCAGCAGGGGCAAGGTGTGGGGTCACACTGGACTAGGCTGGTGGATCCTATGATAACCACATGGGTGTAGGTGAACAGGAGCTGTTACTGGATGGTGGGATGTGGGAAGACAATCCCATCAGCACTGGACAGTCCCTCCCCTCCTGAAGCTCCCAATCTAGTGATCTATAAACAGATGACACTATAATGTTTACATAAGCTGGATTCGAGAAGTGTATCACATTGCTCAAAAAACACCGAAAAAGGAACAATTACTCTGCTTAGAGAGAGGAGTCAGGGAGGCTGTACAGGGAAGGGAAGGTTCAACCTGAGTCTTGAAATAGAACAAGAAAATCATCAGTGAGGAAAGGGCATTGCAGACAGAAGGAACCGTGTGTCTGGAAGCCCAGAGGTATGGAATCCCATCATGAATGAGTGAAAGAATAAGGCTGGGAAAGAAAACAGAACTGTCTTTCCCTTTGCACCTGTGACCCATCCACTTTCCCCATCCTTTAAGGAGCAAATGAGGCCCTAAAATAACAGAAACATGTTTCATGGAACCATTGGCTTTTCAGAGCATTTTTATGAATTCATTAGTTTCACACAATTTTGTCATGATGTAGGTAGTACACACTCTTTTTTTTTTTTTTTCATTTTATTGATGAGAAAAGAAATTTTTAAAAGGTTGTGATTTGGCTGCCATTAGTTTAGGGTTAGAGCTGGAACTAGAACCCAGATTCTTTTTTTTTTTTTTTTTTTTTTTTGAGATGGAGTCTTACTCTGTTGCCTAGGCTGGAATGTGGTGGCATGATCTCGGCTCACTGCAACCTCTGTCTGCCAGGCTCAAGCGATTCTTCTGCCTCAGCCTCCCGAGTAGCTGGGACTACAGACACACGCCACCATGCCCAGATAATTTTTGTATTTTTAGTAGAGATGGGGTTTCACCATATTGGCCAGGCTGGTCTTGAACTCCTGACCTCGTGATGCGTCCACCTCAGTCTCCCAAAGTGCTGGGATTACAGGTGTGAGCCACTGTGCCTGGCTGAACGCAGGTTTTTAATATATAACTCACTTATTTCAACTCCCTCCTCCAGGTTTTCCTTTAATGCCAATTTAAGGGATCACGTCTGTGGCACTAATAATTCAGTCTGTTATGAAAAACCACTTGGATGGTCCCAAATAAGTTGTATATATTTTATTTTGGTCAGCTATTTAAAAAATCTTCTAAAACATCCATTAGAGAAAATTATCTAAAAGAAGGGATTCTTGTCATCTGGAATGAGAGGGAAGGGGGACAAAAATGCCTGATTTGTTTTTCTAAGACCAGCCGAGCGGGCAGAAAAGAACCAGCGGGTAGGCAAGTGTAGGAGCAAATCAGGTTCAAGTTTATTTTGGTCACCTAGCTTCAGGGAAAGAAGGTGGGTAGGGAGAAGTCTGTCGGCCTCCGGCAAAGGAGGCCGGCAGAATCCCCCGGTGGGGCTCTCCGACGGAGTTCCCACAGTCCTGACATCCCGACAGGAGTGGGGCTGTGAGAAGGCCGCGTGGCTCACTGGCGGAGAGCGGCTTTTCTAGGAGTGGGAGGGCAATAGGCAGGGCATGGGCGTGTCGGGGGGGGGGGTGCGTTCCGCAGGTGCGACCAGGTAAATCTTGGTCTCTTCGGATTGACGCCACCTGGCGCATGCCCAGTTGATCTGCACCTTCCTGGGCGCCGGCTGCATTTTCGCGCGCGCGGGAAGAGCTGGTGGTGAAGAAGAACCCGGAAGTGCACCATCTTGCCTCTGTTCGTCCAAACAATGCCCTTTCAAGAACTAGCTTATTCCTATGATTCTTTCGTTATAACAAGTACGTGCAGGTTTAAGTGAGTCACATAATGTGGAAAATGAGTGGGTGATCATTTTTTCACTGTACAAAAGGATTGCCTGCTTGAAGCCACATGAAGACAGGGAGTGTATCACATTTTTGAAGAGCTAGAATTTGTCCAGTGTGGTCTGCTGTGCCCGGTACATCGTAAGTGCTCAATAAATGTTTAATGAACAAACACAAGGAATTTTTTTTTTTAAATAAGGTGACAATATAGATATTTGATTAAAAACAAGAGTCAGA
>NW_012116266.1:1614659-1632440 GCF_000951035.1 Colobus angolensis palliatus
AACCTGGGAGGCGGAGCTAGCAGTGAGCTGAGATCTGGCCACTGCACTCCAGCCCGGGCGACAGAGCGAGACTCCGTCTCAAAAAAAAAAAAGATTCTCCTGAGAGTTATATTTGGGTATCAAGTAGATTGTTGTTTCATCAAGAACGATCACTAGAGAAAAAATATTTGGAATTAAATAAATAAACGAATGGCTGCCGTGGAGGTTGTTTATATGATGCTGTCAGTTGTGAGGTCACAGGGCTTCCATGATGAAGCTGGCACTAATTTTGTCTCTTTATATAAGAATTGTGTTCCTAAACTGAATATTTAGAATCTAAGGTGCAATCTAATTTTCAAAAATAGAAAGAAATGGAAGGCAACATGATTGAATTGTTTGGGTAGAAAGTGGGAACTCAGAAGAATGGAACTCCAAGACAATTGAAAGGACTAAAGACGAGAGATGGAGAGAAGTAAGAAAATCTTCTGAAAGGGAGAAATGAATACGGTACTGAAATCAAGAAGACGGAGAGAGAACAGATTGGGGTAGGCGGCGTGAGGATCAGAGAAGAAATTCCAGATTCATCTGTGAAAGACACCAGGAGCTAAGCTTATCTATGGGGGAAAAAAAGGAGCAAAAATGAGAAAGACCAGAAAAAAAAATTGCTTTGGAAAGAATGATAGTGACAAGGTAGTGAGGACAAGAAGGGACAGCTGTCATCTCATTTAATTAAAAAATTATTAATGGAACAGATGGGATAGCCACACTGATCCTTTACAGATAAGGTGCTACTATAAAATTTCAGATAATAGCAGTGGAAGGCTGAAAAGTTATTGAGAGCAAAAGTAGTAAGAATGCTAATTTAATTGATAATAACGTTATACTTAGCACAATGCTTAGGAATTTAAAAATCACAGATTAAATAAATTTAAATGACTGGTTATCATCTAATTATGGCTGTTTAAATAATGTAATATAATTAAATGCTTTAAAAAAAAAGCTCTAGTACTTTTAAATGATCCCTCTCATATTCTGAATTCTCCTTTTGAGCATTTAATGTTCAACACTGCGGTCCTGGTGGAGGTAGTATTATCCTGACAGTCACACCTTTCTGAACATATGAGGTTGTTGAGTTAGAAGATAAATGGCAAACTTAGCTTCGGAATGCCTTATCATTATTCTCCATCCTTTATTCTTCCATTATCAGAATAGGTAGCTTCTCTCCTCAATTACTTTGTCTCTTTCCTCTGTGTTCCCTCACCAAGCAGGGTTCCCTAACGTGTCTCCTTGCCCTCATCCTAAGACAGCGTGGCATAAATCCTGCTGGGCTAAACTGAAAATAGGTCATCCAGGAGCTCAGCTTTGCAAGTGTACTTCACAAAAAGATGTCTGAGTTTGGGGATTGGAAGTCAAGAACCGTAGATTTGCGGCTGTGACCACTTTGCTGAAGATGGTCGGAGGTAAGAAAGGCAACACTCTGCTTTCCTGACTCTTCTATGGGGAGTGAGTCCTGGAATTTTTCTTACTCTGAGTAACAGCCTCGCAGTGGGTGGAAAGAAAAAGACAAAGCAACTCACTTTTTAAAAAATACCTTTATTTTTCCTGATAATACATGAGTGTTATAAATTGTTTAGAAAAAAATACAGAGAAAGTTAGAGCTTTTATAATCCTACCCAGAGACAATCACAATCAAGAATTTGATGCATCTGTTTCCAGAAATTGACATATATACTGACATAAATGTGATATTATCTATGGACTGTTATATAGATTCTTTTTTAACTTCATGTGTAGCGGTCATATTTCCACATCAATATGCCATACTTCATTGAATCAAAAATACCTGTAATTGTAAGATTATGTGCCCATTAAGAAGGAAAAAGTTGCTGCTGATTGTAAGTGGCAGACTCCTTTCACTAAAAGACATGTCCTTATTTCAGAGATGCTAAAAGAATAAAAAAGCATCTTATAAATGATGAAATACAGTATTAAAAACCTACCTTCACCTTTTTGACAGCTGCATAACATTGCATTGTATGGCCATATCATAAATTACTTAACAATCCCCCAGTATCGCACATTTGTGTTGTTTCCAATATTTTCATGAATTCCTTAATGAATATCTTTGCACACTTGTTAGGTTAACTTCCTCAGTCTGAATTCCGAGAAGCAGAATTGATGGATTGCACGTTAATTCGCTCAATGTAGCCATTCTACAACGTATACACATTTCAAAACAGCATGTTGTACAAGATAGATATACACAAATTTTGTCAATTTAAAATTAACTGATTAGTGAAAAGAATTATACAGATTATTTTATCACCCAGGAATTAAGCCTAGTACCCATGAGTTATTTTTCCCGATCCTCTCCCTCTTCCCACCCTCCACCCTCTAGTAGGTCCCAGTGTGTGTTGTTCCCCTCTCTGTGTCCACATGTTCTCATCATTTAGCTCCCACTTATAAGTGAGAATCTGCGGTATTTGCTTTTCTGTTCCTTTGTTAGGAACAGCTTGCTAAGGATAACAGCCTCCAGCTCCATCCGTGTTCCTGCAAAGGACAGCCCCATGACATGAGTTCACCTATATGACAAACTGGCACATGTATCTCTGAACTTAAAATAAAAGTTGAAAAAAAATTACAATGAATTATAACTTTCCTTTGCTAAAAAATGTAAAAGAGTTGATGAATTAAATAAGTACGTAAATCCTGTTTACACCAGATGATACTGGTTTGCATTCCAACCAGTTTTGTATCAGGGTGCATAGTCCCTCAGGCTCTCAGCAATTGTCATACTATTAATATCTACTTACGCCTAACCTGGACCTCAAATAAGAAAAGTCCAAAGCTATACACCTCATTTGTCACTCACTATTATTCTTGTCTTTTGTCTTGGCATTTCTCATATTCAAGAGACTTCAGGAATTTGACATGATGATGTCCGTAGATGATTCCCTGATAATCGACAAAGCCCAGATCTGTTTACTTGTAAAGAGCTACCTTTAACAACAGGGATGTATGTGATGATCTACTTTATTACTCATTATCTTTCTGACAGTTGGTAACAAAGCCTAGACAAAGATCATGAATGTTTGGATGTGACTTAATATTAATAGCACCAGTAACTAGAAGTTAGGTTTTGGGCTGCTTTCCTGAACTCTTGTTTATTTGATCTGAAATCGCTGAACCCACACTGTGTACCACGTTGTAGAAACACAAAGATGGGCAGCTTAACAATTCTGTCCTGGGAACCTACAGTCCAATGGGGGGGATGAGACACGCTCATATATAAAGTTATAGAACAATGGAAGACAAGATCATCAATTTCATAAGACAGGATATTATTTAGTGTCAAATGTGCAGATATTAAGTCCAGAATTTGAATGAAATCTGGAGTTAGAATGCCCTGTCCCTCTGAGAGGCACCAAACCCAGTGCTAATGTGCCGTGACCCTCTGGAAGCACAAAGATGACACATGGTCAATCCCTTTATAAGCAGCATCTGTGTCCTGTACCGTCCCTCAGGAGTCTGCCGCACGTCAACAAATGCTCAGTCTTTTCCTGGAGCACCAGAGGCACAGCTGTACCAGTGTCCTCTGTGTCCTGGAGGGGAGGAGCAGGACCATTTGACTCCAGATCCTCTTTGGGAAGAGTGCCCCGAGGGCAAGACCCACAGTCCTAGGATGCAGAGAGTGCACAACTGAAGGGCTGCGATGCTAAGAAAGTGCTAATTTATTGATCACATTTCTATGCCAAGTGGCATAGGAACTAAAGTCCCATCCACAAAGCAAGTTTGCCAGTTAATCAGCAATTTAAGTTTTGGGACATGTGCCTCCCACACCAAATTTCAAGAGACGGAGGGGGAGGGTGGGAAGAAAGGGGGTGGGTGAGAGAACGTTGGCCTTTTTTTTTTTTTTTTTTTTTTCCGAAGCCAGATGCACATGGTTTTTAGGAGGCACCACATCATGGTCCTGCTTCAGGGCTCTGATTTAATAAGGATGGCAAGAAATAAATGATTCACTTGCTGATATTGAGAGAGTGCAAATGCACCTGCCCCAGGCCCCCCAAGTCAGGGGATATGTTTGTAAATGACATGCAGGCTGTAAACCTGTGGGTGGAGCCCCAGGTGGGGAGGCTGGAGAGACAACTGGACCACATCAGTGGATCTTAATCAGAACTGTGGACCAGAAAATCCAAGGATGTTTCAGAATAGATGCAGGTCCTAGCTACACTCCAGAGCTCTTGAATCAGAATCTTGGGGTGGGCAGGGCATTGTTTTTCCAGAAATTCCACCGATTAATCAGACATGTTCCTTTGGTTAAGAATCACTAAACTAGCTAATCTCTAGCCGGAACTCTCATCTGTCAAGAGAGGGCAGGCAACCTCATTTCTGATGTATTAGGACTTTCGCGTAATTGAAAAGTGAAGAAAAGTCAAAATGGGGCTTAAAAATCATTTAAATAGGTAAGCACATTTTGAATCCCATAACCTGTGTTTACATTTAACCTAACATCACTGAATATAAGATTGCAATACAATTTAATCTCACAAGATAATTAAAAGATTTATGAAAAATTTTTAATGCTTAGGAAACCATAGGCAGTGTGATCCAAAAATGGAACACAAGTTTAAGGTTATGTGATGAATGACTTCTTTCAGTACTGTCAGGGTATCTCTGAGACTGAAGATACCATCTCATTTGGTGAAATAATTAAAGTATAAATTTGACCCTCTTCATTAATGTAAAGCCGAGGCTGCATGGTCATCTGCCTCCTCTTCTCATCCCCCTCCCAGGCATCCCTGCCATGGAAGTTGTAGACTTCAGCTGTAAACGATCGAAGACCCCTTTGCTCTAATGTTTGCAATAATGTTTCTGGACTGACTACATTACCCCCCAGGGGAGAATTGTTAATAATAATATTAATAAGAGCTGCTAACATTTGCTGAGATCTTACTATGTTTTAAAATCTTACAACGCTAGTAGAAAATAGATTTTCCTTTCTATCCCAGGGGTTCAGGTCCCTGAGAGTTTACAATTCAAGAGATGTAGTCTGTTTTCCAGAGCAGGCTCCACAGTAACCATGTTACAAGTGTAAAACTGGTTTTTCTTTTCTACTCTTTCAGACAGTATATTGGCTTTCCCATAATTATATGTCATCTCTTTTTAGCGTACTCAAGCACCATTCAGGCCCCAAATCAATGACACTGAACAAGTCTTAAGATTTGGTGACCAGAGGTACATAGAGCTGGAGAGGTAAGACTCTAGACAAAAGTGAACAGGTGCTTCAAAATAAACTGAGAACAAAAGGGTGAGGGGAGATCTTGCAAGTATGCAGCCTGCAGGGAGAATCTGGTCCTTATGGGCCAGGTTTTTGCCATCTGCTCCTAGGCCAGGCACCTTAACCCCTTCCCACTTTCTTTACCCTTTTTGGAGTCAAAGCAGTTATGTTCTCCTTCACTGGAAGAGAACCCTTCTATGAAAAGGGTCCCTCTGTTGACAGAGACGTATCCCTAACCCAGGCCCTTCATACTATTACTTCCCGAATTCTCTGCCAGAGACTTTCACATTCCTTATTCCTTCTCCATCTTACAGCTTCATTCAGTAGAATGAAGACCCTCAAGACCCTCAAGATTCAAGGTGAGAACAGCCTTTTCTTTACTCTGCGATTCCCTCTATGTACTCAAGACGTAGCTTTTAATGATCTACTGCAATAGTTTGGGGGAGAAAAAAAGGATTCTACAGTGATAGCTTCCATACACTGGTCATGCCACCAGTGTACACTTTGGTTTCTATTCCCACTGTGTTCTGATGCCACCACTGGCCCTGATGCCACCGCTGCCCCAGCAGTGTCACATTCCCTGATCATACCCAAGCCCCCTTCCTCCTGGGCCTTGCCCCAGGATTTGGGACACTCAGTTTCTGGTTCCTCAGTGTCCACCATTTTGGTTTCCTCAGACCACTCCTCTGTCCCTTGCAGCATCTGCTCTTCCTGATCTTTCAATATAGTGATTTTTAAAGATTCTGCCCATGTGTTCCCTCTATCCCCTCCCTCTTGTTAACCTCACTTACTCCCATTTTAAACAAATGACCTCATCTCTATTCATCATGTCCCCAGCCTGGTTCTAAACTCTGAACTAGTTTTCCACCTTTCTTTGAGACACCTTCAACTGAATATTTTTGAAACTTCATATTCTACTTCCTAAAACTAAATTGGTCAGTGTTCTCAATTTAGTTCTTAATCTTTTTTGCCTGAATTTCCTATTTCCATTCATTTCTTGATCTAAAGACATCTCTTGATCTAGAAATAGCTCAAGGTAGTTCCAGGGGGCAGGGATGAGGGGAGGGTGGGCTCTGCTCTTACTGCCATCCAGGGATCAGGGTGAGGGTAAGTTCTGTCATCTTCAGTGCATGGCTTCTGAGGAAGTCCCAAGCATTGACATCCAGATGACAAGAGGAGAAAGAGCAGAGAATTCTGTGTGGAGATTTACACAGACCAGGCCTGGGAGTGATGCACATCATTTTGCTCACATTTCATTGGCTAGAACTTGGTCACATGGTGTAATTGCTAAGGAGGCCGGGTAATATTATCTGACCATGTGTCCCGGAGAAGATCGGTTTTAGTGAGTAGTTAGCTGTCTCCCATCCTCCCTGTAACCTGTGTTCAAAGACTTAAAGGTGGTGTCCTTTACTCCTTCTGATCTCCTTCCCTTTTCCAGTTAGTCACCAGCTCCTGTTATTTCCTCTACAATACCACTCATCACATCCAGCCTCTGTTTTCTATCCTGAGTGTCACGCCATCTTAGCCCAGGCCCTCATGAGCTGTATCTGGACAACTATAATGGCCTTCAAATTCCAAGTCTTTCTCCTTTCTAATCTCTCATTCATTCCACAAATATTTATCAAGCACTATATTCTGGGCACCATGTTAACAACTAGAGGAAAATAAAGAAATGGATAGACCTTGACCCTGCGTTTTTAATCTCGCACAGAAAATAGGTTTAAAAAAATCGCTGCTACAAAAAGTTAGCTGGGCATGCTGGCATGTACCTGTGGTCCCAGCTATTTGGGAGGCTGAGGCAGGAGAATCGCTTGAACCCAGGAGATGGAGGTTGCAGTGAGCCGAGATCGCGCCTCTGCACTCCAGCCTGGGTGACAGAGCAAGACTGTCTCAAAAAAAAAAAAAAAAAAGGTTGCTATCACATTAAGTTATTACTACTAATGGGGAAGTGCAGGGTACAAGAGGAACATGTGGGAAGGCCCTAAACTCCCTATTATTTCATGGTAGCAGGACATGTCCCCTTCATTGTTCGTTGTTCCCTGGCCCGCCATTCTGTTTTATTTTTATTACAGTCCTTAACATCATGTGAAATTATCTGTATATTTATCTTTACTTGGTGATTCTGTGTCTTGTCCAAACCAGAATGGGAACTCCACCAAGAGCAGAGATTGTGACTCACTTGTCAGCAGCAGATTCACTGGGTTGAACAGTGCTGACACATAGTAGAAAGCAATCTAGGGGCCAGGCGCAGTGGTTCACACCTGTAATCCCAGCATCTTGGGAGGACGAGGTGGGTGGATCACCTGAGATCAGGAGTTCAAGACCAGCCTGGCCAACATGGTGAAACCCTGTATCTACTAAAAATAGAAAAATTAGCCAGGCATGGTGGCACCTGCTTGTAATCCCAGCTACTTAGAAGGCTGAGGGCGGGAAATCACTTGAACCCAGGAGGTGGAGGTTGCAGTGAGCTAAGATTGTGCTACTGACTCCAGCCTGGGAAAAGAGAGAGACTCTGTCTCAAAAGAACAAGAAAAGAAAAGAAAAAAAAAAAAATAAAAGGAAGGGATATAGTCTGGGGATTCAGAGTAGGTTTCTGGAAGAAATGATCTGTAGCATGAAGACAGAAAAATGCACGCAAGCTAACTAGGTTGGTGGTGGGAGGGAGGAATCACCGTTCAAAGCCAGGAAGAGAGAGAACATGGCTGAAATTCAGTGTTGGGGAGGGGGAGAGTTGAAGCTAGACCTTGCTTGTAAACCAGGTGTGTAGGTTTAAATTTTCTCCTAAAACCAATGTGGGTCACATTAGGATCCAATTAGAGTTTTAGCCCCCTCTACTGCTCTTTGTAGAATAAATGGCAGGGCTGAGGGCTGGGGAACCTGTGAGAATGCAGGGAAGACAGCCTGGTAGCATGAGCCAGAAGAGGTCTGGTGCCTTCCAGATCAACTTTTCAAAACTATTAGCTCAGATGACATTATCCCCTCATACAAAAGTGTCCCAATGGTGACTGTAGCAAAACTTTGGATGATTACTACATTTTTCCACTTGTATTTTATGTTTCCTAGTTCAAGTCCTACCTCCTCCTAGAGGCTTTCCATGATTTCCCCTACTCTAAACTGCTGTAGAATTTTATATTTATATAATTCGTCATGAATGCACCGTCCTATAATTTTCGTAACCTTTGCAGTTATGCCCAACCTTCCCCTAACAGATTTCTAGCATCTTCAAAAACTGACTTTTGTTTGTTATTTTATAAAAGTGTGCTTGTAGAAATGTAATTTGAACAAACTAATTCATGCTAGAGGGTTTGTCAGTGATTATGACAACTTTCCCCATGATACAGGAATCTCAAAAGAGGAAAAAGTTCTTTTTTTTTTTTTTTGAGACAGAGTCTCACTCTGTCACCCAGGCTGGAGTGCAGTGGCCTGATCTCAGCTCACTGCAAGCTCCGCCTCCCGGGTTTACGCCATTCTCCTGCCTCAGCCTCCCGAGTAGCTGGGACTACAGGCGCCGCCACCTCGCCTGGCTAGTTTTTTTTTTGTAGTTTTTAGTAGAGACGGGGTTTCATCGTGTTAGCCAGGATGGTCTCGATCTCCTGACCTCGTGATCCGCCCGTCTCGGCCTCCCAAAGTGCTAGGATTACAGGCTTGAGCCACCGCGCCCGGCCAGGAAAAAGTTCTTTAGGAAAAGAGAAATGTTTAGTGTCAGGCCTCTGAGCCCAAGCCAAGCCATCGCATCCCCTGTGACTTGCGCCCAGATGGCCTGAAGTAACTGAAGAATCACAAAAGAAGTGCAAATACCCTGCCTCGCCTTAACTGATGACATTCCACCACAAAAGAAGTGAAAATGGCCGGTCCTTGCCTTAAGCGATGATATTATCTTGTGAAATTCCTTTTCCTGTCTCATCCTGACTCAAAAAGCTCCCCCACTGAGCACCTTGTGACTCCCACTCCTGCCCGCCAGAGAACAACCCCCCTTTGACTGTAATTTTCCTTTACCTACCCAAATCCTATAAAATGGCCCCACCCTTATCTCCCTTTGCTGACTCTCTTTTCGGACTCAGCCTGCCTGCACCCAGGTGAAATAAACAGCCATGTTGCTCACACAAAGCCTATTTGGTGGTCTCTTCACACGGACGCGCATGACATTTAGCCCCATCTTTCTGAGAACATATCTTCTTAGGATGTTACAAAGTACAAATATGGTCCATTGCTTCACCCCAATGCTATAGACAAATCCTAGTGAGATTTCTGGCATCCCAGGGAGAGATTTTTAAGTGAAAGAAGATGTAGATACCCTACATTGCCTCCATGGATATCCTAAAGTCAGTGCATTAGCACTTCCCTGAAGATGAGTAGCTCCTTCTTTCCTCTGGAACATTCAAATGTTGACAATCACGTACTCCAGCAGGTGGAAGTGGATTTAGAACACATGTGGTCCTTTGTCTGGGTCTTTGACTGACAGTCTCACAGAGCAGGGTGGCAGGGAAATATATTTTAATTCTAGGTGATATTGGAGAGCCGCCCAAAATTGTGAAAAGGAGATTTTCTCTTAAATGCAGCCTTTCTCTTCCTATTTCCATCCTCCAAAATCCAGACCATCAAGGCCAGACTTGCAATTCAGAGAAAGAAGAGCACCAGAGGGCCCAGTGGGGTTTTTATTTCTGAAGTGTTTGTGCTGCAAGGGGTCAAAGAGGGTAGGGAATTGTGTTTGGAAGAAGCAGAGTAATTGTCACCTGGGAAGCCAGTTATTCACAAACTCTAGGAAGTAAAAATGAAAAAGCCCTTTTATATCAACCCACGTCTCCCCTTGTCAGGGCAGAATTTACCAGTGATAATTGCTGCTGGGGTGAACATCTCAATGTTAAGATATCGTTTATTCCCCTTTCCTTTGTCTTTCAGACCACACTTACATGTCTTCTATTTTCTCCATCTGCTATTACTCATTTTCTTTTAATAATAATTAAACTAGCAGGCACTTATCTTTTGTAGGACTTACCTTTGCATTTGTTTTGCTTTTTGTGTGTCACACCGTCATTGCAGTTACATGAAAATACTCCTTTTTCATAAAAAATGCATTTTTGATAGTTCTTATGATTGCAGTGTTAAATCATTACATGATTTGCTGGTTTGGGGTGTAAAGAGATGTGGTGTACATGTGGCTTCTCAAGGGCTAACACACACGATTATTCACCAGTTTGTACAAGAAGGTAAACAAGAATATCTTTCTTTTTTTCCCTTCCACTAGTCAAATTGAAAACATGGTATCTGTTAGACACAGAGATCTAAACGTGAATTTAATTAGAAGGTTCACTATATCTCCTGCTTTTTTGAAATTCGAAAATAGCATTTTGTGCACTCAAAATAAAATACAAAGGGAGCTAAACAAACAGTATCAGTGTTGTTTAGACGCAAGCAGTAATTGGCTAATCTGCTAGTATTCTTAATTCCTTCCCATTGCCACCTCTTTGGGAGGAGTATCGAAGACAAGTAGCTAGAAAAAGAAAACAGGAAAATCAAAGGATTTTCATCAAGCACAAACTGGGTAAGCTGTCCCTGGATCATAGAAAGTTGACTGTTCTTATTTCTGAAGACACCCTTGGGCTGAAGGACCAAATATGTTTTGCACACTTAAAAGCAAGCTGTGGGCTTGCAGGTTCTTGCTTATGCCTATTTCCTGGAGGCCAGGGTGGCATGTTAATACACTGCGTGACGATTTTGGACTCCGTACTTGGCAGACTGTCATTTCTTTTGCTCAAAACCAGATCCTGAGAGAAACATGAACTTGATCCATGCCATAAATCAAGTTCTAATACAGGGCGACAGTCTTAACCCCTCTCTTCCCAGCTCCGCCTCCTGTGGAGCTCCTCTGCATGCTTCTAATACTATTGAAATGATTCAGAGAGCTGAAACTGGGCTGTTATTTTTATCACTCAGTCCCAAAGGTAAAATGTTTAGCTAATTTGGTTCTTATTCCTGACCCCCGCCCCCCACCACCATATTTAGACATGGAAGGAGAAAGGCTAAGAAAAGAATGTGCAGGCAAATCAGTCTGAAAACAAAGCTTAGGAAAAAAATGGAGAGAAAAAGGAGGGGAAAAAAACGGCAGAAAGGATGGAGCATGTGTCTAGATAATCTCCCTTTGTTAGCAGAAGGCTCCCCTCCTCCTCTTAAGACTGTTCCTTCCTTCACTCTTATTAATTTTTCTCCACAGCTTATCTCTTAGCCCTTGGGTAAGAAAAGATCAGAGCCTGAGCACACCTGCTCCAGAAGCTGTAACTCTCAGCATCCCAGGCCTGCAGGGAGCTCAGAGAATGAGAGGCCTGCAGGCATCCGTAGGCGCCCAGCCCGTCCTCCTGAGTACATGGCGGTTTTCTCATCCCTCACAAGCACCCTGTCAGACATTAATAGTTGTCCTCGGCCGGGCGCGCAGTAATCCCAGCACTTTGGCACGCTGAGGTGGGCGGATCACGAGGTCAGGAAATCGAGACCATCCTGGCTAATACGGTAAAATTCTGTCTCTACTAAAAATACAAAAAAATTAGCCGGGTGTGGTGGCGGGCACCTGTAGTCTCCGCTACGGGAGGCTGAGGCAGGAGAATGGCGTGAACCCGGGAGGCAGAGCTTGTAGTGAGCCGAGATGGCGCCACGGCACTCCAGCCTGGGTGACAGAGCGAGACTCCGTCTCAAAAAAACAAAAAAGAAAGTTGTTTTCAGCTCTGGACATTTCTTTTTCCCCTTGTGTCCTTAAGACATGCATCCACTTTAATGCTTCCAAGCAGAGGAAGTAACCCCCAGAGGTTAAGGTAGAGAGTGGGCAAGGCTATTGAAAGGCACATTGCTTGGACTCCTCAGTGACCACACTCAGGAGTTACTGTGCCTTACAGTATGAAGTTGGTTGTTATCAAAATGTTCAGAGCCAGTATGACCGGTGGATTAAAAACTAGGGGCATGAAATGAACATACTTTCTAAACAATGTTTAGACACTTATTATCTATCTTCCCATGGTCAAGTTACTTAAACTCTCTCAGCCTCAGTCTCCTTATCTGTAAAATGAGCTTGATAATAATAACACTTCAGAATGTTTTGAGAGCATTAGGTAAGCTACTGTGAGTAACATGCTTAGCATAACATGGGCTGAATGTAAGGACATCAAAAGCTGGGTTGAGTAGGGAGAAGTGCTACTGTTACTGTTTTGCCCTTATTATTAATTTTGATTATTAGTGAGATGACCTGAAATCTGAATGATGGTTTAATCTGTATCTGTAACGGTGTCCAAAGAAGATTCCCAAAAACAAACGGAATGGGCTGTGATAGAATCAAATGAGGAAAACAGTAACTCCTCTTAAGCATTTTAGACAGAGAGAATTAAGTACACGACCTAATTATGCAGGCTACAGAAGAGATGAGAAACCAAACAGGAAATGGTGAAGCAACTCAGAGATTAACAGGAAGCTGCTGCCACCCTTAGGACTGAAGAATCGCAGGGAAAAGGTGATGTTACAGAAGTCAGACGCTAGGGACTACCTGGTAGGAGCTGGAACCTCAGAGAAAGAGGCTGCGGGAGGGCAGCTTCAACCACAGAGAAGATAGAATCACTACTGTGAACTGTGACCTGAAATGGAAAGAGAGAACTTATGCTGGGTTCTCCCTTCCTCCTGCCCTTTGGTGCCTCCCATTGACTGAACTTAGCCAGTAGCCTGTTGACAAAGAAGCCTAGGGAACAAATTGTGGAGCCATCAATGTGTACAGACTCAACAGAGATGGATTTCAACCTTGAAGGAGAATGAACTCTTCATACCTATGAAATTGAATAAAGAACTACTTGATATATTCAAGAGGAGCCATTTAGATTCAGGGTTTTGGCATTTAGCTGGAAGGTGTAAAGATGTAGAAGTTCAAAGCCAGGTGATTATTTTGTTATAAAGGTACTTGAGTGTAAAATGATAAGAAACATGGAAAAGAAGTGCTGACAATCCTATACTTTTTGGGAAACTGCTTCTTCTTCTGCTGCTGCTGCTTCTGCTTCTTCTCCTTCTTCTTCCTCCTCCTCCTCCTCCTCCTTCTTCTTTTCTCCTTTTTCATCTAGAGAGTTCTTATCCACAATCATTTCAATAACTTACCAAAAAAGAGCCATTATTATTTATTGATGCCAGCTGTGTAACTTACGGACCAAACCACTATTATCCATGGTGAGAGAAAATGGCTTAGCCATCATGGAAGGCCAACAGTGATTCTTTGGCACGTTAAATGGTACAAAGGGGAGAGAAAAAATATTAGTGTCTTTGCTTTCTGCAGAGTTTCTTTCAAGCTGAGGAATGTTCATTTGAAAATAAATCAATCCTAAGTATGAGAGAGATAGAATCAATCTGATACATGCTGTAATGTTCAACAGCACCTTGGCTTCATCTGTCTGTCCTAGACCATAACACTTGTTTCTTATAAAGTGCTGGGCTCTTGCTCTCTTCCCAGTACGGAATGGGCTCCCTAGCCATTTCATTACCAGAAATTACAATGATCATCTGCCTAACTGGGAATAGCATTATCTGAAATACAATTAGAAGTAAACTGAAAATCTAGGTGGCCTAGTGATGACTAATCAGAAATATCACTGCCTAGCACATCATATCAGATTATATTTTCAGGATCATCACAGGTTTTCTTCGTTTTCAGAAGCACCTCAATTGCCATTAACATGGCTGGAAGGAGTGAAGTGGTTTATCAATATCTTCAACTTAGATATCAAGAAATTAAAACACCTCTGTTTCTGGGGTCATCAGAAACAAAGACCCTGCTCACAAAATGTCTTGGAAACCCCTATGTATATAACAGTGATTTGGTCTATTCTGATTCTAAGTCTGGAATTCTCACCCAGTGGGAGTGGGAGGAAAGTAACTCTGAAAACAGGTTTGCTCAGGGCTAGAATAGCACACACTAATTTAATGAGGCAGCAGGGCGCACGCTCCAAGGGAAGCTAGCTACAGGAATTTTCCCAGAAGACAGAAAGCACTGGAACATGGCTCTATTTGCAACTGGAAATGAGTGTGGGAAAAATCACCTCCATATGAGTAATGGGGACCTAGCCTCAGGTCACTGACTTTGCCAGGGCAAAGTCCCTTCCTTCTAAGGCAAAAACAAACCAAAAAAGGAACTGTACGTTTGTTTTGCCACAATGGAAGAGAATGTTGCAAAGTCTGTTATATGTGTTTATCCTTGAAATAATGTAGCCACATGACAATGGAACTTTTGTTCAAAACTTGGTTCCGATTAACCCAAGATGCTGAGGACCCCGTGGTCAGACAGGAAAGCCAGCGGCCATATCTAAGGTAGTCCAGGAGAGAAGGATTAAGAATCTTGACTAGCAGCAGCCCAAGCCTCTCTGGATTCTCTTTTTCAGGGCTCATCAGAAGAGGTGACAATAACACTGTGTAGCAGTCGCCAGTAGCAGCATCCAGTGGGGGAGATATCCGGAGCTGCCTAAGGACAGCCACGATGGCTGGTGAGTGAAGCCATCCCTGTGACCAGAGCAAGGGTAAAGAATAATACAATGAAGATTTAGTTTGTATCGGCACTCTCTGTGCATTAAATATAAGAGACATGTCCCCAAATGAATTGCAGTCTTTTCGACAATGATGCTCTAGGAAAAAGAGCAAATATTGACACTTCAATAATGTTTGCCCAGCAATCAGTGAGCTGTATACAGCACTCAGGGTATCTGTGTTACTGGAATCAATTAGGAAAAGGGAGAATTGATATCTGTCAATGAGAAATATATGGTAACTGCTGACATTACCGATAATGTGGCCACTGCAAATCATTTCTGAAGTCCCAGACCTGCCGACACTGTCATTGGTGCTTAGGGAATCTGTCTGAGAACACAGCCCTAACTTCAGTTGTGCTGTCCACTGTGCTTACCAGACTCTTTCCTCCAATATGCAGTTTCCATGCCATGCAACTAACTATTCCTAGTCATTCATTCATTTGTTCATTGATTCAGCAAATGTGTTGACAACCTACCTTGTGCTAGCGCTATTTTAGAGTTCCTGGTTGGGAGGGGAGGAGAGGGAAGGATATAAACAATGAAAAAGTACATAGTAAGTGATATATTGTGTGAAAATGAAGAAGTCATGTGAAGATTTGGATAAAGAGGATTCCCTCTAGGGGATCAACTGCAAAGGCCCTGAAGTATCTGTCAACTGCCTTATCTTGACACTGCTAGTGTGTTTGGTTGATCTTTGGTCTCTGGTTGCTTCTTAGACTGGTTGCTCCTTCCTTCCTTCTTTTCTTCCTCCCCACCTTCTTCCTTCTTCTCTCTCTTTTATTTTATTATTTCTTAAGATACACTGTTAGAGTCTTTTAAGGAAGTTGATGGCCATGAAGATCCTACACCATAAAGACTTATCTTCCTATTAGATCTGTGTTGTTGTTATTCAGATGTCTGTCTCTCTCAACATATAGATTTTTGCTTCCTTGAAGATAAGGATACACTCAAGTGTCTTAGATTTTTATGGATTTCCCAAAGTAGCCAGTGTAATGAGGGGCAGATAGGAGAGGCTCAGCATAATGAAAGTTGGCTCAGTCTGAAACGCTATGAGCTGGAGAATCTTATTGATGCAAATGTGCCCACCAAAGATACTTTTTAGATATTTTTGGACTATATGTTCTTGATTGCTCTCCTTTTGTTTGTTATATATTTGATCTATCTCTAGGGAACTAACATTATTTAAAGTACCCTGGGGAAGAAAGCCCTAGAAGTCGTTGATGGTTTTTGTTTTGCTGCCTTCGGAGTATCAGTTCCCATCCTGTGAAGTAGCTATTAATGTCTATTGATAAAAGCAGTCCAGTAACAAATAGTTTTTATGTGAAACTAGGTATGTACAGTGTAATCAAGCTGGATAAAGTTGAAAGATAAAGCTCATTAGCTTCTCTTAATAGAAGATGATTCCAAAGAGCCAACTGGAGCCAATAAAAATTTTATTTTCTCACTGCACCTCTTTTGAGAGAGGAAAGATGTCATGCCCCTGGATGAGATGGGGTGGTGGGGAAGGTTTACCATAAATTCTCAGCCTGTGTATTTTAGGATCACAGCTTTGGCACCCAGCCTACAACCAGTGTAGATGAAGAGGGGTTTTACAGCAGTGGGCTGGTGCCATAGTGATAGGATGGTTGCTAAGGATGTCATTATCACTCTGATTGCAGGAATCAGTGATTGAGTTAATTGGCATGACCTCATTCTGGTCCTCAGGGCCTACCTGTTCACAAATTATAAAGGAGAGAAAAAGTTAATCTTTTTATAGTGTCAGGAGGCAGCACCTGTTAACATTTAACATAGCATTTGAAACCAGCTATAATACACGTTATTTATCTACCTGTTATCTTTTCCTCACATTGTGTCCTCCTTCTCTCTACTACATAGAATTAAGACATGCCCTTCTAAAAAAATTTTTTTTTTCATTGTTCTGTTTTTCTCCATTCCCACTAGAGGAAGGGGATTTTTTTTTTTTTTTTGTCTGAAAATCAGCCATTAAACTGAAGAAGGCTCAAGGAAATGAACTGAAATGTCTCGTAGGAAGAAAAATAGCACTATGAAGATGAAAAAAAGCCCAGGATAATGGAGATTGATCGCTCGATCTATCTATGGCCTCAAATAAAACTGATTGAATTTAACATGTTAGGTTACAGTTAAAAAGCTTAGTTGCTTCAGTTGGGGTAATATAGTTTCAGATTTTCATAGGGAGCCATTTATTTATTTTTGCATTTGTGAGTCATTTAGTCATTCCCTTGTGAGTGAGAATACATTTATTTTCCTACTCCCTGCTGTTAGGCGTTCTATTAATACCACACTAGTTGAAATAAATGGAGCAGTAGAAACTGTTTGGTGGTGAATTTGTTTTTCAGATTTTTTTTTGTTACTGCTATTTTGGTAAGTCGGCTTTCCAACCCCTCCAGTGGTTTAAATAGAGTAGTAACTTCTCACCCTTTCTCTTCTCTTGCTTCGTATTTCATTGTTGCTTTTGTTTCAGTATTGACAATTTCAACACCACCTGAAGGTGTATAATCCAAGAAATCCAACAGCGGATGTCTGGTAAAATATTCCCAGTCAAGCACCAGGATTGTCAAAAAATTATGGACAAAATGACAGTTTTCTTAAACATCAGTTTTCTCTCCACCTGTTTGTGCTCTACCCAAAAGGAAAATCCAACCTAATGAAGAGAGGAATTGTTCCTACGTGTTATAAAGAAGTAGTAGCATGGGTCATGTTTTCCAAAATTCTAAAAGGGGATTTTCAGATGTACTTTATTGTGCTGAAACACAGTAAGATTTGCTCATGCGCCTTTGCACTAAAGCTGAGCAAAATACAATGTCCTTGTTATTCCGGACAGCTAATTACTGTCAGTAATTGTTGTTTGTAATGAACGCCACGTGGGATAAAGCAGGGTGGGGGTGGGGGACTAGGAGCTATAAACCTCCTTGCCTGTGAATCCCCCAGCACCTGCTCAATATCTTCTAGGTTCTCAGGAGACCC
>NW_012116266.1:1632490-1641757 GCF_000951035.1 Colobus angolensis palliatus
CTGGCGGGAGGGTCTGCTTAGGCTTTGAACCACATTCAGCCCACTGAGGCTGATTTAACCCAGCCGCAGGAGGGCTCCTATGGGGACACGTCCAGAAAAGCCCCAAGGGGGACTGGAGGAAAGCACGTGGATCTACACACTTTCCAGCACCGGCAAAGGTCAGGCAATAATTGAATCACTCTTCCTCAGCTTTCATTTCATCAACTGCACTGATGAGGATGGGGGAGGGGGCATGAAAGAAGGGGTCGGTAAGAAGTGGTCCATCCCTCATCCTAAGGAGGGGGGAGCAGGCTGGACAAGGACATTCCATTCTATTTGCTACTCTCACAGAAGCCTTGGGAAAGAACAAAGAAAGAATGAAAAGGAGACAGACATGCTGGGCACGCGCATTCACAAATACACGTGCGCTCGCTCACACACACCCCCATTTGCAATAGGGAGTCAATAAGAGCAGAGATAATTTATGCTGAAGCTTCAAACAGCAACCTAGAAGTGTAAAGTGGGGAGGGGAAAAATCCGTCGCATTTCTAAGTGTTTGGCTGCCCTCTAAGACCTCAAATTGTACCTATGACTGAAATAGGTAGAAACATGGTATCACCTGAAAGTGTCAAATGGGGAAACCGAGGCTCAGAAAAACCAGTGGATCCTCTCAAAAACACAGAACAAATATTCAGGGAAGTGGCGACTAAATCTCAAGTCTGTGTCACGAGCTGGTGTTCCTGAGACCACAGGGCCCCGCGCAGATGGCATTAGTTAAAAGCAGCACATTGGAGGAACCACTAGAGATCCGGAGCCCACACGGTTCCCTGCAGTCTACTTCATAAAGAGACTTCACGTCTTGGCGAGGATCTTGGACTGTCTCTGATTTCTTTCACTTGTTTTATAAAACCAATAAAGTCAAGTCATTGAAACATTTTACTGGCAGTTCTGGGTGTATTCTAATTGTCCTGTAGTTGGAATTCCCGTTATTGCCAGGGAGAAAGCAACCACTCCAATTCCCTGAGGATTACTTAGGGGGTAGATTTATGGGGAGGAAACAGGAATGGGGTTGAGGCACAACTTCCTAAAGCCATTTTCTCTGATTTGGGGGCAGAGGGTGGAGAGTAGCTTTTGCCACTAATTTCCTGCCTGCAATTCTTAAAAATTTTCACCATTTCCTCCACCACTCCCATTTTCATCAACATATTTGAAATCTCCAAGGATCACTTTTCAGAGCCTATCTCATCTAGAGGTGAACCATTGCCTCTAAATGCTAAGGCGAGTCCCAATAACATTCTATCCCTGTCTGAGCTGGCTGCTGGCTGGGAGAAGCAGTTCCAGTGTTTGCCCCATCCCAGCCTCTACCAAGGTTAGTTAATGAATTTGAAAAGGAACTCCCTGCGGGCCATGGTGACTTTGCATTGTGCTGGAGACAATGAGGGTAGTGTTTGCTGGCTGTGGCTCTCACAAGCAAATGTCACTGAATGTGTTTAGAAGGAGCATGCTTAGTTGGACACTGTCATGCTGTAGGAGCCAAAATCAACTGGAAAAGGAAGAAAGAGTGTAGAAGAGTTTTATGTCTTAGTGTGCAGGGTCTGGACTTTGGTCTAGGTTAAAATCTCACCTACAATAGATTTCGAATGTCAGTCAAGTTATTTAACCTCTTTTGTGCCTCAGTTTCTTTATCTGTAAGAAAAAAAAGACTAGTACCTAATTTACAAGTTTATGATGATGATTCAGTTATACTATGTGTATCAAGCAGTTAGCATAGTTAGGAACATAATTAGTACTTGACAAACCTTCACTTATAACAAGCCTTGCTCCCTAAGCCTTCCTGTAGCTCTGTTGCCCTTCCAGCTGCTTATTTTGTAGAACTTAAGTAATACCTTATGAAGTCATCATAGGGAAAGGAGATACCTAAACTTTTTTGACTTTATATTTTTCTATTGATGTTTTTTCTAAATATTAATACCACCCATTGAGGCAGTTAGAGAGAATGAATGTTGCAAAATGAATCTTTTATAAAGTCTTCCAAATGTTGAATTTCCCATTCTGCTTAATCTTATGATTTAGTAAATTAAATACAATACCATTGAGTGATGGGTTTGCCATTATTAACTAGAGACTGTCAAGTGCCCATCTAGTCCCCACTATTTGTAATGTTTTGGCAGCTTTGTGGTAGAAACAGGCAAACTCCATTTTGGTGGAGTGTGGAAACATCCAGTCTCATGGTTAGACAGGGCACCTTTAACTGCAGGAAGCTAGAGTACATAGGAGGCATTGCAGCCTGCTTGTCTGGGCAGACTTTTTAGGGACTGTCCAGCTGCTGAGATGTGAAGCAAGTCCATTCTGGCTGGCAGGGAGCAGGTGACAGCCCAATCATTTCCTGCCATTGGAGGAGTTAACACAGAGTGTCATAAAATGACACCATGAGAGAGTGAGCACAGGGGTAGAGAGTTCGAAGCATTCAGACATCCTGGCAGGTGAATAGCATCAGGGATGTCTTAGGGAGACAGAAGGATCATAGACACCACACTCCCTCCCTTGACAATGGTGGAAGGGTGCAGAGGGAATCTGTTTCAGGCCCTGGTTCTCTAGCAAGCCATTAAGACAAGGCTTCAGGCTTTGGGTTAGAAAGCCAGCTGTCAGGACTGGAGGGCAGGCAGGGACCTGATCTTAATGGCAACAGCAGAAACAATATTAGGCACCCTGGGAACTTGACAGCAATCCTTAAGCTTTAGTAGGTTAATTCAATGAATCCTCACCACAAGCTTATGAGCTGGGTATGATTATCAATATGCCCATTTTTCAGAGAAGGAAACAGGCTTAGAGAGAAACTTGCCCAAAGACACACAGCAGATAGCAGAGCTGGGATCAAACACAGGCAGTTGAACTCCAGAGTCCACTCTCAGCTACTGTGTCAAACCGCCTCTCAAAGCAGATACTCCTTAGAGGGTTACAGAGTCCCAGAACCTTGACCAGGGACAAGCCTGCAGGTAAGTGTGGAGAGGCCCCAGCTACCGGAAAAGAGGTATGCAGGGAAAATCTAGGCTAGGCCTGACACTGTGTCACAGTGTCCCTTAGAGGAAAGCATCTCAGCTCTTCTCAATAAATGGCAGTTTGTGTTCCAGTCAGGAGTTTCTTCTGTTCTAATTCAGATCTAGGAATTTTGGCTCAGTCCTAACCCAGAGATCCCTCAGGAAACCAGATAATTTCTGGCACTACTCTGTAGAATTTAAGCAGACTCAAAGATTCATCTGCCATGTGGCCAGATCACAGTGGAGCTCAAGGGAGAAAGTGAGGCATATTTGTCTGCATACCAATGTACAAATCTTTCTCTTTGAAAAGAGAACTTGGATTGATTGAGGTTCTACAATATGCTTTACATAAGGAATTGCTTTTTTTTTTTTTTTTGTGATGGAGTCTTGCTCTGTCGCCCAGGCTGGAGTGCAGTGGCCGGATCTCAGCTCACTGCAAGCTCCGCCTCCCAGGTTCACGCCATTCTCCCGCCTCAGCCTCCCAAGTAGCTGGGACTACAGGTGCCCACCACCTCGCCCAGCTAGTTTTTTGTATTTTTTAGTAGAGACGGGGTTTCACCGTGTTAGCCAAGATGGTCTCGATCTCCTGACCTTGTGATCCACCCGTCTTGGCCTCCCAAAGTGCTGGGATTGCAGGCTTGAGCCACCGCGCCCGGCCAGGAATTGCTTTTAATATTTATAATGTATTCGTTTCTAAGGCTACTCTCTGTAACAAAGTACCACAAACAGTGTGGTGATTGATTGTTGTACAATTGTACAATTCTGGAAACTGGAAGTCTGGAATGAAGATGATGGCAGGGCCGTGCAATCTCTGGAAACTCCAGAGGAAGGGTCCTCCCATTCCCCTTCCTACGTCCTCATGGTTTGCCAGCAGTCCTGGACTTCTTTGGCTTATAGAGTCATTATTTCAATCCCCTGTCTTTGCGTGGTATTCTCTCTGTCTCTTCACACTATCTTCCTCCTGTGTGTGTCTGTGTCCAAATTTCCTCTTTTTATAAGGACTCCAGTCATATTGGATCAGGGCCCATCCCAATGACCTCATCTTCATGTGACTATATTTGCAAAGATCCTATTTACAACTGAGGTCACATTCTGAGGTACTGGGGTTAGGACTTTGGGGCCAGGGGGCAAAATTCAACCCATATTATACAAAAGCCTTATTCAATTAGTACCCCCTCCTCGCTTTTACAGACAAGGAAAAGGAGGCTCAGGTTCACTCAGATAGTAAGTGGTGGAGTACAAGAATTAAATCAAGTCTGATTCAAAAGTCTGTACTCTTCCTGTCCACATGATACTGCCTTCTCAGGATAGTACGTAGTTTGTTTGGCTCTTTAAATGACACAAGGTACTTTTTAAGAGCCACTGTGCTTGCTTGCTACATATCTCAGTCTTGCTAATGACTTGGAAGGTCCGGTGCTCATTCAATGCCAGTGCTTTTAACGAGCCTCCCCTACTTGCTACTGCAGAAACATAATGTATACCCCATGTTATGAAGAGGAGTCATAGATGAGTATGTGCTGGGTACTTCTAAGGGTAGATGTTACATCCCAAGAGCTGTACACTGCTTAAGAGAGTTTCTCATATTGTATAAACAGCAGATGTCATATGATATGTCTTACTCTAGAAAGGTTTATTTGTTGTGCAAAGAGTCAGAAATTTGGAGAGATAATCCCATATTGGCATCTGATTCCTGGAAATGAAGTGTGTGGCCTGGGGCTATTCATTTAACCCCTCAACTTCACCATCTGGGACCTGGATTTAAAGATGCCCCTCTCTTTGGAGGCAACATTTGAGTGGCTTCAAAAATATCCTGGAAGTCTCTGGCAAAAGGAAATGCTACATTGACAGCAAAACATTTAACCAAAAATAATTGGAATTTGCAGGTTATCATTCTTAGGGATCCCAAATTTCTTATGGCTCATCTCCATTCCCAAGCCTCAGGAATTGGAAGAATTGACCTGGAATGCTGCCAAAAGTTAAATCCTTCCTGATCTTCTTCTAACTGTTTTGTTTTCAGTTAGAATCGCAATTTGAGTTCTCCCTGAAAATGAAACACTAGGTCAAGGGGGATGTTTGGGATCATTAGCTCCCATCAATCGTCTGGGAGTGAATGCGTCTGCATGAAATTTTTCTTTAGAATTTCTTCTTTGATAAAATGTATGCAGCATCCAGTCTCAGAGATAGATTCCCCTAGCCTCCCTGCCTCATTCAAGTTGTTTAATTATATTGTTTTTACTATCCCTTACTGTCTGACTTTTGGATACCCATATAATTATCAGATTAGCTCCTATGTAAAAATCCTTGTTTTTGGTTTTCCTTCCAATATGCTAAATATATGTCTAGTGGCACAGAGCTGGCACTAGTACATTAAGCAACACAGAATAGAGTAGAGCCAGATGTAAAAGGTTCGCATGTCGCTTTATTTTTTAAATATAATTTTTATTTTTTTGAGGCAGAGTCTGGCTCTGTCACCCAGGCTGGAGGCTCACTGCAGCCTCAAATTCCTGGACTCAGGTGATCCTCCCACCTCTGCCTCCTGAGTAGCTGGAACTCCAGGTACAGGCCACTATGCCTAACTAATTTTTCTGTAATTTTTTTTTGTAGAAACAAGGCCTTGCTATGTTGACCAGGCTGGTTTTGAATTCCTGGCCTCAAGCCATCTGCTCACCTCAGCCTCCCAAAGTGCTGGGACTATAGGTGGGAGCCACTGTGCCTGGCTGCATCTTACTTTATATTAGAGCTCCAGAGTATTAGATCCTCTTGCCCATGTTGGAGCTCTGGTAGGAAGAGAATCACATCGCAGCACTATTTTGTAGCATGGTTTCCACTTAGCTTTATTAATAAATTGCATATTTACAGGTTCCAAATAAGAGAGAAATGCACTCTCGTTACATTAGTGCTTCCTGTAATGTGTAGGCAAGTTGGCTCATTAAAATTATTTGAGGTGCCACCTTTGATGCTCAGTCTGACTTTCTGCTTGCTTACGGTTCAAGTCCTTCTTGATGTCTCTATTTGTTTAAAAAAAAAAAAAGAGAGAGAGATTTGGAGCTGGCTGGCTCATATAGGAATGCTTTCAGACTTCATTTCCTGGCAGTCAGCTATTTGGTCAGAAATGAGGAGTTATTTGGTAAGTGTTTAGTCCTTAAATGATAGTTACTGCATGTGAACAAAGAGAAAACAATTTAACTTACACAAATACCGTTGTTCACTCTCATCTGCAGCAAACTTGTATCAAAACCAATAGAAAATCTCTCTAGATGAGCACTGTCCCACTGCTATGTGTAAATGAATGATTGGCCAAGAGAATCAACAAATGGCCTTATTTTCTTCCATTTTCATGTGTTTTCTGATGCTGGACTTCATTAGAAACTTAAAAACATAGTTTCTGATCACAGCACTTTTCAAAGAAATAGAATTGTTAGAGGCACTTCATTGCTGTTTGTCTATTAGCTTAGGTATATGGAGTTGAGACAATTCATTGAACACCATCACCCTTGCAAAGCCCTATTTTATTTTGTTTTGTTACCCCTTTCGTGTCCATCTCCAATCACCCACCCACTGCAACACTTTCATCAGCACCTTTTCAAGTGTGTTTTACAGATCCTTCTAAACCACCTTCCGTATGTTTATTTGGTATATTAGTGTTTATCTACAAATATGTATAGTGTCATTTATATATATTTTTAAAGTTCTGTAGATGGTAATATGCTATAAATCTCATTTTCTTTCTTATTTTTATCTAACATAGTATTTTTGAGATTTCTATATACTTCCACTATATAAATCTAGTTCATTGCTTCCGAATCCTGAAGATTTTTCCAATACAGGCATATACCATTTCTGACTCCTGCATGTAATGCATTTTACTTATTCATTTCCTTAGGAGATATCTATGGGTTACCCAAATTCTCTAGTAGATACTTAGACTGCTTCCAACTTTATGGTACCATAAATAATGCTGCAATAATCTTATATGAGCATGTTTCCTTGTGGATCTGAGCAAAAGAGTCTCTAGAGTATGTATCCAGGAAGGGAAGTTTTGAGTTGTGATATTATATCCATACTTTGTTTCACTAAGTACTTTTCAGGTTGCGATACAGGATGTTTCTACCAATTTATAATTCACTAACAGTAAGGACAAAACTTCCTGATATTCTTGCCTGCACTTTCTAATTTATGCCAATCTAATGAGTGTAAAATCATATCTCATTTTGTTAAAAGAAAACCCCAAAATTTGCATTTCTGATTACTAATGAGTGTGTATATCATTCATATACACAATAGCTATTTCAATTTTCCTATCTGTCAATTGCCTGTTCATGTGCTTTGCCCATTTTTTTTTTAATGTTTGTTTCCTGTCCTTCCTTGCTTGTTGGCAAAGTTTCTTATATGTTCTAGATATAAATTCCACATTGCTTTGCAAATATCTTTTCCCAGTAATTTGCTGATTTGTCTATGGATAAATGGAAGTTTTAAATTTAAGTGTAGTCATATTCACCATTTTTTTTTTTTTCTATTAGCTGATTTCCACTAATGGCCCCTATGTAAAATCCATGTGTGATTTTCCTTCTGGTATGCTAAATGTATATCAAACAGCAAAGAGCTGACTTTGGTACATTAAGCAGCTCAGAATAGAATCAAAGTTGTCCTCATCTCACTTTATATTAGAACTCCAAAACTTTAGATATTCTTGACCATATTGCAGCATTGCTTGCAACAGAAGCAGATTATAGCTCTATTTAACAGTATAGGATCACTTATTTTTATCAAAGAACAACAACAATGACAAACCCAACACACTTACAAGTTCCATATAAAAGAGTAATACATTTTCTTTGTACTCTTGCTTCCTATAATGAGTATGGCAATAACTAATTGAAATCATTTGCAATGCCACCTCTGATACTCAGCCTGAACTTCCTACTCAGTTACCATTCCCTTCTGTTCCTAGTGTGGTTTGGTGTTTTGGTTTGGTTTTTTGGGCCTTCAGTGTATGGAGTTTATTTATCATATTCCTCAGTTTATGCCTTATTGTTGTTATTTGTCCATGCAAGTCTCCTCTTTATTTCTTATTTTATGAATGTATGAATATATTTATATGCACACATATAATAACATAAATCTATCTACCTACCTACCTACATACCTACCTATCTACTTAGGCACCATTATGGTAGATGGAATTACTGATTCCAAATATTTAGCCTACCTGTAGTATTATTATATATCTATACACTTGTTGTAGCCAGGAGGAATGTTCCTCCTGGTGGGTGGAACATTTTTCCTGACATTGGACTTTGGGCTTGGCTGAATAACTTTCTTTGGTTAACAGAATATTAGTCCCATTGTATTACCATGGTTAGGCTTGCACACTTGAGCACCTGCTCTTCATCACAAGAAAAACATAACTTGGTAGTAACTAATCTAAGAATGGTGAGAAACATACGGAACATACCTGGACCCAACCTTTAGCTTGTAACCAAGTTCCTTACCTAGATAAGCCAACTCCAAACTGACCTTCAGATGGTGTGAAATAAATGTTTATTTTGTGAACCAATGAAATTCTAATAATTATTATGCAGTATTACTTTAACAATAGCTAACTAATGCATCTTTCATCCTTCATTCCTTCTTCCTTTTTTCTTCTATTTGCATATCTCATTTTATTCTCATAACACTACCATTTCCCTCCAGCTAGGTTAATGTGTTTTATGTGTATCCTTTTAATTCAAAATGTTCTTGAAATATATGTATTTTTTGTGTGCATAAATTTTTAATTTTTGTAAATAATACTATTTATCTCCTGTTTCCAACTTTTTTCACCAAGCATATGTGTATTTATTAATTTCTAATTGACATAATAATTATGTATATTAATGGAGTACAATGTAATGTTTTGTAATTCTTTGCTTCCAACTGCTACATAATACTCCATGTTGTATCTCCATCACGTTTTTCCTATCCGCCCCCACAGTGATATATACCCAAGTTACCTATAAATCTCTGCTCCCTTAACCCATGTTGCAATGAACATGGTCATACATGTCACTTTACAGACCCCAAGGATGATTTCCAGGATACATATCCAGAGTGGAATTGCTAACTTTTAGGACATATGCCTAGTTAATAATACTACATAGTGAAAAACTGCCCTACAGCCTGCCTTTGCTTCAGCAGTACCTGAAAGTCCCAGTGTCCCTATATCCCCACATCCTCTCTGATACTTGGTATTATCTGTCAATTTTTTTTT
>NW_012116266.1:1642612-1645215 GCF_000951035.1 Colobus angolensis palliatus
CAAAAAAAAAAAAAAAAAAAAAAAAAAAAAAAAAAAAATCATTTCCTGCCCCGTCACAAAAATACTACCTTACATTTTGTAATTTTAACTTAATTGCTTCACCAGTCACATTTAGATGTTTTTTCAAGTTTCTAAAATTTTCTAAATTATAAATGTAAGTACTGAACTTTATCAAACAATGTTTTGCATCTGGGATGATCAGGTAATTATTACATCTATGTCTTCATTATACTGTAATAAATCAGTACTTATGCAATTAAATCCATTTTTATTTTAAATTGACACATAATAACTGTGCATATTAATGGGGTACAGAGAGATATTTCAATACACTTATACAATGTGTAATGATAAAATCAGGGTCATTAGCATATTTATCACTTTAAATATTTACCATTTTTTGTGTTGGGAACATTCAAAATCCTCTCTTCTAGCTATTTGAAAATATACCATAAATTATTGTTAACTAGCCACCCTGTAGTGCTTTAGAGCACTAGAATATTTTTTCCTCTTATCTAGCTGCAATTTTGTATTCATTAAACAACCTCTTCCTATCTCCCTCTTACACTGCCTATCCCCTAATAACCACTATTCCACTCTCCACTTCTATGAGCCTAACTTTTTTGGATTCCACATATGAGTGAGAACAGGCAATATTTTTCTTTCTTTGTCTGACTTACTTCATTGAAAATTATGTCCTTCAGGCTCATCCACATTGTCACAAATGATGAGATTTCATTTTTATGGTTCAGTAGTATTCCATTGTGTATATAGACCACATTTTCCTTATCTATTCATCAGTTAATGGACATTTAGGTTGATTCCATATCTTGGCTATCATGACTAGTGTTGCAATAAAGGTGAGAATGCAGACACCTTTTCAATATACTTATTTTCTTTCCTTTGAACAAATACTCAGTAGTGGGATTGCTGGATCATGTGATAGTTCTATTTTTAGTTTTTAAAGAAACCTCCATACTGTTTTCCATAATGACTGTAATAATTTACATTCCCACGAATAGTGCATAAGAGATCATTTTTCTCTGTGTCCTTGCCAGCATTTTTTATTTTATTTTATTTTATTTTTTGTCTTTTTGATAATAGCCATTCTAACTGGGATGAGATGATATCTCATTGTGGTTTTAATTTGCATTTCTCTAATGATTAGTGATGTTGAGTAGTTTTTCATATACTTGGCCATTTGTATGTCTTTTTATTTTTTGAGACAGAGTCTCGTTCTATTGCCAGGCTGGAGTGCAGTGGTACAATCTTGGCTCACTGCAACCTCTGCCTTCTGGGTTTAAGTGATGCTCTTGCCTCAGCCTCCCAAGTAGCTGGGACAACAGGTATGTGCCCCACACCCAGCTAATCTCTGTATTTTTAGTAGAGACATGATTTTACCATGTTGGCCAGGATGCTCTCTATCTCTTGACCTCGTGATCCGCCCACCTTGGCCTCCCAAAGTGCTGGTATTACAGGTGTGAGCCACTGCGCCCGGCCTGTATGTCTTTTTTTTTAAGAAATGCTTATTCAGATCCTTTGCCCACTTTAAAGTTAGGTTATTCATTGTTTTGTTGTTGTCGTCATTTTGTTCCTGTTGAGTTGTTTGATTTCCTTGTATACTCTAGATATTAATCACTTGTATATATAGTTTGCAAATATTTTCTTCCATTCTACAGATTGTCCCTTAACTGCATTGGTTGTTTCCTTTGCTGTGCAAAGTTTTTTAGTTTGATATAATACTATTTTATATATTTGATAGACTCCCCTATTTTTGCTTTTGCTGCCTGTGTGCTTTGGGGGTGTAAAATATTTTCCCAGACCAATGTCCTAAAGCATTTCCCCTGTATTTTCTCCTAGTAGGTTTCTAGTTTGAGATCTTACACGTAAATCTTTTAAGTCTAGTTTGAGTTGATTTTTGTATATGGTGAGATATATGAGCCTAGTTTCATTCTTCTCCATATGAATATCCAGTTTTTCCAGCACCATTTATTGAAAAGGCTGACATTTTCCCAATATATATTCCTGGAACCTTTGTTGAAAATCAGTTGTCTATAAATAAATGAATTTATTTCTTTGTTTTCTATTCTGTTCCATTGGTCCATGTGTCTATTTTTATACCAGTACCATCTTGTTTTAATTACAGTAGGTTTGTAATATATTTTGAAGTCAGGTGGTATGATACCTCCAAGTTTGTTCTTTTTGTTTAGAATTATCTACTTGGAATCTTTTGTATGCATTTTGGGATTTTTTTTTCCATTTTGGTAAAGTATGCCATTGGTATTTTGATAGGGATTGCATTTAATCTGTCAATTGCTTTTGGTAGTATGGTCCTTTTAACAATATTAATTCTTTTTTTTTTTTTTGAGATGGAGTTTCACTCTTGTTGCCCAGACTGGAGTGCAATGGTGCAATCTTGGGTCATGGCAACCTCTGCTTCCTGGGTTCAAGCAATTCTCCTGCCTCAGCCTCCTGAGTAGCTGGGATTACAGGCATGCGCCATCACACCTGGCTAATTTTGCATTTTTAGTAGAGATGGGGTTTCTCCATGTTGGTCAGGCTGGTCTTGAACTCCCAACCTCAGGTGATCTGGCGGCTGCCTT
>NW_012116266.1:1645965-1646346 GCF_000951035.1 Colobus angolensis palliatus
TAGTGATTTTTGTATGTTGATTCTGTATCCTGAAATTTTGTTGAATTCATATATCAGTTCTAAGGGGGGAGACTTTAGGTTTCACTATATCATTTTATCTGCAGAAAAGGATAATCTGACTCCCTCTTTTCCAAATTGGATATTATTTTCTCTTGCCTGATTGCTCAGGCTAGGACTTCTGATACCGTGTTCAATAAGAGTGGGGAAAGTGGGCATCCTTGTCTTGTTGTAAGTTTTTTTTTTTTTTTTTTTTTTAGACAGGGTCTTGCTCTGTCACCTAGGCTGGAGTGCAGTGGCATGTGCATGGTTCACCACAGCCTTGACCTCCTGGGCTTGAGCAATCCTCCCACCTCATTCACCTGAGCAGCTGAGACTACAAGT
>NW_012116266.1:1647431-1656802 GCF_000951035.1 Colobus angolensis palliatus
TTTTCCAATTTGTTGGTGTATAGCTGTTCATAAAAGTCTTTAATGATCCTTTTTATTTCTGTGGTATCAGTTTTAATGTCTCCTTTTTTGCTTCTGATTTTGTTTATCTAGGATTTCTTTTTTTTTGTCTTAGTCTAGCTAATGGTTTGTTGATTTTATCTTTAAAAATTGTCATTTCATTGATCTTTTGTATTGCTTTTTCATTCTCTATTTCATTTAGTTCTCTTCTGATCTCTACTATTTCTTTCCTCACACTAATTTTGGGTTCTATTTGCTCTTGCTTTTTTAATTCCTTGAGGTGCATCATTAGGTTGTTAATTTGAAATTGTCTTACTTTTTTGATGTAAACATTTATTTTTATAAACTTCCCTCTCAGTACTGCTTTTGCTATATTTCATAGGTTTTGGTGTGTTGTATTTCTATTTTTGCTTGTTTCAATAAATTTTGTGTATCTTTAATTTCTTCAGGTAGGTTGTTTAATTTCTATCTGGTGGTACAGTTTCCAAAGTTCCTTCTGTTATTCATTTCTGGTTTTATTCCATTTGTGACCTGAGAAGATGCATAATATGATTTCAATTTCTAAAAATTTGTTGACACTGATTTTATGGCCTAACATATGGTATATCTTAGTGTTTCATGTACTAGTGAGAAGAATGTGCATTCTGAAACTGTTGTATAATATGTTCTGTAAAAGTCTGCCAGGTCCACTTGGTCTATAGTGCTGTTTAAGTCCAAAGTTTCTTTGTTGATTTTCTGTGTAGATGATCTGTCCAATGCTTACAGTGAAATGCTGAGAGTTGAAATTCCAACATATTATTTTTTTGAGGTCTATCTCCCCCTTTTGTTTTATATGTCTGTGTGTGCTGGTGTTGGGTGCATATATATTTTTAATTGTTATATGCTCTTGCTGAGTTGATTCCTTTATCATTATATAATGACTTTCTTGGTCTCTTTGGGGCTTTTATAATTTCAAGTCTATTTTATCTGATAAAAGTATGGCTACTTTTGCTCACTTCATTTGTGTGTACTATGTTTTCCATCCCTTTGCTTTCAGTTTGTGTGTGTTCTTTACAGGTGAAGTGAATCTCTTGTAGGCAGCAAATAGTTGGGTCTTTCTTAAAAAAAATCCAGTCAGCCAGTCTGTATCTTTTAATTTGGGAATTTAAATCATTTACATTCAAGTTGTCATTGATAAGTAGGGACTTAATTCTTGTCAATTTATTATTTGTTTTCTAGTTGTTTTGTATCCTTTGTCCCTTTCTTCCTCTGTTTATCTTTTCTGTTTGGTAGTTTTCTTTAGTAATAACATTTGATTCCTTTCTATTTCCCATCTGTATATCTCTTTTACCTGTGGGATTTATACGTTCACATGTTTTCATGATGGTAGGTATCATCCTTTCATGTCCAGATGTAGGACTTCCTCAAGCATTTCTTGTAGGGCCAGTCTAGTGGTGATTAATTTCTTCACTTTTTGCTTGTCTGGGAAAGACTTTATTTGTCCTTCATCTCCGAAGGATAGGTTTTCCAGGCATAGAATTCTTGACTAGCCGTATTTTTCGTTCAGCACTTTGAATATATAAAACTCATTCTCTCCTGGACTATCAGGGAAATCTGCTGTTGGTATGATTAAGTTTCCCTTCTATGTAACTTGATGCTTTTTCTCTTGCTGTTTGTAGAAATTTCTCTTTATCTTTGACCTTTTGACAGTTCGATTATAAAGTGCCTCTGAGAGGACTTTTTTGAGTGAATTTATTTGGGGATCTTTGAGCTTTTTGTACCTAGATGTCCATATCCCAAGACTTGGAAAGTTTTCGGATATTAGTTCATGAAACTGGTTTTCTATGCTATTTCCCATCTTTCTCTCCTTTTGAAACTCAGTGATGTTCTATGTGTCCTGTAGACTTTCTTACTTTCCTTATTCTTTTTTCTTTTTTTGTCTGACCAGGTATTTCAAAAGACCTGTTTTCAAGTTCAGAAATTCATTCTTCTGCTTGATCTTGTCTATTATTAAAGCTTTTCATTTTATTTTTTATTTCACTCATTAAATTCTTCAGTTCCAAGATTTCTATTTGGTTCTATTTTATGATATCTATCTCCTGTCTTTTTGTTGAATTTCTAATTCAGATGATGAATTGCTTTTCCGATTTCACTGAATTTCCTTTCTGTGTTCTCTCACATTTCACTGACTTTTCTTAATATTTTTATTGTAAATTTCTTTTCAGACATTTGGAGATTTTCTTGTCTTTGGGGACTGTTACTGGAGAAATATCGTTTTACTTTGAAGGTGTCATGTTTCCTTGCTTTTTCATATTTCTTATATCTCTACATTGATATCTGCACATCTTGTGGAACAGCCACTTCTTCCAATTTTATGGAGTAGCTTTCATAGGAAAAGACTTTTTCCTCTGGGTGTATTGTATCCTGTAGTGTTGGTTGGATAGTGTACTTTGCCTTTGGTTGTGAATGACACAGTAGTGTAGTCTCCACATGATTTCTTTGGTTTTAATCAATGTCAGCATGTCTGTGAGTACCTCAGTGGCCTAGCCTGTGGTAGAGGCTGTGGCATGGCTTTGCTGGAGAAGGGGATGCCAAGTGGGTTGGTCCTCTGGCCTCAGGGGGCCACACTCAGGTGCACAGCAGCTCTGCCACTGGAGAGGGCCACTCCTCAGGCCCCTGGAGGACACATGTGGATGCTCAGTAGTTCTGCTGCTGAAGGGGTTAAGATTGTTAGCAGCAGCAGTAGGTCCCAGAGAGGCCAGTCCTCAGTCCCCTAGGGGGCACATGAAGACCCATGACAGGTCTGCTTTGGAGGAGGCAGGACTGCCAGCAGTGGCAGCAGGCCCTGTTCTTGCTAGTCCTTGGGTCCCTGGAGGAGGCACTAGCTCCACCACTGAGGGGCAGAGTCACAGGCAGTGGTGGGTGTGAGGCCCCAGGTAAGCAGCTCTTAAGTTCTGGGGAGCACATGCATTGGCTTTCTCTGTCCTAGAGGCAGTGTCCTCACTGTAGTATTGTATGTAGTATGCTATGTGGGAAGTGCCAGAGTCATGGCTGCACTGCTAGATTGAGCTGGTATTGTGACACAGCAGCCCTTTGGATGAATGTAGTGGGATGTTGGTGGGGTCCCAGGTTGTGGAGATACAGGACCTATTGGGCCCTAGGACATGATACACTCTTATGTTGGCTTCACTCTTAAAATGGCAATGTGCTGCCATTTTGAGGAGAACCTATTATAAAATCCCTCTTTGGAATAATGCAATTGTGGGAACCCAAGACAGCTTTCCATACAAGTCTCAAGGCCTGCAAGGGCTGTGGTTCTCTCCTTTAGCTTGGATTGCAGGTAACTGTGGTAGAAATGTGGATGGCTGGGGATCTTCCACTTACCTTTTCCATCACAGTGTGAGTTTCTCTTGACTCTGAGTCAATCTGAGCTGGTACTTTGCTTCCCTCTCTGTGCTGCCATCCTGAGTCTCTGGGCCTCAGAGAGTCTTCATCACTTTTTTGCTGAATTTCAGTGTTCTCCCCCAGACACTGTTGAACATGTGATTGTCTGTTTGTTGTTCTAATTGTTCTTCGTGGAGGAGGTGAGTGCTGATTGCTTCTAGTCAGCCATCTTGATGACATCTCTTCTCAATTAAATTATTATTCAATTTCGATATTAAGAATATACTGGCCTCATGAAATGAATTGGGCAGTGTTATGGGTTGAATTATGTTTCTCCAAAATTCATTTTACCTTCTTAACCCTCAATACCTCAGAATGTTACCTTATTTGGAGGTAGGATCTTTACAGAGGTAATTGAGATAAAGTAAGGACCCTAATACAGTATGACTGGTGTCATAAAATTTCCCCATAAAAAGGGGAAATTTAGACTTGAAGACAGAGACAACACCATGTGAACAGAAAGATGGTCATCTACAAGCAGAGAGAGAGACCTGGAACAGATCCTTCCATACAGTCTTCAGAAGGAACCAATCCTGCCAACACCGTGTTTTTGGACTTGTAGTCTCCAGAACTGTGAGACAATAGATTTCTCTCCTTAAGCCACCTGGTGTGTGGTACTTTGTTAGAGCAGCCCTAAGAAATGCATGCAATCAGCTTTCCATTTTTCTATTTTTGAGCTCAATGTATATATAATAGCGATTATTCAAAAGTAAGCATTTAATATATTATCAGCATATATTTTCTTTCTTGTATAATTTTTTGTTTTTGTTGGCATTCATAATTTTTTTTTTTTTTTTTTTTTTTTTTTTTTTTTTTTTTGAGACGGAGTCTCGCTCTGTCGCCCAGGCTGGAGTGCAGTGGCCGGATCTCAGCTCACTGCAAGCTCCGCCTCCCGGGTTTACGCCATTCTCCTGCCTCAGCCTCCCGAGTAGCTGGGACTACAGGCGCCCGCCACCTCGCCCGGCTAGTTTTTTGTATTTTTTAGTAGAGACGGGGTTTCACGGTGTTAGCCAGGATGGTCTCGATCTCCTGACCTCGTGATCCACCCGTCTCGGCCTCCCAAAGTGCTGGGATTACAGGCTTGAGCCACCGCGCCCGACCTGTTTTTGCTTTTCTACTTGCTTAGTTTTGTAGGCACTGAATACCAATTCATCCCTAAAATTTCTGTCACCAGCATGTCTCTTCACAATACATTTAAATAGCAAATATTCTAAGAATTTATTGTCTTGAAAGCATTTCTCTCAGAGCCTCTGACCTTTTCCTCTAACACGAACTGGTTGCTCCCTAGGTCTGCCACTTGACAATCATTCTAGGATCTCCTCCCTCTATTAACTAAAGAATTTCCTTGGCCTCTCTCCCATGATGGAATCCCTGTTTCCTGAATCACATGTCTTTTTCCGTCTTAGTTGACTGTTTTTCGTGGAACACATACGGCAGTAGCACAGAACAAAGGGTACAAAGGATATATATTTTTTTATTTAATTATGGAAAATTCATCACCATTACATTTAAAAATACTTTTTTCTCTTCATCTGGAAACTGATTTCTCTCCTTTTGTGACTCATAATTGATGGAGTCTGTTACTTCTATTTCTACCTTCTATATCACTTAATTTTTACCTTTTTTCTTCCAACTCTTACCCTTTCTAGTTCCTGTTAGGGGACCCTTTGTATCTAATTTTCTAGCTTACTAATTTTTACTTTAGCTATGTTCATTCACTTGCTATTTAATCTACCCATTGGGTCCCTGATATTTTGAACTATAACATGTCTCTAACTTTGGATGTTTTGTTTCCCAGCTCCAATAATCTACTGAGCTCCATTATTGCCCTAAGGTAAGGCCACCTCAGACTGGCACTGGCCTGCCTTGAGGCAGTAGATGGACAGAAATATGCCCCCAAGATAATGTGGAAGAAAGAAAGTCATCCTTGAATTCTTCCCTTTTCTTTGGTTTCTGACCTTCTCCCTTCCAAGGCTGTTCTTCTTACTACTTTTGGTCTCCCCAAGGGCTACTTGCAGTTAACAGTAAGTTATTAAGGCTCTGTATTCCTTCCACCTTCTGACCTCTCCTGTAGTATCTCCAAGGTTAAGTTGTAGTAGAATGGGGGTAGCCAATCATCTGTGTTAACTCACTATCTTGCCCAGACTGTCAAGCCCAGATGACCATTTCTTATTTTAATTCCAGGACCCTTATTAAGTTTTAATCTCATTAAACTTTTTTCTTCCCTGTGTGTAAATTGAGAGTAATAATACTTGTTCTCAAGTTTAAAGGAACCTTGGGAAAAGAGAAATCATAAGATTGAGAATTATGAAATTTCTTCACTGTACTTAGAAGTGGTTCTAATTATAAAAATTTCAAGAATCTATTGTCTTGATGCCAAAACACTGGAGAAACAGACTCTATTCTGGCTCTTGGTCTCACTTTCATATCAGGAGAGGAGATCTTGACCTAGGGGATGTGCCATGGGAGATATATCAGTTATGGCCTAGGCTTCAGGGACAGATGGACCTAGGTTTGGTTCACGGATCTGCCATTTACTACTACAGCAGTCACCATTGTATCTCCAGGGCCTAGCACAGTTCCTGACACATGGTAAATCTCCAATAAATGTATATTAAACAACAAAGATTATTTAGCATCTTCAAACCTCAGTTTTCCTCTCTTAAAAATGGTAATAATAAATTCCTACTTAATGCTTGGCGAAGAGTATGTGTTCCATAAATATTAGTTCTCTTTCCTGTCTTTCCCTTCATGTGGTTTCAACCATAATGTTACTTAAGTAGCTCATTATGTGAGCAGCCAAAGAAACTTGTCCTAACTTGCTGTTATTACTTCAATGCTCAAAACAGAAGAGGGAAGACGATTGTCTCCAGCTGTTATACTCATATAATAATTTTCTGAAGAGTAAATTATGAATGAACCCAAATTACAAAATGCAGCTCAGAGTCTGCATCGGGTTAGAAAATACATTAAAGCTAATGAAATACCTAATTTGAAAGCAGATTTTGGAATCTGCAAAGCTAAGGAACTGGCATGATCTGAAACAGAATTCAAAATTTATTTCATTCATGATTTCCCAATGTTGCCTTTTGAAGGGACGCTGATAAAAAATGTCAGATGGAGGCTGGGCACAGTGGCTCACACCTGTGATCCCAGCATTTTGGGAGGCTGAGGTGGGTGGATCACCTGAGGTCAGGAGTTCAAGACTAGCCTGGCCAACATGGTGTAACCCTGTCTCTACTAAAAATACAAAAATTAGCTGGGCATGGTGGCGGGGCCTGTAGTCCCAGCTACTCAGGGACTACAGGAGAATCGATTGAACCCAGGAGGCGGAGGGTGCAGTGAGCCGAGATTGCGCCACTGCACTCCAGCCTGGGCGGGACAGAGTGAGTGCGACTCAGTCTCAAAAAAAAAAAAAAGTCAGATGGAAATCTGACCCAGTCTTATTTTTTAGTTAACTGATTTATATTGTTTATTTTTTATATCAGAATTGGCTTGGATACCAAGACTTTCCCTTCAGGGTACAGAATCCAAAAAGGCAAATACTAGAGAAGCTTAAGTTTTTACTTCTTCTTCAAGAGACTTGGTAGTTAATTGAGAGATTTCATTATAATATTTCTTTTTCTCCCGCAGATGTTTTTAAAACAATGCAAAGGAGAAATAAGATCAAAGCCTGAGCTGTTTAAGACAAGTCATCCACATCCCTGGTCCAGTTAGACTTTGATTTTCACATCATTGCTTCCAGCTAATTGTAGTATTTTCAGAAAGACAGTGTAGCAGCGTACTTGGTTGCAAGCAAAAGGAATGGATTATGGTTAACTTACATGAAATGGGAATTTACCAAGGATGGAGAGAAGTGTGATTTAGGAGGACTCACAGAATTAAAGGGAAAACTGAGGAACAGGACTGACTAAGGGAAATAAAGGAAGCAAGTTGTTTTAGAATTCCCAGTTTTGTCTGGGCCCAGTGGCTCACGCCTGTAATCCTAGCACTTTGGGAGGCCGAGGCTGGTGGATCACTTGAGATAGGGAGTTCGAGACCAGAATGACCAACAGGGAGAAACCCGTCTCTACTAAAAATACAAAAAATTAGCCAGGTGTGGTGGTGGTGCATGCCTGTAATCCCAGCTACTTGGGAGGCTGAGGCAGGAGAATCGCTTGAACCCAGAAGGCAGAGTTTGTGGTGAGCTGAAATCACGCCATTGCACTCCAGCCTGGGCAACAAGAGAAAAACTTTGTCTAAAAAAAAAAAAAAGAATTCCCAGTTTCAAGATTTACCTATTTCACCAGGCTCTGCTGCTAGGATGGGCAAGTGCCACTCTCAAGATATATAGGACGGAGACTCCTTGGACATAGTGAGGTTTATAAAACTGCCTTTGCAAAAATTATAACTGAGAAAATTATGAGTGAAAGATATCTGACATAACTGACTCCATGTTGCTTCTAACCTCCAAGTTGTCCTTGTTCATTTCTGGGCATAGGCTGAACTAACTTTGGGAGGAAATTAGTTTATAGTTTAACTTTGAAACAAAGACAATAACAGCCCTTTCCCGAAACAAACCCCCTTCCTGCCTGGGGACTAGACTGCCTTTACAGGACTAACAAGTTAGCTACAAGATTAGAAAATATGGTTTAGAAGTCATGCAGCTGGAGGCTGCAAAATTCTGACCCTCCCCAAATTGCTCCTGGGGATAACATCACTATTATAAAATCTAAGATCAGCGCTTGAGATATTTTGCAGATCCTGTACTTGATGGTTCAGCAGGCACCAGGCAGAACAATAAACTAGCTCATCTGGTCTTGTGACCCCCACCCAGGAAATGACTCAGCACAAAAGATAACTTCCACTCCCTATAATTTCATCTCTGACCCTATCAGTCAGGACTCCCCATTTTCCAACCCCTTATGCACTAAATTGTCCTTAAAACCCTGATCCCTGAGTTCTGGGGGAGATTGATTTGAGCAATAATAGAACTCTGGTCTCCCATACAGTCAGCTCTGTATGAGTTGCAATTCTCTATTGAAATTTCCCTGTCTTGATAAATTGGCTCTGTGTAGGCAGGGGGCAAGGAGAGCCTGTTGGGTGGTTACACTTCCACCACTTATCAAGGGGGTGGGGAGGAGCCTTCATTTATAGTCCTACTCAGACTACACACCTTGTGGGAGATATATGTCCCCTAAAGGGAATTGGGTTTCTGTTACTGAAAGAAGGGAGGATGGATTCTGTATCATAATTAAAAAAGAACAGTTATCCACTATACATCGTTCCCAAATGCATTTTAAAGCAGGAATATTTTATTTTTATTTATTTGTGAGACGGAGTCTCATTCTGTTGCCTAGGCTGGAGGGCAGTGGTGCAATCTCAGCTCACTGCAACCTCCACCTCCCAGGTTCAAGGAATTCTTTTGCCTCAACCTCCCGAGTAGCTGGGATTACAGGTGCATGCCATGACACCCAGCTAATTTTTGTATTTTTAATAGAAAGGGTTTCATCATATTGGCCAAGCTGGTCTTGAACTCTTGACCTCAAGTGATCCACTAGCCTTGGCCTCCCAAAGTACTGGGATTACAGACGTGAGCCACTGCACCTGGTCAAAGCAAGTTTATTTTAAATAAAAAAGCCTCTTAATGAGCCCATGACTAAGTTTAAAAGTCAAATGTCGACAAGTCATGACTTAAAATTAGTGTTCTCTTATTTGAATTATTGGGACTAATTTGAGGAAATGCCATAGTTTTTGTAGATTAGATTAAAAATAGGAGTGATGGCTGGGTGTGGTGGCTTGCGCCTGTAATCCCAGCACTTTGGGAGGCCGAGGTGAGCGGATTACCTGAGGTCAGGAGTTTGAGACCAACCTGACCAACATGGTGAAACCCCATCTCTACTAAAAATACAAAAATTAGCTGGGTGTGGTGGCACATGCTTGTAATCCCA
>NW_012116266.1:1657752-1683102 GCF_000951035.1 Colobus angolensis palliatus
GCAGTGAGCTGAGATCTGGCCACTGCACTCCAGCCTGGGCAACAGAGCGAGACTCCGTCTCAAAAAAAAAAAAAAACCACTAATTCCCTTACATCTTTATACCAAATAGTATTTTGCTAGTCTTGTAGCTAACTTGTTAGTAAAAAGCTGTCCTGGCAGCTTTTCGCAGAATGAGATAGTGACCAAAATTTCTACTAATATCACTATCTAGTGAGGCACAGGGAAGGTAAGGTAAGTGGCTTTCAACGTCACAGAGCAAACTGGTTTCAGCCCATTCATAGAATCTTCTAGCACAAGCTGGCCCAGGATAGGACACATCAAGTGTCCTCTGGTTCAGCATCTACTTTCTCATGATAGCTAATTGCTAAGACCATGGGTGCCAATCTTAGCTTCCAAATCAAGTGCACGCCAACTTTTTAAGTCTGTTTTAACTAATTGTGCCTTTAAAATCAAACTTATTTAGAGCACTCTGAAAAGGAGAGAATACATGATCAGATATTTCAGTACTTTTTTGAGAGCTTTGAAACCTATTTAACTCAAGAAAAAATATTTTGGAAGGCTGTATTTGAATTCTTCATTAAAACAAACAGCAGCAACAACAAAATACCTCTGTAAGTTGAAAAAAGCCTGGTGACGCAGAATAAAAAGTGGGAGGCTTGCAATTCTAAATGAAAAATTCCAGCTCTGTTTCTTGCTAGTTGTGGACAAATTACACATTTCCTCTTAAAGCTTCACTTTTCTTATCTATAAAATGAGGAAAATATATATTGCAGGTTTTGCAGTGATAATGTTAATGTATGCAAAGGACTTGTGAACTTTCCTGTATACAATTTGAATTCAACAAACAGCAGCTATCAGAAAAGAGAATACAAACCTTACTTACAGACTAAAATGACCTGGGACTTAATATCTGTTTGCTCTTTTACAGGAAGTAGATCTCCAAGTTCTTTTTCTTTTTGTGAAGAGGAAATGGGTTCAAAATAAATCTCTGGTTCCTCCTGCACTCTAAGACAACCCCCCAGGAAAGTGGTTTTTTTCCCCTTCTTTCCAAGGTCAGATTATTTTCCTTTTTCCCCCCAAACCCCTCCCCCTATACCTACTTCTCTTTTATATATAAGAAGTTTGTTACTTTACAACTTGTCTGTATAGTATGTGTGTTATGCCTTCTTTCCTCCCATGAAAGAAAGATAATTTATTTGATGATGCTTTTCATTCACTAAAGAAAGTGCTAAGTCAAACAACTAGAGGGTCTGAAGAGGTGACACTCCTGCTATCAGAATATCCAATGGCTAATAACCATCACTCTAAGTATAGATTATTATTATTATTGAGCGTATTGCACCTTGGCTGTTTGCCCAGCATGTCCTTGCTAACTCAGGGTCACAAAAAAGAGTAATTCTCTGCCACAACTCAATAAGACATGAGATCTGCATGATTAAAATGACCTTAGCATTTGGAATCCTGAAATAATGGCACTCCAAATTAAATTAAAAATGGGTTAGATTGCTTTCAGTGAATAATTGCCATTACCACACACCATTCTTCTTGCTCCCCTCCAAAGTCTTTATTGATTTCATTGTTGCTCAGATGCTGAAGATATCTGTCCTATTGTTTGGAGGAATTTAAGATCCTTAGGAGGACTTAGCAAATTAATGGAGGGAGGCTGAAGGAACAAAGAAAATAAGGTGGTACACATACACACACACACACACACACACTGAAGAGAGGTTGTTGTAGTGGTAGATACTTTATTTGATAAAGCCAGAGCAAACTTTGTTCAACTATCCCTTTCTGGGTGAATGTGCTTAGTCAAGACATCAGGCCACTGGCCCTTGGACAGCTCCCAGTCATTTGCCCATCAGTGACTGCAGTGCCCACACAGACCACTTTGATAATTAAATTCCAAAAATTCCTGTTCTGAATTACCCAATAATTGACTACATTTGTATTTGGAAGTCTTTGCTGATGAGAATAAAGCAGCATGCAATAATGCTTTCAGTTTCACCATGATTTTATTACCTTATTGGACCACCAGGGACCTACTACATTCCCGGGGGGAACACTTTTCTATGTAATTAACCTGCAGACATTTAGCCTAAACAGCAATAAATAATAGGCAAATACTCCCCTACCCCCTATTTGTCTCTTATGGAGAATTACTACTACTAATAACACAATAATTGAAATCCAAAATAAAACCACACAGCCAGGGAAGTGGGTAGACGATGGGGAGGGTAGAGAGAGAAGCTTCAGATGGCTAGTTGGAGACAAGTAAATACTAGATATGGTGAAATCGTGTTTTCCTTTGCTTTAAGCTACTAACTTGGAGGCACAGGAGAGAGGGTATTAGCTATTTTCATCAGGAGGATTTCAGGAGTTCCAGGAAGGGACCCTGCCAGGCACAGCCTCCTTCTAACCAGCACACTGAGCCTTTAACCAGAAACAAAGCCATTCTTTCTATTGTTGCATAGAAGGCCTGGAATGTGAAGTCCCCCTAGGCACATGAAGGAGAGGATGATGTAAACTTAACAAAGAGAGGCAAAGGACTGATGTCACATCCTCTCCTGAGAGCTGATTTTTGATGATGAAAAGAGGAAAGAAAGTCTTGGACTTTGAAGAGGCATGGGGAGGAAAATGGTCTAGCATTTTTTTATACTTTACAATTTTACCCAATACTGTTTTGCTTGTAAAACATCAACCCTTCATCCTCTGAAAGGAAGGCTACAAATACATGGATATGTATTAAGCGTTTATTGTATGCGAGGTTCTTTCCCACACGGTATCTCAGAACACTCCTGCAAGATAGAATTCCTAATCCCCTTTTGCTGAAGAAGAAATTGAGGCCAAGATGCACAAATTAACTTATCCAAGATCAACTGGCTTCTAAATGGCAGAACAAGGATTGGAATCGAGGTCAGCCTGATTCCAAAACTCAGATGCTTTTTACTCCTACCATGATAGCTCATAATAGAGCCTGATCTAAACTTTGGAGATGATTATTTTCAAAATGCAGACCAAATCAAAAATTTGTCATTGACCTTGGAATATTTTGGTGAAAAGAGTCAGAAGGATTAAATTCATTTTTATAGATGAAACTGAAGAAGGATATGCAGGGACCAACCCAAGTTTCTACTGCAAAGCAGAAAGTATTACTTTTAATGGCAAAAACTACAATTACTTTTGTAACAACCTAATAAGGATTTAGTGGATCTGGATATTATGACCAGCTGCCTATTTAACCTCTCCTTTTGGGTTTCCCTTAGGTACTTAAACTTAATCTTTGCACAACTGAACTCATCGTCTTTTTTCAGCCCATTACTCATTCGCCTTTCCTGTTCTAACTTATTGCCTGTTGTATTTTTTTTTTCTTATTTAATGGGCACTGACATTCATCTTCACTCACTCAAGACAGGAACCTAGAAGTACTTCTACTTTTCCCCCTCTACTGTACTGCCCTACTCTGCCCACCATGGTTAATCAGTCCTATTGTATATACCACCAAACTTGCTCACACGTTTCCTCTTCTCCATTATCAATGTCAACTCTGTGGTTGATATCCTGGTCATTTCTCGGCTGTATTAGTGCTATAATAAACTAAACTGAACTGGCCACCACATTCCACCCTCCCATGCTTCCCTATTCATATTAAAATTGATGACAGGTTGTTTTCTCTAAAACCTAAAAGGGATGAATGAATGAATGACAAAACAAAAATGAACCATTTAGAATGAAATCTACTTTCAAGCACAAATAGAATGATAGCAACAAATCAGTTAGAAAAAAAAAATACAAACTGTGTATACTCCTTTAAATTGAGGTAAAATATACACACAGATATAAATCTTAACTATAAATTTCAGTGAGTTTTGTGAAAATATACACCAAGGTAAATAATACTCCAATCAAGACAGAACATTTCCATTTTACTGGACATTTCCTTATGTCTTTCCTTAATGACTAATGATTTTGAGCACTTTTCCACATGCATATTGGCTATTTATATATCTGCTTTTGTGAATTATCTGTTCATGTTTTTCACCTATTTTTAAATTTGCTTGTCTTTGATTTGTGAATTTATAGAAATTTTGTTGTTGTTGTTTATAAATTATGGGCGATAATTTTTCAGATACGATTAATATGATTATATTTTCCCAGACTCGCCTTTTCACTTACTTAATTGTTTTTTGAGAAGAAAAATTTGAATTTTGTTGGCTACCATACAATTATTTTCTTTCATGATCAGTGCTTTTGAGTCTTGTCTAAATTTTTGCCAACGCCTGGATTTAGTGTTTCTCTTCTGTTTCCTTCTAGAAAACTATGTAATTTAATCCTTTTTGTTTGGGTCTAGAGGCCATTTTAACTTAATTTTGTGGAGGGTGAGAGGTAAGGGTCACAGGTTATGTTTCTTCCCTATAAATAGCCGGCACCATTTGTTGAACAGATTTTCTTTCCCTATTGAATTGCCTTGGTGCCTTTGTTGAAAATCAGTTGATTTTGTATGTGTGTATTTCTAAATTCTGCTCTGCTCTAGTGACCTATTTGTCTATCCTGATACTGATTCCATACTGTTGATTATTATACCTTCGTAGTGACTTTTGAAAACAGTATAGCTATTCCAACTTTTCTAAAACTATTTTGGTTATTTTAAGTTTAAAAAAATTTTTCAAATAATTAAAAAAAGAAAACTCCCCAATTGAGGTTTTGATTGATATTGTGTAGAATCTTTAAATCTGTTTGGGGAGAATTGACATCTTAACAATAGAGATTTTTCCAATCCATGAACATGGTGTATTTCTTCATTTTCAATAGGTTTTATTAATTTTCTTATAGGTAGAAGTCTTGCAGATCTTTAATTTGCTTTATTATTGCATTTTAAAATGCAATTTAAAATATTTATTTAAAAAGTTTTAATTGTTGCTAGTATATGGAAATATACCTAGAATATTATACATCATCATGTGAATATGTGAATATATGTAGTTTTGCTTTTCTTTCTTTCTAGTCACTGTGCCCTTTATTTCTTTTCTTGCCTTAACACTTCTAGTTCAATTTCAATAGAAGTGGTGAGAATTTGCATTGCTTCCAATATTAGAGAAAGAGTCTAGTGATTCACCTTTGAGTATGATAGTAGCTTTAGCCCTTTTGTAGATGCCATTTATCAGGTTGAAAAGCATTTCACTTACGTTTTTAGTTTACTGAAAGCTTTTATCATGAATGAGTGTTCAATTCTGTCAAATGTTTTACTGCCTCCATTAAGATGAGCATATAGTTATTCTCTATTTTCTTGTTAATGTGGTGAATTATGTTGATTGATTCTTAAAAATACTAAACCTGCCTTATATACCTGCACTAAACCTTACTTGGCCATTATGTATTATTCGTTTTAGGTTCCACAGAATTTAATTTGCTCACATTTTATTAAGAAGTTTTGTAACTATATTCATTAGAGATATTAGTCTACAATTCTCTGTACTTGTAATTAATGTTCTTTGACAGGTTTTTGTGTCAGGGATATGTTGGCATCATAAAATGAGCTGAGAAGTACTTACTCCTATAGACATCTTTATTACTCTCTATTGCCTTAGAAAGATGTCTTTTATACATTTTTCTGTTTGCTTTTTTGTGACTCTAAGGTCTAGTGTTTCCCTAACCATCTGGGAAGCTTATTAAAAACAAAAATTGATGGGACCCGTACCCATAGCTCCTAATTTGGTAAGTCCAAGTAGAGGCCAATAATTTTCATTTTGAACAAGTTCTCAGGTAATGCTGACACTTGATCTGTGAGCCAAGCTTTGAGAACCACTTTTCTGGCATATTAAAACATGCATTTTTCACTTATCATAATGCACTTAGAGTTGATTTTCTACCAGTTCACATAAAATGTATGAATGTTACAATAATAAAATTTTATTTAATTACTATCTTTTATTGCCGTAGATTGTTGCCATCTGTGTGTGTATAGATAATGTGCCTAACTAATAAAAAATACAATTTTATTATTTTTCTTTTAAAAAGTGAATTGTTACTCAGCAAAATAAATAGAGAAAAAATACGTATTTTACATTTAATCCTATATTTACCATTTTAGATTCTCTTCCTTTCTTCCTATAGATCCAGATTTCTAACTGATAATACTTTATTCAAATTGAAAAGCTACCTTTAGTATTTCTTGTAGCACCCACATGCTGGAGTTCTGTCAACCTTCATCTACCTGAAAATGTTTTATTTTACCCTAATTTTTACAGAACGTTTTCCCTGCATATAGACTTCTGGTGGAGGTTGTTCTTACTGTTTTCTAGCACTTTAAAGGTGTCATTACATTGTCTTTTTACCTCAATTGTTTCCAGGGATGAATCAGCTATTTTATTCCACTTTATTATTCTCTTGGATGTAAGATGTCTTCTTTTTTCTTCTGGTTCCTTTAAATTTTTTTTTTTAATATATATGGTTTCAGTAGTTTGCTATGATATATCTATGTGATTTAAAAAAAAAAGTTCTGCTTGATATATTAGTCAGAGTTCTACAGAGAAACAGAACCAACAAGAGACAGATATAGATGTAGAGATAGAGATAGATGGATATAGATAGATAGACATAGATGTATAGATATATTTATTATGAAAATTGGCTCACATAACTATAGAGGCTCAGAAGTCTTATGATCTGCCATCTGCAAGCTGGAGAACCAGGAAGGCTGGTGGTGTAATTCAGTCAAAATCTGAGACCTAAGAACTAGAGGACCAGGTGATGTAAGTCCCAGTCCAAGCCCAGAAATGTCATAACTAGGAGTGATGATGTCCAAGGGTAGGAACAAATGAATGTTTCAGCTGGAAAAGAAAACAAATCCTCCCTTCTTCCACCTTTTTTGTTCTATTAAGGCCCTCAATGAATTGGATGATGTCTATCCTCATTGGTAACAATGATCTTCTTTACTCAGTTTATTGATTCAAATGTAATCTCTTCCAAAACATTCTCACAAACACACCCAGAAATAATGTTTTGCCAGCTATCTGAGCATCCCTTAGCCCTGTTAAGTTTACACATAAAATTTACCATTATTCTTGAGTTTGTCAAGTTTCTTAGATGTCTATATTGATATTTTTCTCCAAATTGAGTAAACTTTTGTCAAAAATTATTCATGTATATCTTCATTTATTTTTTCTGCCCAGTTCTCTCTCTTCTTTTTTGGATCTCCACTTACACATATGTTATTATATGTTAGGCCACATAATATTGCACTACAAATTAATAAATCTGTGTTCATCTTTCTCCTCCTTTTCAGATTGGACAATTTCTCTTGATCTAGCTTCGTGTTCATTCACTGTTTCTTCTGTAGTCTCCAACGTGCTGTTAAGTCTATCCAGTGAATTTTTCATTTTAGATATAGTACTTTTCAGTTGCAGAATTGTGTTCTTTTCTTTATAGTTTCCATTCCTGGGCTGAGATTTCCTATCTGTTCAATTACAGTGACAATGTTTTCCTTTAAGCCTTTGAAGTCATTTACAATAGCTTTTTTCATGTTCTTTTCTGTCTTGGCTAGGCATATTATTGCCTTTGTTCTTTATTATGGGTCATATTTTTCTGCCTCTTCCAATATCTATTAATTTTGTGTTGTGTAATGGACCTTGTGGATGATATGTTGTAGGAACCTAAATTGTTTCATCTTCTTTTAAAGAATGTTTAGTTTTGTTCTGGGAAGCAGTTAAATAACTATAGATGTTGTTAGATTTAATTATTTTTAGGGCAATTCTGTGGTGGTTTTGACCTTAATCTTGTGTTGTGGTTCTTTTTCTATTAGGTTGGTGCAAAAGTAATTGTGGTCTTTGCCATTACTTTCAATGGCATTCCTTTCATTACATTCTCTCTCTCTCTCTCTTTTTTTTTTTTTTTGCCATAACTTTCATTACTTTCTCTTCATTCTGAATGTGCCAGGACTCCATGTTTCTCAGTACTGCACAACCTCCTATTTCTCCATTCAGCTGTCAGCCCCATAGCAGCTGTTCTCTACTAGACCTTGTTGGGTCTTGCCTTGAAAAAATCTCAGTACATTCTTCAGTCACGGACCTATAGTTAATCCTCACACAGACTTCTGAGACATCTGCTTTTGGAGGTCTCTCTTTTCTGATACCCCGCCCTGCAAATTCTAGTTACTTCTGCAGCCTAAAATCTTATTTTCTGCCTTTTCAACTTAGCAAGATTGTCGCTCCACTTGGGTCCCAGTTTTCTACATTGTGGAAGGAAAGTGCTTCCCCAGCAAAAAGCTACGGAAACCTTGTTTGTTTCCTTTCTCTCAGAAATCTTAATCTTCACTACCTGTTGTTCAATGCTTGAAAACAGATGCCTCATATATTTTGACTGTATTTATACTTGTTTATCGTGGGAAGGAAGATTCATTACAAGTTATTCCCTAATGATTGGAAGCAGAAGTATGAAAATAATTTGTACCTTTAAGATGTTATGATAAACCACAATGGGTTTGATAAAAACAATGCATTAGGAACTGAAGTCTGTCTCACTGCCACCCTCATCCCCCTCAGTCATCTGAAGATTCTGAGCTCTGATTATTGTTGGGTGTTCCAATGTCACTAAGACTGTGTGGGCAAGAGAGACCCCAACAGTATTTTAACATTTTTGCACAAGTTGCCATCAATTAAAAATTTGAGAAGTTTCACATAAAAATTCAGAGTTTTTACTTTTTTTTGTAAAATGGAAAGATAAGGTGGCACTCAATGAGCATGGAAATAGTAGTCTGAAGCAGTATAGCAGTTCCCTTCTTTAGACAGGGTGTGTATTTTCTGGTCTGCCCACAGTCCCATGCCAGTTCATTTTAGTCAATTATGTTGCCTGTCTGATCCCTGTAGCTATTTGTATGTGTGACCTCAGCATGTGGGCAGAAAATTTTACAGATAGATGGTATCTTAGTCCATTTTGTGTTGCCATAAAGGAAAACTTGAGGCTGGGTAATTTATAAAGAAAGAGGTTTATTTGGCTCACAGTTCTGCAGACTGTAGAAGAAGCATAGTACTGGCATCTGTATCTGGTGAGGACTTCAGGCTACTTCCACTCATGGCAGAAGGTGAGGGAAGCCTATGTGTGCAGAAATCACATCATGGGAGCGGAAGCAAGAGAGAGACAGAGAGAGAGAGACAGAGAGATGTCAGGTTCTTTTTTTAACAACCAGCTCTCAAAGGAAAAATATGCATGAGGAATTCACCCCCATGATTCAAACACCTCCCATTAGACCCCACCTCCAACACTGGGGATCAGATTTCAACATGAGTCTTAGAGGAGACAAACATTCAAACCATAGCTGGAAGAATGCTCACAATGTCCAAAATGATATATTCCATCACTGCCACATTCCCCATGATAAGTTTATTGCATGAAAGCACTCAGTTTTCCTAAGCTCCTTCTGGAGATGTAATATCTCAGTAAGGAAATGAAATAAAGGAACATGGAGTAGAGATATAGAATGGAGTTAAATTTGACCAGTGTACGCTGGTCTTCATGCAGGTGGCAGTTCATTAGTAAGTGGTCAGAGGCCAGCCATGCTGTCTGCTTCCATTCTGGTTCTGAGGTTGAGATGTGTTTATGCCTTTCAGCCAACAAATCTTGTTGTTCTTTAAAACTTTCTCAGGTATTGCTTTCCTGGAAATTCAGTTTGGCCCAGCTCTGAATTGTATACCCATAGTTTTACTTGAAAACTCAAAGAAATGAAAAATGTGTTTTTTCTTACTGCTTTTCCAATAGAGAAATTGGTCTTGGTGCCTTATAATCAAAACTTTGCTTTTAAAAAATTTATTCTGTATGTGGGCTCATGTGTTTAAAGGGATAATGGTATTAATTAACATGTTTTATTACTAGGCACTCTGCTAAGCATTTTATATGAAAGATTTTTTCTATCTTCAACAACAATCCTGTGAAGTAGGAATGAACGTTATTCTCTTTTTACAGATCAGAAAGGGAAGTGCAGAGAGGTTAAATATCTTGCCTGAGATCAAATGGCAAATAAGTAGTGAAGCTGGACTTTCAAATATCTGAATTAAAAATACCTGAACCAAGTGCTAACCAGGTTGTGCCCTCTGACACTCTGAGTATAACAGTCTTGAGCAGCAGTGCCAAAAGTCTGCTACAGACTGCACCACTTCTTCCTCCCTGGCCCCCCACCACTGTAGTAGGTCCTCTAGTTGCACAATCCACAGGTGTCTTTTATACCTGGAGTTGTGCAGCCTGGAGGCCCTGCTCACTCAAGTATTCTCTATGAAAAGGAACCATTTAAAGTACATGCCTTTTTAGAGTAGACATCAGCAAAACATGCAGAATGAACCACAAAATGTCACAATGAAATGTGCAAATGACATGGGAAGTGAATATCATCCGCTGTGCTCTTCTCTGTGTATTGACCTCACATCTGTTAGGCTCAGAAAGCAGGAAGAACTAGGGCTTGAAAGAAAACCCTGCAAGTGTTCTCAGGGCCAAAAAGCCCTGGAAAGGACTGGCTGCAAAGACCAGGTAAACTTTGATGAATGTTGTCTCTTCTCACTCAAGGTGATAAAACATTAAAGCTGGAAGGGGCCTAGGAAGATATTTTTCTTTAGCTCTCTCATTTTACAGATAGGGAGACTGAAGGCCAAAGATAGGATCTGATGTCCCAGCTACTAAGTTGGTGATGGCAGAGTCGAGACTTCCAGTCCAGCCCAGGTCTTACAACTCTCCAATATAGTGCTCTGTGCATAGCACTAGGGTGATTTGGCTGGGAAGAACTTAAGGTCTGCTCAGATGACCCCACTCCACCTTCTGGTTGCAGAAGAAGGGAAGAGCAATGCATACAGAAAGGAGGAACCAGCAGTGGGAGAACAGTGATGATTCAATCATGAGCCAAAATACCAAGTTATTAAAAATAGAGCTAACTTTTTCCCTTCTATTACCACCCAAACTTTCATAGACATCTCCAAGCTGTCTTTAGGAACTGGAAGTCAAGGGAAACAGAGGATGCTATTTTATTTTATTGGTTACCTCTCGTACTAATCCAATGATTAGTGATAGGAAGCAGAGGAATTAACATTGTGGGGATCCTGAGGAGGACCCACTGTCTGGTCTGTATAACATTTTGTTTCAGTACTTTGACATGGCACCTGCCACTGGAAACTCTTTTATGTGTAGTGAAGTGAAGAAAATGGGTTTGCAAAGGTGAACTGATTTTCCTAAGGTTGTAAAGTTACTGATTTCAGAGATAAGACCTAGAACTTCTGTGCATTTTCTTATTCTTTCTGCGGATACACAATCATACATCATATATATTATACACATACACATTTAAGGGAGACATCAGTGTGGGGAGGCAAATTTTGAGTGGTGGATAGAGCTGGGTTATTATACCCATGGACAAATACAGGCTCACTAGCTGTGTGACTATGACCAGCCACTCAACTTCCCTGGGCTTTCATTTTCTCATCTGCAAAATAATAACATAAATATCTGCCTCATGGGACTAATATAAGAATTAAGTGTTATCCTTACACTATATAAAATGATTTGCATGTAGCAAATGTTGAAGAAATGTTACGATTTTTTCTCTGCATTGATAATCAAAATATTGAAGAGTAACAGAAATAAAAGATCTGTAATTGGTTAAGCATAATCAAGATATCAACAGAAATACCTAACCATGACAGTAGTATGCCTTCTGATCAGACTTCTCTCTGGAATAATTATTTGTTTGCCTCTTTTTTGATTTTTCAGATATTCCTATTGGCATACAATAGACAGAATATAGCTCTTTAATCTTTCCCAACCTCTCTGTTTATCTAGAATTAGAAATCCTTTGGGTAAAATTTTGCCTATACTAATTTTGATACGCTAAGTTAGTATGTGTATGGTTCTAAAGAGAACAGTTGAAAAGAATGAAGATTATAAATAGGCCTTTATTCTAAGGGTATAGACTTTGGGAAACACTTATGTCAGCCATGCTCTTAAGTTTTAGATATGGGACATAGAGATCAAACATAAATTCTACCTAAGAATAAGGATATCTCTTATGGCTTGCAACCACAGAAATGATCTTAAGTGAAAGAATTTAATACATTGCCAAGAATGAATATAATGAATTGGAACCAAATTTATAGTAGACGATCTTTTGGTATGTGTTCCCAGGCCCTTTTCTGGGAACTGTTCACCCAAATGGGTGGACTCTTGTAGCTACTTCTGTACTGACCAACAGTTACTTTACTGGTCATAGCTGATTGGAGCAGAGATGGACACCTGCCCCAATCTGGGCCAGTTAGATTCTCTGTTAGGAGTTTGGATCTAGTATGGTCATCAGTTATTTGGGATCTTGATGCCAGGAAGCAGTGTGATGCAAGGGCTGTGACAGAGATGTCTCTCTATGTGCAAAAGGTATGAAAAGAGAGAAAAATAAAGTAGGCACATGGAGGGAAGTAGAGGCAAGGAACACTAGTGCCACAGAAAGATTTGCAATAGCTCCCTTGGTCCCTACTGATTCTCCAGGCTCTGATTTCTTCTTTCCTAGAGATGAAGGGTTATTGAGTTCTGTGTGATCCGCATGGGTCCTTCCAACAAATTCTCACTTTCACGCATTGGAGTCTGTTACTTGTATCAGAGATCTCTTTAATGAGATAGGGTCTATGATGATTTAGTGGTCAAGGTTATTATTCAGCCAATCCGTATTAGAAATGTCTTATTGGGAAGGATGAGTTTCTTATGCAGCCATACAAGGAAGCAGGGCCTTGGCCAGAACAGAGCTACAACAATCTCTTTATTTAAGTTCACCCACTGTGTATTTCTGTTTTCCCCTCCATGTACATGTATTCTCCCCAATTAAGCTAGAATCTTCTTCTGGAAGATGACTCCTACTCATCTTGTCATCTCCTGTAACACCTGCACTGTGATGTTATTGAATTTGCTGATGGTGTTTATGTAAAATGAAATTTTTTAAAAACTCTTAACTTTCTGCTTCAATAATTTTCCATTTGGACAAAACTTCTTTTGCTTCAATTTGGGAAATAATCACATTTCTTTCTCTTGTTGTTGTAACCAATCTCTCTTCGCAGCTTTGTGTCAATGAGAAGATAGGTTTATTTAGCCAGTAATTTCCACTGCAGAAAATCTTGGGCCCAGATTGCCCTGCAAAAGCAATATGTTCTGTTTTATTTTTATATTACATTATATTTATTTTAATTGCATTCTCCATCTGGTCAAAGATGGCATTAGGCACCGTAAATGGAGAAAAGAAACAAAGAGATATCTAACTATGATAATAACTGGGATTATTATTTTTAAAAATCATCTAGGGGCACTACAACCTCCAGGCATGAGGCAAATTCTGCAGCCCTCATAGGAGAGAGCTCCAGAAGGGCTGCGGAGGGGAAGAAAGATGAAGAGAAATGGACCAGATCATGACTTGCTGTGTCCCCCCTGGGCAGCCCTCCGTGGACTCTTGTACCCAGCCCAAGCCTGGAATCAGTTCTAAGACAGCATAGGGCACAGTATGAAATGATACATGTAACTCCTAAGCTATCTGGAGCACTTTTATAATTTCCAAAGTAGTTGCAGAAGGACATTAATGCACAGTTTCAATCAAATGTTTTATTAATAAACTTTCAAAGAGACCCCCACGGGAGAGGTCATTTTCTTCTCATTTCAGGAGATGTTTCTGCACAGCTCTGCTAACAATTGGAGGTCTTCCAAATGAAACTGATGTTATTTCAATGGCTTAGTATACCAGAAACCAGATCCTAAAATCAGATGCCTGCAGTGGAAGGCTAGGCACTCAGCATTCAGGCCAGGATGCTTTATGAAGGGTTATCAGGGATGCTGAATCGTCTGTTCCGGCTTTTAAATCTGAACAAATTATGAGACTTAAGAGGAGAGTTTACACATGAAAGTTTGCCAAAAACAAGTGGGTGGTGACATTCCCCGACTGTAATCTATTCCTCCTCCCACTCGCTGCAGTCTATCACTTAGGATAGTTTATGTTTCAAAAAACAAAAACCCATTTGAAACTAGCTTGAGCAAATAATGGAATTTGTTGGTTCACATACTGATGGCTTCAAGGTATTTGGCTTCAGGTATGGTTTGAGGCAGAGACTCACCATATTCTCAGGGGCACCATGGATTTGAGAGACTTTCATCCACTTTGGGTGTCAGATCTTTTCTTCAGGTTGGTCCCAGGCTGAGGTTCCAGAAATGGCTGTATGTCTCCAAACATCACGTCCTTTCCCCATGCTGATCAGAAGATGAGAAAGCATCTTTCCTTAGTCCTTACCAAGAGCTAGGAAGCATTTTGCCCCTGGAACTTCAAAGTCTCCTTGCATTTTGTTGGTTCAAATTAGATTATGTTCTCATCTCAAAGGTAATTGCGAGGCCTGGGAAGGGGTAGATGGAGTTTGCAGATCAGCTTGCGTCAATCGGAACTCTCCCCTGGAACAAAGTCAGATCACTCCTATCGGGAGTGGGGCTTTTTCCCGAAGGAAATCTGGGGTGCTGTCATCATGAAAGAGGGGGAGATGGACATAGGCAATAAAATCCCAGGTATCCTCTACAATATGCAGAACCATGATGGGCAGCACCACCCACCCCTGCCCTAATGGGCTTTGTATAATGGCTTCTACTCTTGATACTAATTACAACATATTTTACAGAACAAAAAATATATACACACACACACACACACACACACACACATAACAACAAAAGGTAAAAAAGGACCACTGGGATTCATCAGATGCTTTTTGTCCTGAGCAGTCTGAGAGGACCTGTCCCTGAAGTGGCATGCTGGAAGAAGGAAGATGATGGAATAGTTAGAATGAAGAAAGCAGTGGTAGGCTTGACGGGCACCCCACCCTCATCCCTTTCATGAGGCTGCAGGGCCCTTCCCCAGCCGCTAGAGGGCTGCTGGGGAGTTGCTAGTAACTGACGGCCTTGCCCACTTGCCTCCCTGTCCCCCAGTCAGTTGCTGACAGACAAGGCACAAAAATCCAGCCCCTTTTCCCCGAGCTGGGGCTGATCTGTGGTGCATTTGTCTTCTGATCCTCCTAGGCCTCAAGCTAAATCTAGACTTCACCTGAAACCACCTCCTGGCTCAACCCTTTCCCTTCCTTTTGATCCTCTCACTCCCATACAGCCATTTCCTGAAGAGCACCCCCTCCATAAATCAGATCATCTGAATCTCTACCCGAGGCTCTGGTTCTAGAGAATCTGGCTTTAAACAGGGACTACTTGGTATAGAGAAAGAAAAACCAAAACATAAGCTAACAAATAAATGGAATAGAAGTCAGAGCCTTGGTTCAGGGTGGGTTTGATGAGTAATGGGTTATAAGAATCAAAAGATGCTTCAATTAATTAGGACTCAGTGGTTTCCCAGTAACAGACAGCCCTCTGAAGTGACTGAATGCAAAAAGATGATGTGTTTCAAAGCATAAGGGTGCAGGCTGGGCACAGTGGCTCATACCTACAATCCCAGCACTTTGGGAGGCCGAGGCAGGTGGATCACTTGAGGTTGGGAGTTCCAGACCAACCTGGCCAACATAGTAAAACCCCATCTCTACTAAAGATACAAAAATGAGCTGGGTGTGGTGGTGCATGCCTGTAATCCCAGTTACTTGGGAGGCTGAGGCACAAGAATCACTTGAACCCAGGAGGTGGAGGTTATAGTGAGCCAAGATCATGGCCCTGCACTCCAGCCTGGACAACAGAGTAAGACTCTTGTCTAAAAAAAAAAAAAGAAAAAAGAAAAGAAAAAAGAATTAGGTTGCCACAGAGGACCTATGGGCTGCAGGTCAGCCGTAGTAGAAGGCCACCCACATTCTCCTCCTCTCTGTCACCTCTGCACCTGCTTCACTGTTTTCTTCACTGCCCACCAGGCCCGGTGGAGGAAAGCACAGTCATGATAAAGCTCTGAATATTTCACTCTCTTCCACTTTGGAGATTGGACTGGACTCCATTGTCCCAATTTTTGGTTCCAGTAGAAGGAATTTTTATTGGTCGTATGTCAAGTTAGCCCTGGACCAATCAGTCTTAGCCAGTGTAGGGTAAACGTACCTGAGGGCAGTGACTTAAGCACACCCCTAGAACGACCCTGGATGGTAGATGCATCTGAAGGGTGCTCCAAGCTAGGGAACTTGAGACTGGGCAACATGGAGATCATTCCTTGTCTATGAGAAACATCTGAGCCCCAGACCCATCCTCTGGAACACAAGCTCTACGGAAATTGAGGTCCTGAGTTTTGGGTTAAATCAAGGTTACCAGGTGGAGGTCGTTTAGGGGAGGGTGTTAAGTGAAAATGCTGTATAAACTGCACGCTGTTTGCAAGCAGTTACCCACTGGGCCATATGGGTATCTTATCTGGCACCACTGGGCTATAGGTAAGGCAGATATCCTGTCCAGCTCAACCACTGCCACTGGACTCTCTCTATATGTAAGCCTCTAATAAAACCCTATGTCTTGTTTGCTGGTTCTAGGTCTCTTCTTTGGCCTCTTGAAACTGGTGCCTTCCTCACTGAGGTAAACAGGAGTTTGGCACAGCAGCCAGGAGCAAAGGTTTGGGGCAGATATAGCGTTGTACAAACACACCCCAGAAGCCTACTCTTGTGGCCACATGAAAGAGAAGAGATGGTTCTCCAAGAAAGGCCATTGGCAGATAACATTATGGATGCCCACTATGCTAGTGAAAGTAACATGCCCCAAGGGAATGTCACTTTATGAATTCTACCACCCTGAAAGTGATTTCTATCTTTGCCCTAGTCAAAACAGTTATTAATGATGAGGGCAGCATGCTGATTAGATTCAGGGGACACTTTAAACTGGGAGAAATAGCTAATATGTTAGGTGACAGAAAAAGGATGCTGAAAGTTTAGTAGACTTTCCTAGTGCCCAAAACAATAATATATATAATGGGATAAGGACTCTTTAATTAGGTTAACAGTTGACTTGGCAATAACAGCATGGAAGAGCCTTGACTTGACAATGATTAGTTTTTTAAAATCTAAGAATTTTAGTTGACCACGAGCTGGTTGTGGCACGACTTGGCTTTAAATAAAAGATTTGCCATCTCAGGCTGCATTTACAAGTACAGTATCCATATCAGATCAGAGTAGGGAGCAGGGAATATGGGAGAAGGTGGCTCCTTCTGTGCTCTGTGCTTGTTAGATCAAAGGTGTGTTCAGCCCTAGGGTCCATATTAAAGGCCTCAGAAATCTGAACGCAGGAGTAGAGGAATGCATATTTATTTAGCACCTACTAATTACTAGATACTACGGAGAGATTTTAAAACACAGTCCCCAGGTTAGATGAGTTGTCTAGAAATTCAGTTTTATGACACCTGAAACTGAGAATGTTTTTCTGAGAGGAGAGAAGACCTCTAGAAGGAATAGGACAGCTGTGTTCAGATATATGATAAATTGTCATGTGGAGGAAAGACTAAGACTGGTCCGTGTTGTTCAAGAAGGTAAAAGAAGCACACCAAATGCCTAATAGACAGAAGCTAAGGCAGATTTATGCTGAATAAGAAAGAGTTTGCTGCAATTAGAGATGTTCTGTGTGATGAAACTGGTTTGTTACCAAGTGATGAGTCTATGCTGGCTTTCGAAGTGTCCAAGAAGAGACAGAAGGTTAACAACCATCATACTAGCTTGCTATATGCCAGTTTCCATGATACGTGCTTTATATACACTGTCTCAAATCCTTACAATAATCTGTCAAGGTAGAAAAAAGTACGGCTCCTATTTTACAAATGAGGAACCTGAGGTCTAGAGGGGTTACATCACTTGCCTAATATCTTATTACTTGTAAGTGGCACAGCCTGAATTCAAACCCATGTCTGTGTAGTTTCAAAGTAGGGATATAGCCAAGTGAATTCCTGCCTTAGAAGGTGTATTAGTCTGTTCTCGTGCTGCTAATAAAGACATACCCAAGACTGGGTAATTTATAAAGGAAAGAGGTTTAATGACTCACAGTTCTATGTGGTTGGGGAGGCCTCACAATTGTGGTAGAAGGTGAGGAGGGGCAAAGTCACATCTTACATGGTGGCAGGAAAGAGAGTGTGTGCCGGGGAACTGCCCTTTATACAACCATCACATTCATGAGACTTATTCACTATCATGAGACCAGCACAGGAAAGACCCGCCTCCAAGATTAAATTACCTCCCACCAGGTCCCTCCCACCACATGTGGAAATTATGGGAGCTACAATTCAAGATGAGATTTGGGTGGGGACCCACAGCCAAACCATATCAGAAGGAGGTTGGAGAAGACAAATAGTAAGGATTGGTATACTAATTTTACCAGCTTATCGAGCTTCAGATTCTACATGATCTCTGTATGGGTACAGCATACTCATAATTCTAAGTATTTTTTTGGAAGAACAAACAAGATATTCTCCTTCTATAAGGTCAGAGTAAAAGAAAATAGATAGTAAGGATCTGCTAAACTGCAGAAATAAACAATCCCTAAATCTCAGTGGCTTAACCCAATACCTCCTGCAGGGATCAGCAGGGGAGTCTTCCCATCATAGTCAGGGAGCCTGGCTGACACAGGCTTTATCTTGCATGTGCTTACCTTATCACAGCAGCTGCAGACAGAAAGCATCACAAACTATGCACTGTCTCTTAACACTTTGCATGGAAGTGATGCACAACCTTCCACTCACATTTCTTTGGACAACACCTGGTCACACCTAACTTCAAAGAAGCTGAAGAAGTGCAATCATATGAGACCAGAAGTAGAAAGTCATATGGATTTGAGACTACACTAGTGATTGCCACAATCAAATTTTGATAACAGTCAATATTGAGTTGATATTTAAATTATAACCATGATCATTAAGAATGTTTGAAGGAAATATTGGTGGAAAGATTGTGTGGAATGCATGCCCTGAAAATGCGGGGAATAATAAATTAGATCTTATGATACCAAATCTTCAGAAGATGAGTCATGTTAGTGGTTTCCATTCTGTGTTGTGGAATGTCCCAGACACTTTTATAACGGGTAAGGGGTGGGGCTCCAGGCTCCTTTTCTTTCCTCTCCTCAACTTTGTTCATCTGTTTTATTTGGTGTGTGAGTGCATGTTTGTGTGTGTGTGTGTGTTTGATGAATTTTGGTTTCTCAGCACCCAGTCTTCTCTTTTAACAGCTCCCAAATTTCCATGTGAAGAATTACACCCTTCATATTGTATAAAGCCTAAAGATGTCCTGACTGCCAGCCACACAGGCTATTGGTTTCTATGAGAAGCTCTCACCACCTAGGTACAGTTAACATGTGACCCCAGCTTAATCAGACTCTCTCCCCTTAGATTTTGACCCTCACATCAGCAACTACAATGGCAAAAGAAAAGGTGAAAGTTCATTCATTGCCACTTTGGTTGTTCAGTATTAAATTAGTTTTCAAAATATGGCTTTATGTTTGAACCCCAATCTAAGGAATCAAGCATTTGCCTGATGCTCAAATATCTGAATCCAGATAGTTCCTATTGACTATCTGGCAGGAATGTTATATCATTAGCCATATTTAAACTCATAAATATCAGCCATGAAGATGGAGGAGATGGTGCTAGGATGATACAAATTAGTCATGGTAAATGGTGTCGCTGTTGCACAGAAAGGGCACAACCCTAAAAAGCACCTTGTTCAAAGTCAGTAAGTGTGTGAGACAATGTTCTTCCTCTTCATCACAAAGAGAATTACCTGTATATTCAAAGCCCCATGCTTACATCCTCTCTTCAATTATGTGCAAGCATTAGTATCTTTCAAGTGAATTTCCTTATGCTTTAGTTAGCTCATTACTTTCTCTTGCCTGCAACCAAATAACCCTAAGGGTATACGTTTTATCAAGGTACGTTTTTGCTTTCTTGCTTGGTTTTTGCAAAGAGTTCCATGCTAAAATATTAAAGTTTGGACCAAATGATTTTAGATATTGCTCCTAGTCTTATGCTTTTAAGCTTAAAAAACAACAGAAGAAAATGCGTTTTGCAGATCCGGCAGCTGACTCAATGCAAATGTTACCACCAACAGGAACCACAAAGAAACCTAGGTCAGTAATATGATCATGTAAAAGATGTCTCAATCTCTTTCCCACCAATCTTCCTGCACTGGCCTGTGAAATTTAACTCTTTCTTAATATTTCTTAAATGACGTTTTTCTTAAATGTTTCTAAATATTTAAAAGCTGCAGGCTTGCTGCACGTTCTGGAGCTGTGTGATACGGGTTTCTCTTGTAAACCTCGCTGTATACTTCTCTCTGTGATGAAGAATAGGAACATTATCTCCTGCACTCCTGCACTTACTGACTTTGAATGAGGTGCTTTTTAGCCACGCCCTTTCTGCACAACAATGACACCATTTTCCATGAATAATTTGTATCATCCTAGTACCACCTCTACAATCTTCCTGGCTGATATTTCTGAGTTTAAATATGGCTAATGATATACCATTCCTGCCAGAATGTAGGAAATACTGGATTTAGATATTTGGGCATCAGGCAAACGCTTGATTTCTTAGATTGGGACTCAAACAAAAAGCTATCTTTGGAAAACAATTGAATACAGGAATCATAAACATCATAATGAGCTGAGGGTAGACCATGCATTCCTCTCACTAGAGTGGGTAGTTGGTATCTCATTAGGACTGTTGCATGTCTTAGAGTTCTAGCTGTGTGTTCTGTTTGGGATTCCTGTTACTGTACAGGTTGCAAAGAGTTAACATGCATTTTCTCTGTGATCTATCCAATGTCTACTTATTTTGTTTATAGGACCTTGCTGCCTCACCATAATGTTTATAGGTTTTCTTGATGATTTCATTGCCTCTAGAGAATGTACTGCATCTCACCTCTTGCACATTACTCTTCTGTGGGAATCTGAACGTTCTGTGTCTTACACTGCCCAGAGGAGTCTACATTCCACTCCTGCCTTCTGCTGAGTCTCCATGCTGAAAGCTCACCTGCTTCAGTAATTCTCCAGCCTCCCCCTCTTTGCTCCCCTCACTTGATGACTATTGATGAGCTTTCTTAAGCTGCCACTACCCCATTAAATAACCCAGTTCTGCACTTGGTGAATGGTTTCCCATTCTCTGTAAAATAGGCACTTCTGCCTTCTTGTCCAGAAAGCAGTCTGGTCGCTGCTAGGAAGGCCTGGCCTCTTGGCAGAGGGCCATAGGAAGAACATCACCCCAGCACTGAAAACCAATTTTTTGGTGTGTAAATGTTTTGTTTGTTTGTCTGCTTTGTTTTCTAGCTTTAAAAACATCACTTGGCCATGGGAAAGGCAGGCATATTTTGAGTGCTATCAGCAAGGCATAGAAACACTACTTCTGTACATTCTCAACATGGATCACTCTTATAATTAGGTAAGAGAGTTGAATAAAGAGAGTTTTGCAGAAGAAAGGATTCGCGGAGACTATAGAACAAAGTTCCAGTGGAAGAGTGTTGAGGAAAGCAGAAAGCAACTAGTTTTCTAAATTAAAGGGAAACCACATACAGACTCTGGATGAGTTCAAAGGCATTTAAAGGCTGGGCTTTTTTTTCTTTAAGTATCATTTTTGTTTGCACAGATTTCCCAAGCAATCACCTGGCTGGCTTTACTCTTCTCTCATCCAAATGGAGGTCTCTGGCTAAGTCCAAGGAGCCATAAACAAAAAACTACAAATAAGAACTGTGTAAACAGAAAGTCAGGCTCCCAAGCGAGAAACGTGTCTAGTAAATGATGTGACAATACTAAGGAGTCATTGTAGCACTCCTTGCTCTGATCTTATCGAGCTCTTTCATTTCTGTAAATGTGCCTGTGTAAACCGGCACCCCAGCCAACAGCCTGTTGCAGGGGAAAGACACCTGCCTAGCCTCCCTCTTATTCCTCCATCACTTAGTCTGTCCCGAGATGTCATTGTCAGGTACTAGGAATTACAGAGTCAATCTACCCCGCCTGTGATGGACTCTGTGTGAATACATCTCTTATGTGTGTTTCACACACACGATCTGGTCAACAGCCAGTGTTCTTTTTTCTCCTCCCTCCTCCCATCACCATCATTCACACGTGGCCATTCCCCTCACTGGTATCTGGGGCCAGCCTTACCTCTCAGGGGAGAGACTGATTTGCTTTGCTCTTCACCCTGAACAAGGAGACCTTTCATTTCAAAAGGGAAGATGCTTTATTTCCCTGTGAATTAGAATAATGAAATATTTCTTGTAAACCTGGGAATTAAAATGCAGACAATACGAGTCCTTCAGTTTCTTTTATTGGTCTTCAGAGGTGAACCTGGGAGCAGTTGTAAATATGCATCAGGGTATCTCCTGGTCTGATGGTATTGAAACTCCACTCACAGCAATGCTAAGTGTCGCTGCTGAATTTGTCTCCAAGAGCTCCCTCCCATTTCTCCCCACCCTCTACCTCACTTCCAGCTCCCTACCCTGGTTACAGTGACTTTGAAACTAGTAAGAAGCATTTTGAGGTGACACTCGAGTAGCTGTGTGGTCTGGAATGCATTATAATGTTATGTCTCAATTACAATATTCTTTGGTTGATACACAAGGCAGGCACAGCCAAGATTCAGCCTTAGGGTGCACTGCCACCTCCTGGAAAACCCTCTGTGTGCGGCGCCTGCTATATCCTTCCTCCAGTGCCACCAGCCAGAAAACAAGCACTTGTTCATGGCCTTCCGTCTTTAGAACCCAAGATCTGGGCACACCTAGCCATCTTCTCCTGCCCCTTCAAATTGGAATGTACTAATTCCTGAAGGAAATGAAAAGGTGTTGCATTGTTGCATTGTCTTTTTTTTTTTTTTTTTTTTTGAGACAGAGTCTCACTCTGTCGCCCAGAGTGGAGTCCAGTGGCATGATCTCGGCTCATTGCAACCTCTACCTCCTGGGTTCAAGTGATTCTACTGCTTCAGCCTCCCGAGTAGCTGAGATTACAGGAGCGCACCACCACACCTGGCTAATTTTTTATATTTTTGGTAGAGACGGGGTTTCACCATGTTGGCCAGGCTGGTCTCCAATTCCTGACCTCAAGTGATCTGCCCACCTCAGCCTCCCAAAGAGCTGGGATTACAGGCGTGAGCCACCACACCCGGCTGCATTGTAATCTTAATTAAAAACAAGTAACTAGGTTGGGGAAGCCACTGGTGCAGAGATCTGTGATCATTACTCTCACCTTCTGCTCCTGAGGCTGGTAACAGATGCTGCTTACTGTAAATGAGTGCCTGGCACCAGTAGGATCCTGCCCTCGGGATCTCTGGAAGAAGTGCCAGCATTATTTACACCATTATGCCTAGTGTTCCATTATTGGAACGCTAAGCATGTGGAAGTTATTTATATCCCACTGCTCAAGGTCATTGCCAAGGTCTGATCGCAAAAATTCAAAAAATTGCAACCTCAGGCATAAATGGGTTAAGGACTGGACCAAGGACTTGGAGCAGAAGTCACATGCATAGGCAGAGTGTTGGAGTGGAGGAAACCCTGAGTTATTCGGCCCTATTGCTATGTGGTGATTGTTTGAGATTCCACCTTACCAGCATGCAGAGACATCTAATGAGATATTTTGAGAAAACACCAAAGACACAGAAAAGCACCTATAGGTTTCCATTTAGACTCACAGCAAATGAAGGCCAGCACACACAACTGTGTTGTGTCTTCGAGGCACACCCTGCTGACTAGAGGAGGCTAGCTGTCAAGTTTTGACTAGAAAAGCAAAAATACATTTGGGGAGATGTCAGCCTCATCATCCTGAAAAAGAATGGGTTAACAGATTTCTCTATCAACAGCTTTCCTTTAAAATAACAAAAATATGATTATCAGGCAAATAAGAACATATTCTCATTAACCGAATTGATTGATTTCAATTAATTACCTGAATTGCTTAAATTCAACTAGTATCCCTCTGAGTCAGCAGTTCTTATCTTTTGAAAGGGGGTTTAGAGACTCGTTGAAAAATATTTTTAAAATGTGGAAATGTCTGTATGCTTCTTCCAGAAAAATGTATACACATTTTTTTCTATCATTTAATAATGTCTGTGAAACCCCATCACCACTGCCAAAGTGATCTTAACAGCACTTAATTAAAAATGCCTCTTGTAGCTAGCTTGCTTTGCAAGCCTGGGTTCAAGTTTTGGGCATCCTGGTTAATTTGGGGAGAAAGGAGGGGCCACAGGAATATTTGCAATAAGCAGATCCCTGGGTTGGGCACCTACAAGAAATGGCCAAGGATATTTCCACTTCTCTTCTGTTCCCTGGTCTCACACTGAAACTAGATTTAAATGTTCATCATTTGAAAATCCTGGACCTTCAGAGACACACATCTGAAAAGCTCAGATAACACCTTGCTTCAGCCCACGCTCCAGGAAGACAAAGCTGAATCAGGGTTCTGCCACAGCACCTGTTTGGACACGTTCTCTGTCTTTACCCCTAGAGAGAAACCCTAATGAAAGTGATCTGGGAACATAGCCTTCCTTGTGGCAGGAGCATCAGACACCACATTTTCTGACAGTATCATTAGTATTAATAGTCTTAACTCCTAATATTTACGGAGCACTAACATTGTGGTGAGAGTAGGTGGTCTAGGGTGGACAAGTCATTCTGTCGTGGAAAATCATCATTCAAAGCACTTTACAAACATTGACCCACTTAATCTCCCCAACAGCGGTGTAAGGTAGGTCCTCTTATTATCTGCATTTTATCAGTGAGGCAGTTGAGACACAAACATGTTCTGCGACTTGCCCCAGGTACACAGCCATGAAGTGAGTGGGCAGAGCTTTACCTGGCCAATATGGCCTCAGAGTTTTTGCTGTTAACACTTCCCTACAGTGTCTCTCACTTACCTGAATCCTGGGAATGGTTCATGAAAATAGATTCCTGAAGATTTTGTGTAAGTGCAGAGACATGGCTGCTACAATTAAGTAGACACTGTGAGTAGAATGCACTGTGACTTTGCTCTGGGGGATCCTGAACCTAATTTTGAATGTATGTCCATCACATAGCTAAGAAATAAATGGTTTTACCTTCTTTTTGAGAATATGACACTTAGAATCTGCTAGGGTGAACTCTGAGATTTGTAGAAAGGCCCTGTGCTTTTTCTGGGATAGGGGGCGGCTGTCGCTTTTTTTTTTTTTTTCTTGAGATGGATTTTTGCTCTCGTTGCCCAAGCTGGAGTGCAATGGTGCAATCTCGGCTCACTGCAACCTCCGCCTCCCCAGTTCAAGCGATTCTCCTGTCTCAGCCTCCTGAGTAGCTGGGATTACAGGCGTGAGCCACCACACCCAGCTGCATTGTAATCTTAATTAAAAACAAGTAACTAGGTTGGGGAAGCCACTGGTGCAGAGATCTGTGATCATTACTCTCACCTTCTGCTCCTGAG
>NW_012116266.1:1683152-1729831 GCF_000951035.1 Colobus angolensis palliatus
TCAGGTGATCTCCCCAACTCAGCCTCCCCAGTAGCTGGGATTATAGGTGCGTGCCACGACGCCCGGCTAATTTTTTGTATTTTTAGTAGAAACGGGATTTCACCATGTTAGCCAGTCTGGTCTCGAACTCCTGACCTCGGGTGATCCACCCGCCTTGGCCTCCCAAAGTGTTGGGATTACAGGCGCGAGCCACCCACACCCGGCCCGTTGTTGCTTTTTAACTGACCAGTGTCTATTCACTCTTCTTACAACATAAGTGGCCTGATTTTATTTCCTATCTCAATCTATGTAGTTTGGGAAGCTGGTCTATGAGTGACCATGTGACCTTGGCTGGGACAACAGCATATTCCAACTTCTTGACTCATGGAGGCCCATTCAGTCCCTCTTTGGGAATTGTATTGGAACCACTATTAAGAGAAATACTTTTTTTCCAGGGTTGTGGACAAGATAGGATCCAGGAGTAGAGCTGCAGGGAATGGGTGGGAGGACAACAAGGGCAGGGGTTGCATTTTGCTCCCACATGGAAAGAGCCTGCTTTAATAAAACCAACAGAAAAAGGTCTAATGCAAAATTAAAATATGGAAACTCATGAAATTCTGATAACATCTTTGGAATCCCTGGATCCTTTTATTCTTTCACTCCCTTCAGATCTTTTAGTTAGATGAACCAATACATTTGGGAACAGAAGCTAACATCAGATGGTTGACTTTCTGAGAAGTAAAGAGCCAGAGACAACCAGGTTACTTCTTGACTATGATTTAATTCCAGCCTCTTCTTCCTCACTCTGAGGGAGGGCATGTTCAGGTTTAGCCCCTTCTCCATTGCTTCCGCTGCAAACCCCTGATTCTCAACACTCCTCCCCAACTACCCCATCCTGCCTCATAAAAGATGTTGAGATTAGTTTTAATTACAAATGCATAATTAACTGGTACATCCATGGCTATTATCAGGATCTCAAATTAAAGACTGTCTTGCACAGAGTGCGGATCATTTAAGCCATCAGACTACTTTCAAGTTCCTCTCACATTCTAAGAAAAGGAATGAACCCTTCCCTAGCCCCCTCCCACGCCCATCCCACAGAGGCTGAGTTAATGGCTCTTCTCAGTTAGTTGCCTACATGTGGTCTTCATTTGAGTACTTATTTTGTGAGGTGTTTGTTTACTTTTCTGTATTTTGAACTAGACTGAAAGATCCTTAAGGGCAGAGACTTTTGTCTTTATTTTGTATTTACTTCTTTTTACTCAAAAACTAAATCAAGATACCTCTGCTTACCTAGTGGCAACTTTTCCTAATTATGAGCCAAATGCTCTAGTGCGTTCCCCAGAGAAACACCATCAACAGTGCCTGGGAACTTGTTAGATATGCAGATTCTCCACATTCCCTCCTTCCATCCCACTACTGAATAAGAAATTCTCATGGGGAGATGGGACCCACCAGCTCAGGTTTTAACAAGCCTTCCAGATGATTTTGATGCCCACTAACATTGGAGAATCACTACTCTAGCTTCTTGCCACTTGATGTGCAGTAGTCTGAGGACCAGCAATATCAGCATCACCTGGGAGCTTGTTAAACATGCAGACTCTCATGCTCTACCAGTGATCTATTGATGTAGACAAGAATCTGTTTTAACAAGCTGTCCAGGTGATGTCTGTACTCTAAAGTTGTGCTAACTAAATTTTCAAGAGCATCAAATTACCTAGAGATTTTGTTAAACGCAAGCTCTGATGTCGAAAAATTTGAATTTCGAACAAGCTTTCATCTAAAACTAATGCTACTGGTCCACGGACCACAATTTGAGTAGTAAGTGCTTCAGGTCTAGAGGGAAATTGGGAGACGGGGAGTATCTTTAGACCCATTACCCAGCCTTCCCAAATCAGACAGAGCAGTTCTGTTTTTATCTGACTTATATTTTATGCTTCAAAGAAAATTTTTATTTGAAATAAGAATTCTCCTGCACAACAAATCTTTGAAGCAACAGCCTTTGAGAAAATAGTCAACCTTTGAAGTGATAGACTTGCAAACCTAATTATAAAGTAAATGTCATAGGGTGAATTAGCGTATGTGTAAGAGGAAACTGATGGAGATTACAGTTTTTAATTTTTTAAAAACTTTTTCAAGTTTCCATATTGAATGAAGTTTGGAATATGAGATTGAAATGAAGGTTGCATGTGACTCAACACCTGACTAGAAGATCGAAAACTAGTCCTGAATTTCAACTGACACCTCAGCGTGACAATTCTGCATTCCCTATTTCCTATCTGAAACCACATGGCTCCTCATTTTTCCATTCTGCTTCCCTTCTGGATTCCATAGGTCTATCAGTCAATTTTCAGCATTATTATACTTTCTCAGGCAGGGATGAAACAAAAATGATTGAAGACAAGTTCTCATGATCTTATAATACTTGAATCCTTCTGAATAACCTCTCTGATTTCTGTCACTTTGTGGGGAAAGAATGGAAATTTCTGTGGCCACCAACTCAACGTAGTTGTTATTCAATCCATGTGTGTATGAAACCACCTTTGCAAAAATCATAATAGTGAGAAAATTATGACAGTGAAAGGGATCTCATCTAACCAACTCCATCTTGCCTTTAACTTCCAAAATGTCTTTGGGCATAGGTCAAGCTAACTTTGGGAAAAATTTAGTTTATAGTTTAAATGATAATAGCCCTTCCCCAAACTAAACCACCTTTGTAAAACTAATGGATGGCCACCATATTAGGAGGATGAGGGGCTTGATTTATGCTAAGACCAGTCTTTATTTTGAAGGTTGTATGGTTTTCAACTTCCCCAATTACTTCTGTAAATATCATCTCTATTGTAAAACTTAAGATTGGCCCTTTGAGATGTCTTTTCCAGCTTTTGCATTTCCGATGATGCCTCACCTGGACTAGTGACTCTTCTGTGGCCCCTACCCAGAAGCAGACTCTGCACAATGAGGGCCATTTTCCATACCCCTTTGATTGCATGTCCAACCAATCAGCATTCCCCCTGTCCTAGCCTCCTCCCAAACTATCCTTGAAAAACTCTAGCCTCCAAATTTTCAGGGAGGCTGATTTGAGTAATAATAAAACTCCCATTTCCCGTTTAGCCAGCTCTATGTATATTAAGCTCTTTCTCTATTGCAATTTCCCTGTCTTGGTAAATGAGCTCTATGTAGGCAGGGGGCAAAATGAACCCACTGGGTGGTTACATGCCCAGTATAATATTTAATATTTTCTGAACTGTTTTTCCTGACATTTTCCCTCTAATTATTTCACCTTAGATCATCCTTCCAGAGTAATCTTTACTTTTTACTCCCTCTACTTCTTTACTCCTTTACTACCTCTGCTAGTACTCCCCACAGCCTATAGGGAGAATGTTTAGATGCTGGTCTGGCATTCAGGCTCTTCAACCACCTGATCCTAACCTGACTTTACACTTCACCTTCTCAAGATCCTCTATCTAGTCAACTGGGTTTTTGTGGGTTCAAACTCATAGTGTGAAGACACGTTACTCTTTGCCTTCTTTGTGTCTCTGTGGTTGCTTTTGCACCATCTATGTAAATAAAAAGGACACTGTTCATCTTTTATTGGAAGCATCATTTTGGAGCTGACTTTCAAAAATGTTTTTCTTTTTTTAAAGTCCTCAGCAAAAACATAATAAGAGCTCTGTAGGAAAGGAACATGTTGGCAGGATAAGAGTTAATACACTCACCATTAAAGTTCTTTGGAGCTTTATTTTTTAATTATTTTAAATGAATAAATCCTGAGACAGAAATAAAAGTCCTTTTTCAGAGTAGCTGAGAAAAGACTATGCAGTCTTGATTACAGTAAAGTGGAAAACTATAATAAGTGTCTATTATTTTCCCATAAAGTCTTATTGTAACACCAAATACTTTAAAATTTGCAAGTCCATAAAGACTAATCTTTTTTTTTACTGTGCCTTCAATAAGAGGTTCAACTAAAAATGCATGTTATCCTGAAATAAAAGTCTTATCTAGAATAAGAGTCTTCATGTTCTAGAATTAGAAAATATTCAAAATAGAAATATTTCTGTTCATACAGCATTTGTAATCTCCAGGCATATTCTGAATATTGAGTAATAGTAATACTTGTATTAAAGGTTATTTTAGGAAATTAAAAACTTATGATGTTTTGGTAATAATTCCAAAACACTGACAATTACATTGGGTTCCCTACAGGCAGGTCCAGATGTGAGGAGTCATGCATAAGTGATTTATTAAGGAAGTACTCCCAAGAGAAACTAGTAAGGGAGTGAGGAAGCAAGACAAAGAAAGGGAGGAAGCCAAGCAAGGGTGCAACCTCAAGGCACGTTCTTTGGAGGGTAACTTTAACCTTATTCCACAGTATTTCTGGAACAAGTTACACTTCCCACTGCAGGAGAACTGGGCTTTCATACCCCTGAACTCATCTGTTACCCTCCAGGCAGAGGCTGGGGGTTTCTGGTGGTAGATGTATTCAATCAAGTTTAGCCTAAAGCTGCCTTCTTACATATTTTAAGTTCGTCCTAAAGGTTTCTCTGTACATAGTGAACTAGAACCTAAATGGAGGTATGAACAGACTGTAACCTATTCTTGTGCCAATCACAGCATTTTGGCCAATCAAAGGGGGCCAACTGTTCAAACTGTGTTCAAATAAGGCAAATGCCACACTGTAACCAATCTGACTGTTTCTGTACCTCACTTTGGGTTTTCTATATGTCACTTTCCTTTTTCTGTCTATAAATCTTCTTCCACTATGTGACTGTGCCAGAGTCTCTTTGAGCCTGCTCTAGCTCAGGAGTCTGCCTGATTCGTGAATCATTCCTTGCTCACTTAAAATCTGTTGACTTTAATTTGACTAAGGGTTTTCTTTTAACAGGTGTCACTGTCACACACTTCTAACTCTCTGTAGTGATAGGCAAAGTACATGCAGTAGCTCAAGGGTAGCCACTGGAAAAAGTCATGCAATTATGAGCCATTGGAGGTAAAAACATGTCAAAGATGGAGAGGGATTCAGGAGAAGTTACCTGAAGGAGTTTTGGCAAAGCACTGGCAGTCTCCCTTAGAGAGCACTTCAGACATCCTAAAACTGGAAAATTCCTATTCCAATACAACTAATCAATCATTAAGAACAGTGTTGCGGCCGGGCGCGGTGGCTGAAGCCTGTAATCCCAGCACTTTGGGAGGCTGAGGTAGGAGGATTGCTTCAGGCCAGGAGTTCAAGACTAGCCTGGGCAACATAGCTGTCTCTACAAAAAAATAAAAAATTAGCCACGTGTGGTGGTGTGCACCTATAGTCACAGCTACTCAGGAGGCTGAGGATGGAGGATCACTTGAGCCCAAGAGTTTGAGGCTGCAACGGGCTATGGTTGTGCTACTGCACTCTGGCCTGGGGCAATAGAGTGAGATCCTGTCTCTAAAAACAAACAAACAAACAAACAAACAAGTGCCCATGGCTGGGCATATTTCTTAACCTGTCTGTCTCAGTTTCTTCATCAAATAAATAAAAATATCTAACTCAAGATTCTTATGAGTATTGTCAGAGGCATGTGAACCAGAGCAACTCCATCTTGAATAGGGTCTGAGTCAAATAAGCCTGAGACCTACTGGGCTGCATTCCCAGACCGTTAAGGCATTCTAAGTCACAGGATGAGATAGGAGGTTGGCACAAGATAAAGACCTTGCTGATAAAACAGGTTGCAGTAAAGAAGCCAGCCAAAATCCACCAAAACCAAGATGGCGATGAGAGTGACTGCTGGTCGTCCTCACTGCTATCCTCCCACCAGCGCCACGACAGTTTACAAATGCCATAGCAACATCAGGAAGTTACCCTATATGGTCTAAAAAGGGGAGGCATGAATAATCTACCCCTTGTTTAGCATGTCATCAAGAAATAACCATAAAAATGGGCAACCAGCAGCCTTTGGGGCTGCTCTGTCTATGGAGTAGCCATTCTTTTGTTCCTTCACTTTCTTGATAAACTGGCTTTCACTTTACTCGGTGGACTTGCCCTAAATTCTTTCTTGCATGAGATCCAGGAACCCTCTCTTGGATTCTGGATTGGGACCCCTTTCTGGTAACATCTTCACACAAGATAATACACATAAAATATTTCAATTGCTGCACATCATAAAATAAATAATTATTAATTTTAGATTTTAAAAAAACTCTGTATTTAGTACTGCAATTTTATGTTCTTGAGCAGTGGGCTTCTCTTAGTGCCATAGTAAATTTATACCAGATTGAAATTATATACATAAGATATGAATAATACTGGGGTGATATAAAGAATATATTTTTAATAATATATCAGGAGACTGATAAACTGCATAAGGAAGAGAAATAGGAGCTTTGTCATACATAGTGAAAATAAAAATATAACTCACTTTGACAGTGCCGTAAAAGAAAACCCTAGAGCTAGAAGCTAGAAGCTTGTATATCATCTGCATTTATTATTTTGCATCATTTTAAACTCTAAATTCACCTGTAAGTCAAGAAGATCTAGATCCTTTGTAGGAATAGTTATGGAAAAAGCACTGATAGAGTTTGGTGGAAAGACAGAAATAGTAACAGAAAAGGCAGAATAGTCAAACTTCCTAAAAATAAAAGAGGAGGCATTATAAAAGTACTTTGATTAGTACTGAGATAAACTTAAATTGAACCATGTAAAAATCACCAATAGTTGAACTTTGTTGACCCACAAAAGCAGCAATTTCATAGAATTCAACCTGACACATAAAACTTACTGGGAGACAGTCCTTTAGAGCCTCTTTTTCTCCTGCACATCTTCCTGGCTGGGCCAAGGATGCAAGGCCCTGACCACTTTTACCTGGGCTATTTCTCAGTTTTATTTGCAGTAAGCAAACAACCTTGAGTGATGGGGACATGTCTTCTTCTGGGATAAGATCAGGCTTCTACTGCTTGCTGTAAAAGCAGTGAATTCCAAAGCTTAGTGTTTCTCTCAGTTGCACAACTCGCTGCATGTGCACGTGGCATCTGGGCTCTTTGCATCATTCTCTTGGAGCTTGGGAGAAGGAGGAATCCCTGTAAATATGCTGATGCTCATGTTGCTTCATGTGCTTTGGGAAATAGTGTCCTTTGACTCTGACTGGGAGTTTCAAGCCTTCTACTAACATACATGAAGTATTAACAAGCTAACTTCTTAGCTTTAAAGTATGATAAAATCAAATCCCAGACCCAACCAAACTACAAACAGGATACTCTCAAGATTGCATTAGTAGCATCAGCTGTGAAGTTTTCCCAAACAAATATCACTTTCCACCACGAAGTTGAAAACATTCTTAGAAAGATCAGTGTGGTCATTCACCATCTTTCTATCCCTGTTCTTAGGATCCTTTCACAGGAAATAAAAAACTTCCAGAAGCAGTAAAAAATGTGTCATGTTTCCCAGTACCTTATTCCCCCAGAGACAGGTGAAGTCCCCTCAAGGAAACTATGATCGCATCCTGGAATCTGGAAAAATCCATGTGGGAGGTTTCAGGCAAGCTGATCGATTAACTGAGTTTCTCTCCATTCTCTTTAGACTTTATTTGCCCATGAGCTCCATCTCTAGACATGAATTAAACTTTGTAGATCAGAGCTCCTGTAGTACTCAGAGGTTCGAGTTATTTTTAAAATAGCCTTGGAGACTAAAACCCAGGCTAGATGAACACTGATAACCAATGTCTGTAAGCACAGATCCCCTGCTTTCTTCTTGAATATAGCATTGGGTGGTCACACTAGTTTTCTTCCTTTCTAGGCTGACCATTGATGAAACCAAACCATTTCCTCCTGACAATGCCACAATTGTGGAGTTGGCATTTTTATGTAAATAGCTCTTCTCTGATTCATTAAACCCTATTGCCTCTGACATTTTCCTTTCTGACCCTTATCAGCCACACAGTAGCAAAACATGAAGAAATAAAGACTACAAAGAAAGGCAATAAAAGGGTTACAACCAACAAGTGTATTGTGACTGTGACCAACAAGGATATTTAGCAATGGGTGACTGAACACCCAAGGATGCCCTGTCAGCTGGTCACAACTACATTTATTCAAAGCCTGAAAACTGCTTAGCACCATTTCAAGGTGTCACATAGAGATACATAGGAAATGACAGTCATGGCTGCTACTTTAACAGCATTTAAAATTTAATAGATGAGATAGCACAGTTAAATGCCCAGATATCCGTACACATACAATATGGGCCTTCCTCTCCTCTACTGACTTTTCATTTCTTTCATAGTATGTGTCACAAACTGCAATATTTAATTTATTTATTTGTGTTCTTGCTTATTGTATTCCCCTAGAGCTGGGATTCACCTGGTATGAAATAGCATGTCCATTCCAATTATTTATGGCTGCCACTCCTGATCTCACCCATTGGAATATAAATTTCAAATAGACAGGGACCACGTCTATCTTATTCACCATTGTAATCCCATAACCTATCAAAATGCACCTAGTAGATCCTTAAATGTTTTTAATGAATAAATAAGTAAATAAAACCAACAACAGTCATCAAGAGAGATTGTATAACTTATCCTCTGAATGCTGCTACTAACTCACTAACACAAAATTAAGAAAGCAAGAACCTGGTTCAAAAGCATAAGCAAAATTTTTGAAGAATACAGATGAGAAAAATTTCCCAGACACCAGGGTAGAAAACCTATTCCTACTTCATTTTCCTCAGTGAATGTTAAGATCATAAATCACAAAAATTAGTAGAACACAAAAGGCCCTATCAGAATCTCATCATGTGACTTTTAATTAGATTTCAAGAGCAGTGGGGTTCCACTGGAACTCACAGGTTTCTCTGCATTTAAAGCTGAATAGGATAATAGCCATCTAGTTGAGTTGCCTTGAATTGTAGCTGAGCTACCGACTATGAAGCTAAGCCAGTGAAGGTCAAGGGTGTGATAGAAACACCAGACAGAGTCATTTCACTGATGGCCCCAATTCTTCACTCACCACCTTCTGCTCTGTTCCACCCCTTGATGCAGAGCTCAGCCATGTGACTTCCTCTGGCAAATGGGATGTTAGCAAATAGGATGCAAGCAGAGGTTTGAAAAGTGCCTGCACATTGAGACTTGCTCTCCTGCTGCTTTTGCTCCTTCACCATGGCCATGAGTGCATGGTACTAATGTGCTGGAGGAGAAGATACAGGGAGCAGAGCCCCCGTTCCTAATTGCAGCTGAGGCTATCCTATACTAGCCTACAGTAGCCAACCCCCAGAGTGAGTTCATCCGAGATCTATCAGGTGCCCTGAAACTGACCACGGATGCCTAAGCGAGCACAACCAAGATCACTGCATCATGACCTGTAGATTTGCACCACTTGGTTTTAGAGAGGTTAGGTTTGTAGCATTATTGTACTAATACCTAACTAATTCCTAACTAATACCTAACTAATTCCTCGTATAAAGGAATAAAGCGCAGCTCACAGAAAAACAAATATTAAAACGCAGACATTATTTTTCCTTATTGAAATAGGAAGTATTTTTAGTTAAGTGATTTGGTTTCTCTACAACCATAGCACACTGTTCCTCCAGCCATACCCAAGCCACTGGGGTTGAGCAGGCCTGAGCGGGATGCACTTAGAGAAGAGACATGCAGGACACCAGCAGGCCCAGCAGCACAGTGGCAGATGTTACCCTTCCAGCACTGTCCGAGTCCCAGTGTTTCGCATACACATCATCCAGGATGGACAGCACAGCCTCCATGGTCTCCTCACAAGTGGGCTGGATCTGAGCTTCTGGCAGAACAAACCCGTATGTTCCACTGTCCCTCAGCTCAAACGTATATGAGAAGGGAATCCCAATGTCCCGGGCCCAGTCTCTTGAAGACCCTGATGAGGCATCTACAGGTGAAAACATGAAGGCAGAGGTAGAAGTCGTACTTTGAAAGAACAGATTTCTATAGCCATTTCAGGAACTAAAGGTTCACTTAGTAAAATAAAGAAGCTGTTTTAGATCAGGGTCTCAGGAATAGCTGTCTTCTCTTTCTCCTTGGTTGTAAGCCTCTGCAGGGCGGGAACCACATCTTATTTAGTGTCTCTGTCCCCCATCATACCTGACACTGTGTCTGGCACATGGGGAGGTTTGGCTAAAGTTTCTCAGCTGAGTCACTGACTTGGCAACCTAATATTGCCTGGCAAGAGTGAACTGAGTCATATAAAGAAAGGAACAGAAACAAAATGACCCACAAGAAAAATATTATACAAGTATTTAGAGGGGGGCTCATGGAGGGTGGAGAAGGTGGAGGTTGGGGTTGGGAGAAACAGCGCGCTCTCCTTTCAACTAAATTCTTGTCTTTAGATATTTTTCTCCAGGGCTTTCTTAGCCTGATGGGTCCTCTGGCAACTGAATTGACTGACCAGAGGTCAGTGGACAATGTCCTTCCCGTTAACTCCTGTGCCTTCTAGCTTGCCAGCTCTTTTTAACTGAAGCCAGGGGAAGTTCTGGTCTGAGCCAGCGCATTAATTCTTTTTCTTTTAGTTCATACCTTATCCCTAGAGAGTATAATTCTGGATTTGTACAGACTCCCTTTTATCCTTGGTCATTTTGATTTGTACAACTCCCTGTTGATCCCAGGAACTCTTCTGTTCCTCTCCCGCCTATCTCGCCACCCAAAGTCCACTGACTTCTTTTGTGCCTTAGATACTATTGAAGAGGCAAAAAAAGATACTTACATAAAATATCTGCACTTGATCCAACTCTATAATTGGTTCCATACTTTGCTTTCAATGCATTTGCTGCCTTCTGTCCAACTTGAATCTGTAGGTGGGAAATGCAGACACAGATATCTGCTGTTTAAAATAAATCCAACGATCCAAGCGTTTGGTGTTTTGTCCAGATTCATCTCCAGAGTTTTAGGCCACCTTCCCATTGGACGTCTACATCTAGGTAGCCTGCTGGTACCTCAGATTCAACACGCTCAAATCCATTTTCACCATCTATCCCGCTAATAAGGCTGCTCTGACTTTCATATTTCTGGGCTTGCATGCTCTACCAAACACACATGTAGAATTCTGCAGGCATCTCTGATAATCCATCTCTAAAACAGTTGCCAAGTTGCATTTCCAGTGTCATCATTCTATGTCAGACTCTACCTCTGAAATGGTCTGTGGCATCTTTTTTTTTTTGAGACGGAGTCTCATTCTGTCGCCCAGGCTGGAGTACAGTGGCACGATCTTGGCTCACTGCAACCTCCGCCACCCGGGTTCAAGCGATTCTCCTGCCTCAGCCTCCCAAGTGGCCAGGATTACAAGCGCCTGCCACTGCACCCAGCTAATTTTTGTGGTTTTTTAGTAGAGACGGGGTTTCACCATCTTGTCCAGGCTAGTCTTGAACTCCTGACCTCATGATCCACCAGCCTCGGCCTCCCAAAGTGCTGGGATTACAGGCGTGAGGCACCGCGCCTGGCCGTCTGTGGCATCTTCTAATAGATTTCCATTCCTCTCACCAATCCTTCTTTCAAGTTCTCCCACCTGGCTTCCAGATGAAATTTTGTAGCATACAGCTATGATCATGATCCTGTGGAAAAGTCTTCAAGAGCTCCTGGTTGCTCACTGAATTAAGTACAAACTTCTCAGCCTAATTTTTGAGATCCTCTCCAATATGACTCTACCCCACCTTCCCAACACCATATTTTGTCATCCCCCCAGATGATAGTCAAAAATTCATTTTCCTCCCATTACTCAGCCTTGCCCCATATTCCTCAGCCTCTATCTTTCCTCAGGATGTTTCCTCCACATGGAATCCCTACCTCTTATCTCTGCTGTTGAAATTCTGCCCAGCCTCAAAGGACTTTTTCAAATGCCAACTTCTCCAAGAGGCCTTACCTGATCCCTACAACTGGATTCTATCTCTTCCTACTTTGAATCCCCATAGCCCTTTCTTCATATCTCTCTCTGACTCCCCTCTTTGTTTTCCTTATAGTGTTTATCTCTCATAGCATTTCAGAGCTGGAAGTCATACCTATCCCCACACCTACCACCACTTCACCTCTGCAGCCCCTTTCCTGAGATCAGAGTCACGTTAGTGAGGCCCAAGTCTACTGGCTGGGCTTATTGACCTTCTGATGCATCTCGTCTAGGTTTGCTGACAGACCCTCTAGGTACTCCCCAGCCTAGACATGTGTGTTCTACCCATCAGATGGAATATCCCACTGCTTCCCATGACAGTCTCCCTCCCTGCCTGTACTGTGATCCACCATAGCTTTACCCCTCAGGGCTGCCTGACTGCACTCCAGGTGCACCAGCTCCCTGGATACCTGACTAGGGACAGGTCTCATTTTAGATTCTCTTTCTCCCAGCTCTGCATTGTCCAGCTGAATCCTGAGATGTTGCAGAGTAGTGCTTGTCTAGAGAGGAAACTGGCCCATTGAAATTCAAAAGGAACAACATTTCTGTTGGCAATAAGGCAATAAGGATGTTGGGGGGATCATACTGGATGGTTGTGGGCAGTGTTCTTAAGGCACTTGGGGCTTTCTGTGTATGACTAAGATCAGAGAAAACACACTCTGTCAAACATACTTGCAAGTCACTTGCTCTCTCTCCACTCACTAAGAATGCCATTTTGGCCATTCACCTTCTCCCTCACTTCCTAAAAAGGGATTCTGAGTCTGCCTCAGTTCCTGGGTTTGTGTTATCCAGAATTGAGATAATGGGTAGGAGAGGCTAAAAAAGCTGGTTTAATCATTTACACTGGGAGGAGGTCCAAGAACGGTCTGCTGGAGAGAGAAATTCTGGTAAGGAAATGAGACTGAGGGGTGGGCAGGATTCAGGGTAGCTGCTGTATGTAATGAAGTTGAGAGAAGGGGCCTGGGAAAAGCATTGTGATTTACCAACCACATTCCCTTCTGAAGTTCTTTAAGAGTCTCTAGCAGAGATACGAATTGCTTTTAATTATTTTTAATTCCTATGTGTTGTGTGTGTGTGTGTGTGTGTGTGTGTGTGTGTGTGTGTTTTAATGGAACACCATGCTAACTGGTCCATGTGAGGCCTTACCTTTCATTTGAGATATATGCATCAGACCCAGACTATACTTGCCAACCAAATGGTTCCTTGCTTTTTTTTTTCTCTTTCCTGCAGCTCACCCTCAACAACAAATTTTTTTTTCTCATTGCCAACCATCATTTATTTTATCCGATATCATTCCCTTTCCTCAAATCCTGGCTGTGGGGTAGGAAATAGTCTTTCCAGTTTACCCTTCTTTGTTGATAAAAGAACTTTTGAGTTCTATTTTAATAATTCCATGAGGAATTACTATGGAGAAGCAGAGAGGAGTAAGAGATAGATATGAGAGGCATTCAGTTGTGATCCTCAGCTTAGCTATTTGGGCCTTTCTGAGAAGATAAAATGAAAATTCCCTAGACTTCTGAATTCAGCTTCCATCTCTGGAGGTGAAACTCCTGATTGTACTTCTCTCTCCTTCTGACACTACATTGCCAGGCTATGATAGAGCCAATTTCTTTGCTGCCCTTTTTTTCTCAGCTTACAGGTACTTCCTAATAAAAATAATAAAAACTCATTTGCCAATAGTACATAATATACATTTCTAAAAACCTCTGGCCTGCTTAACAACTCCTTCTCTGGGCCCAGAGAATTTCCTGTAAGCAGGAAATTCAGAGGCAGGCCCACAGAATGGTTGAATAAAGCCCTGGCCTGGTGGGGGTGGCGGCAACAGAGCTTGGGATGGAGTACAGAGGCTGATACAAAGAGAGTTCAAATGGAAAGAATGCAAGTATGTAAAACATTAGAATTCGTATAGCTATTCTAATTTCCAGAGCAGTTTAGAAAGAGTCTATATATAGTTATGTTTCTCCTACATAGTGATTGCCAAGCTGTCTATCACGTAGTATAATATTTACCATGATTGCTATAAACTTTTGGTTTTGTAAATAATAAAGATTAATTACTAGTCTCTGCTGCTTGTAAATAGTACTAGAAATGGAAATCTCCTTGGAGCAGTTGGCTCGATTCTGTGTCTTTGTGCACTCTATCAAAGCTTGCCCCCAAGAACCTAAAACCCTGCTAAGTAGCTTCAATAAGGTTGACACGTGGTAGTAAAATATTTACAGTCTTTTTATTGAAAAGGCTTGGAGATGACTGTTTATGTGAACTCTTCAGCACCTGAGACTATAAGAGACACAGAATTGAAGCCATCTTTCTCAATTTGATTTACTGTTTTCTGTATATAGTGCTATGAAGTTGCTAGTTATTCCCTTCTCAGAGTTACTGTCCAGCAGTGGTGGTGCCATTGCCTCAGGTCCCTCCTGCTGTCTTACTCCTTCTAGCCTCTGGCCACAGCACAGGGCTCTAACCAGACAGTCAGTCAGCAGTACAAGACCCTCCAACCTTTGAATACAAACTTGGCAAAATGGTCACATAGTATCTGTTTTCCTGAACCAATTAGAGAATGAAGTACCCAAGAAAAATACTGGAATATACTAACCTCCTTTTTCTGTTGGTGGAAGACCCCTTTCCATCAAAGATCTCTAATTACCTGTCTTTGGAGATTCATTTGTGTTTGTCACAGATCCCTTTAAGCAGAAAGTAGGAATCTACAACAAATATCCCCAGAACTGGGAAAAAGGGAGCATTCTGGGCTTCTTGACTGAAATATCTGCTTCTGTATATTTCTTTATTGAAGAAATAGACTTCCAGTTCTCACAAATGAGAAGGAAATAGCGCATAGTTGACTGGGAATCTAGCTGATAGACTCCTAGAAGTTGCACACCCTTTCTGAGCAGAGAGAGGCAGTGTGAGGTAGTGGGATGATGAATGTGTCCTCTGGAGTCTAAAGATATGAGTTTCAGCCTGGGCCCCACCACTTTCTATTTATAGAGTTCTGAAGATAAAGTTAACTCAGAGTTTCAATTTCTATACTCCAAAGTGAATGTAATATATTATCATGAGGGTCAAAGGAGATAATAGCTATAAATCTCTCTGTAAATTGTAAAGATCTAGGCAGATGTTAGTTATTTCCACGTGTTACAAAATGATCATGCAGTACAAGTGTTCCTGGACCAAGAAAAGGAAGAATAATTGCAAGAAAGGTACTTGAGTATTGTTGGATATTTTTGACTGTTGGGAGAAGGGCTCCCTCCAACATAGGTCTATAGTAGTTTTTCTTTTAGTGTTCAGGCCTTATGTCTTCTGGGTTGTGCTCCAGAGGGAGATGTGCAAGAGGTGTAACCTAACCAAGAGGTCATCAGGCCTCTGTGATATTAAGAACAGAGCAAGCGTAGCCCCACTCCTTCTCAGCATTTGCATACAAAGAGGAGCATGTTTTTTAAAAAAATAAAAAGATAAACAGAAAATAACAAGTGTTGGCAAGAATGTGGAGAAACCCTTATGTACTGTTGGTGGGAATATCAAATGGAGCAGCCTCTATAAAAAACAGTATGGTGGTTCCCCCCAAAATTAAAAATAGCGTTGCCATGTGATCCAGCAATTACATTTTGGATATGAATCCACAAAAATTGAAAGCAGAGTCTTAAGAGAGATTCACACACGCATATTCATAGCAGCATTGTTCACAATAGCCAAAAGGTGGAAGCAACCCAAGTGTGTCCATTGGCAGATAAGTGGATGGGATGAACAAAATGTAGTGTATACACACAGTGGAATGTTATTTGGCTTTACAAAGGAAGAAAATTAGGATACACCCTACAACATGGGGAAACTTGGGATAATATGCTTAGTGAAAGCCAGTAATAAAAAGACAGATACTGCATGATTCTATTATATGAGGTATCTAGAGTAGTCAGATTCATAGAAACAGACGGTAGAGTGATGGTTGCCAGGGACTCCTATAGGAAGAAATGGAAAGTTGTTTAACGGGCATAGTTTCAATTATGCAAGATGAAGAAGTTCCGGTGATTGGCTGCATAACAATGTGAATATACTTAACACTACTGAACTGTATTAAAAAAAACTGTATATCTTTAAAAAAAAGATAGTAAATTTTATGTTTATTTTACTACAATTAAAAATGGAAAAAAAAAGGAAAACAAATATTGCAATTTGCAATTCTAAATTTACCCTCTCTTTGAGTTGTGTCTGTTGTCCTCTGGTTCACAAAAGGGCAAAGAGCCCAGTCCTTCTCAGTAATTCTGCCCAACAGTGCTTGGGTAAACACAGCTTCAGAGAAGGACCCGGATAAGACCAAAAACAGTTTCCCTGCTCCAGCTTGCATTTTGCTGGCACTTCCCCTTAAAAATAATCCTAAGCAAATACTGAAGGAAGAGTTTAGAAGAAAATAGAGCATTGTGTTTAGCAGAGAAGAGAGCAGATATTATTTAGCCATGTTATTTTAGATATGCCATATTCCACTAACAGCTGGCAAGTTCTTGAAAGCATGGGTTCAAAAGCTGTAATTGCTGAACGGAGCTTCAAGAGAATTTACAGAAATGAAAGTGCATTCCTGCAGATTATTAACATAATCATCTCATTTATATTATAGATGAATACCTAAGATGTCTCCCAACTTGACACTTTATGAAACAGGTAGTTAATTAATGTAGGTAAAGCAGCATTTAACCCAAAGCCTTCCCAGCAGGCGTCTGGCAAGGTGCAAAAGCAGGAAAAAGAATATAGGGATAAGCAGAGAGAACAAAAGGGCAACTGGAGCCAAAATCTTGGAAATGGAAACCAGAAAAAGGAAGGCAGAGGTCTTGCTGAGGTTTTTCTGGAGGCCTTAGTGCTGTGGACTCACCATTTCTGGGTGGTTACTTGATTTATTTTTGGTGTAGCCATAAGGTGTAAGAATTAACTGCCCGTAAGAATGCATGGTCAGGAAGCACAAAATATCGTCCTTCTTGCTCTCTACAAAGCTGACAACGGCTTTAGTCTCTGGCTCAGACACTGGTCCTGTCCCACAGAATGTTTGATCTTGGCAGTTTCTAGATGCGCCAATACCTAGAATATGGAAGAAACCACAAAGAAGGCTGCATGATCTCAGTTTGGAAACGACCAATGGCAAGGAGTCATCCATACTCAGGGCATCTGTGAGTAGAATCAGCGCCTGCCCTTGGTTGAGTTAGTAGTCCTGGCTAGATTAATCAACTTGTATAGTCACTGAAGGATAACCATTCTAGAAGGAACTCAGAATGGCAGAAAGGGATAACGTTAGGATTTAGAAACAAACTCCATGCTTCCATGGCCCGGGAAAGGGGCTACAAAATGAAATGGCATTTTAGTATACTTTTACTTAAACCTGTGGTGGGCCCTGAAACAAATGCCTGGAAAGCAGTTCTTGGGTTCCTGGGTAAGGTTCTGACGTTGTCTTTTTGATTTAAGTCTCTCCTTCATGTCTTACTAGCTTGAGTCTCATTAGAGCTATTTAGCAAGGACATAAGTGGTCTGTAATCCTCATTAATAATAATAAGAATGATCAGTTGAGCACCTCTTATCTGCCAGGTACTGTACCCAACACTTCCTAAGTAGCATTCCATTTAATCCCCACAACAAACTACTGATAAGGTAGGGTTACTGTGACCCACATTTTACATTAAAGAAAACTAAAGCAGAGAGATGAAGCAATTTTTAAGACCACACAGCTGCCAAGTATCAATTTTAACCCTTCCCATCTGGTTAATGGCAACATTCTCAGCCATTCCTCCTTCTTTATTTGCTTCCAATTCACTGGGCATATTGAGATTTGGAAACATGAAAATGCCATAAGGAGAGAAAAATGTTTGGTTTGTTTACTGCCCACCCCCTGCTATGAAATAATCTACAAGGATAAGTCTCTGATTTTTCTTTTCTTTATGATAATTCATACATTTAAAAACAAAGGGATGGATTTGAAATATATCCACACTGGTCTAGGTCTACTTTGTTCTTGTTTAGCCAGCCTCACTTGAAGAGAGTCCTGTACTGGAAAGCTGATAGCTCTTACTATCTAGATAATATTATCCTGTTAGAGGGAATAAAACTCATTAGGAAGTCCAGAAAGCTGTACCATATTAGATGTTTATTTTCAAAAATTATACATTTAGTAATTCATCTCTTTTCTTACTTCTCAGCTTTATATTTGTTCATAATTCATCTACTAAGCAGGTACTTACTGCACCAAGATGCATTGAAATTTCGATTGAGATCCGTCCCAAAACATGTGCCATTATTATGGGGTGAACGGGATTTCCTCCAAAGACGATCCTGTAGCAGAGGAACATAGGGATGTTGCTGTTCTAAGGTTTCATAAATCACAGTGTTGGTGATGATAGGTGGCCTTGAACATGAAAAATGTTTCCTGGGATTATCTGGAAGAACTTCCCTTTGACATTAGGCAGCTTGTGTGTGTAATTTTTAGTCTTGCAGATGGGCTAGCAGCCCCCAATAATAGGAACATCTGTACAACCAAAAGTATATATACATGTAAACAATTAAATTGGAGGAAGTAGTTTGGCCTTTTCCTCATGAGCAGATTAGCAGTGCCTGTGGACGTGATCTGCTTACTCAGGGAACGTTTGCTTTGGAGTCATTTTTTACGTCCAAGTGATACAGGATGAAAGGGAAATAGCTTGACAGATGGAAAAAGGCCGTTCCAGGTGTGTCAGAGATGGTCTCTGCACATTTCTGGAAGCTGAAGACTGATGAATGGAGATGGGAATAAAGACAAGTGTCATCAGATAAGCTCAGAGGGAGGACTCGATTCACACACCAGGCCAGAAAGGCTGTTCCAGAGAAAGGGGCCCCTGAAGTCCTTAGGGGAGCAATGGAAAAGAGGAGGCAATGAATACTCTCTAGAAATAGGGGCTCTTATTTGAGGAGTGATAGACTTCAGGAACATTTTAAAGAGACAGTTGTCTGCTGCATAAAAAGACTTTATGTGATGTTTGCCCCCTGTGTGAATGATTGCATTGAAAAATGTAGGCTGGTTTTGTGTTTATACATTATCCATTCCCTTTATGCTTCTAGAACTGATTTGACATGGATGCAAGTTGGTACATGAATTTTTATCAATATAATCCTAATTGGGTGGCAGGCAATCCACAAACATTAAGAAGATGGAAGAGGAGAGGAAGAAACAAAGAAAAAACCTGTAATGGACTTCAACTCTAAAAAGGCCTTAGGCTTCCTCAGGCCTAAACTTAATGTAGATGGTTTGATTAAAGATGTTAAGCTGATTTTTATCCCAAATGGGGTTCCTTTCTTTACATAGGTATAAAATATTTTTAGAGCTGGAATGGCTAACATTGAAAAATTAACCTGAATTGAGCTTTAGTTCATGAATGCATCCCAAGACCAAACATGGTGTACTCACAGTTGTCCAAGTGTAGATATAACCATCTATGTTAAGAACTGGAAGGACATAGAAGTTCAGGTTCCTAAGGAGCTTGCGTATCCTTGAGTTGTCTTTATAGTTTTGTAGAATCTGGAAATGTAAGAAAGAAATGTTCAGAATTATTTTGAGAAGAGATCTTTTCTCTCTTAATTTCCTACCAATTTCAACTTAATTATAAGAGGTGACTGCACATCAAACCTCCACCCTCCAGCCCCCAAGCCCTCCTCCGTTGTCTTATTACGGTAGTTGTTCCCAAATTTGATCACACATCAGAATCACTGAGGGACCTGTTAAGACACAGATTGCTGGCCTCTGCTCTCTCTTACCCCATTCACCTCCCATTATCCCTGTCTCCACATGTTTCTAATTCACTAGATTTGAAATGGAGCCCAAGACTTTGTATTTCTAGTAAGTTTGCAGTTGGTATTGATACTGTTGATCTGGGGACAACACTCTGAGAACTACTCTTTACGGGTTTCTCTGTGTTTGGGTTTCTGAAAAAACTGACCAAGAAAGTATTCTGTATTACTTTTAAAGGTTTCTTATTCCCTCAAGGGAGGATTATAAGTAATACACAAAAATTCACTATGCTGGGTATTTTCTGTATGCTAAATATCTTAATCCACACTATAGACCCGTGAAGTAGTTATTTCATACTCTTTTTACAGATGAAAAACTAGAAAATTGGCCGGGCATGGTGGCTCACACCTGTAATCCCAGCACTTTGGGAGGCCAGGGCGGGTGGATCGCCTGAGATCAGGGGTTCCAGACCAGCCTGACCAACATGGAGAAACCCCATCTCTACTAAAAATATAAAATTAGCTGGGCATGGTGGTGCATGCCTGTAATACCAGCTACTCAAGAGGCTAAGGCAGGAGAATCACTTTAACCCAGGAGGCAGAGGTTGCATTGAGCTGAGATAGCCCATTAAACTCCATCCGGGGCAACAAGAGCAAAACTCCGTCTCAAAAAAACAAAAACAAAAACAAAAACAAAACCTAGAAAATTTGCCAAATACTATTAGAAAGAGGCACAGACAGGATTCAAACTCATCTCTGACTCCATAGACATTTGTTCTTCTACATTTAGATATGTTTACTCTCCAATAAAAATTATTTTGGATGCACTGGAAAGAGATCAGAATATTCAGTTTTCAGTGAAGTTACTCATTAATTTTATTTCACTTGAGGTGAAGGATTAGCACAGTAAAGAGTTGCATCACTAACATGTGAAAGAAGCATGGTTTGTAAGTAGCCAAGAAGTGACAGGTATTTTATGGGAGTGATTTACCAGTATGAGGAGGCTAAAGACACTTACTTCTTTGACAAACCATTGGCAAAAAGCAGGAGCAATCCATTCTCTGGCGTGAATTCCACAGTCCATCCAAATGATCTTTTTGGGATTACCAGATGGTTGGCTGATCTGGAGAAGACATCCATGCCCCATTACCAAACAATTGCTGATTATTGTAAGCCACCGTGCAAAGTTATGAGATTTTTAATTCCCCTAGAGGTCCCTTTTTTTAATCCACTCTGTTGTTTCAAGAGGGAGGCAAGGATGCTAATAAGACAGCCATCAATATGATTCTTTCCTCTGCTACTCTTGTTCTCCTGCCAGTTACCCTGATGGTTGTTCTCAGGACCATGCACTGACTCCCCATGGTACCCACCCCAAAAATGATCTTGCCTATACCTTAAATTATTCCCTAACTATAGATAAAGGCATAACCCCTAATCCACAAGCTAAGAGGCTAAATATGGATAAACTTTATAAAACCTTTGCACTTAGAGTTCACTTAGAGTGGTGAAGTGCACAAGAGGTAATATTCAAGAATCATAGGTCTTTAAAATGAATCCCAATCTCCACTCAAAATTCTTGAAATTTCAAATGGATTCAATTACACAAATTCCCCTTCCCCTGAGAGACTCCCTGACTCCCTGCCAGCCCAATCTTCTTTCCTTCTCCCCATTTGCTATTCTTGTACATCAGTACAGCCTCACTCTAAGGAAGATTCCCCTCTTTCAGAGGGGTGGGTGGGTGGGAATTAATCTGCTAACTGTGGATTCTCTTTGGTGAAGAGGCTGTTAACACTCCCATGCTTAGAACAGTCACGTCTGTTTTGGATTTGTAAATAGCCTAGACCACGGCTATTTGTTGAAAACCATTGGGAGCTGGGGTGATGAAGGCTCCCTTCCTCTCTATGAGAAACTTACAAAATTAAATAAATACATGACTGGATCTATCATATTCAAGGAGTTTTCTCCTTTTAGCCTCATCTATTTTCCAAATTGTCAGGACAATTCCTAATCCACCTCTTATCCTAATTTTTTTTTTTTTTTTTGAGACAGAGTCTCGCTGTGTCACCCAGGCTATTGTGCTGTGGTGTGATCTCGGCTCACTGTGACCTCCACCTCCCGGGTTCAAGCAATTCTCCTGCTTCAGCCTCCCAAGTAGCTGGGACTACAGGCATGTGCTACCACGCCCAGCTAATTTTTGTATTTTTAGTAGAGATGAGGTTTTACCATGTTAGCTAGGATGGTCTTGATCTTCTGACCTCATGATCCACCCGACTTGGACTCCCAAAGTGCTGGGATTACAGGCGTGAGCCACCGCACCCTCTTATAATTCTCTTATAATTGTTCTCTTATAATTAGCCTTTTTATGAGTATAGGTATGCTAACTACATGTTTATCTTTATCAACTCTTTATTATGTGCATGTTCTATTCTTTATAATATGCCCCAGGCAGAGGATATTTAGATGTCATTTTGGCTGCTTTAGCATAGACTTGGATGGCCTATGGAAAATCAGGTAGGCAGGTGCTCCATGCTTAATATATCAACCAGTTGCTCACATAATCCCTGGTTAAATTCTATTTCAGAGGCAATAATTTTTTAGGAGTTGTAGCTAACTCTCAAATTTAGGGCTGTGCTTTGTAAATTAACACACCTACACTAAATAGTAAGAGAGCAGTAAACTAAGTAACGCTGGTTCTTACTGTCATACTACTTTAGTAGTGGTTCTTAAACAGTGGTCCTGGACCAGTGGTATCAGCATCACCTAGGAACTTGTTAGAAATTCACTGTGGTATCGCTTCTCAGCCTTTTGGCTATGATCAAGTGTAAAAATGCACTGTGGTTCTGAAACTTGAGTGTGTATCAGAATCACCTGGAGGAAGGCTTGTTAAAACAGATTGTTGGGCTCCAACCTCTGAGTTTCTGATTTAGTAAACCTTTGCAGGGACCTGAGAGTGTGCAGTTGTAACAAGCCCTCAGGTGGTGGTGGTGGTGGTAGTGGTGGTAGTGGTGGTGGTGGTGCTGCTGCTGCTGCTGCTGCTGCTGATTTAAGTGCTGCCCTTTGAAAACCACTGGTTTGGTGCAGAGATTGTCAACTCTGGCTACACATTAGGATCACCTAGAGAGTGTTCGAAGTACGCCCGGTCCCATCCTGAAACAACTGGGTCAAAATCTCTAACCAATTTAGGTGGGGTCTAGGCATAAGGATTATTGGCAGCTCCCAGGTGATTTTAATTTGCAGCCCAAATTGAAAAATCACTGGTCTAGAACCAGGAGCCCAAGGGTCCTGGCCCTGTGGAAAAATGGCTTTTTGGTCCCAAATACTTTTGGTCATGTTGCATGCAAAAGGGGTAGGAGATGCTGGAGACCTGGTTATACCCCTGGCTATACTGACATCTGGCTATGTGGCCTTTCACAAGTCACCTCACTTCTCCAGATCTTTGTTCCCTTAACCATAAAAGGAAGAAGCTAAAAATGAAGGTTATCTGTGGTTTTCAAACATGTTTCTTTTTTTAAAAGAACATTTTAAAATTTAAAAATATAAACAAAATAACAACTTAAAATACAGATGAGAAGTGAACTGGCTCTGGTTGAAGCACGAGTGGACATTGTCCACTTCTGGGCCCTGCTGTTTTTCAGCCCTACCCCCATGGTCCCACTCAATTCTCCCAAATTCCCTTCACTCCTGAACTTGATTTCACCCAGATGATTAAGGCAAGAACATCTACGAGCTTTGAACTTCAAGAGCCCAGTTTGGGGTAGAAAAAGCAAAGCGATTCTGCATAGCCTCTTTTCCACACTTCTGATTACAGTCTCTGAATAGTAAACACATATCCTCAGATTGGATAATTCTTCTGGTAAGGTAATTCTCAGCCTTCTCACTCACCTTCAAATAATACATGGGGTGGGTCTCATAGGTCACTCCTAGGAAATGCTGTGTCACCACTTCCTTGTACTTCTCACTGATCTCTCTCATCCACTGATAGATCTGAAACAGCAAGGGAGGACTGTGTCTATCAGCAGGAATATCGTTTGCATGCCTCTGATTAAGATAACTGCTTCTTTCACTGACACATTGAACTCTGTTATCTTTGCTCTAGACTGCAACAGCTGTGTGGTAAAAGAAACAAAACGAAACCTCCTGTCTTTCCTTTTCTTTAACAATCTGTTCTCTCACCAAGTCTTAGGATCTACCATTGCACTTTCAAATAAGTTTTTAAGAATTAACAGTTTGAATAACCCACCAGTAACACTTCAGAAGCATTGTATAACAGTACATCCTTCAATTGACCACCAGCCCTAGCTTTCATGTAGCACACAATCATGCCAGAAATTTCAGGTCAGGCTTATTTTGTGAGATTTTCTTCCGTCTTTATGGATCCCAGTGATATCTTTTGCTGATGTCCATGTGATATGGTTTGACTGTATCTCTACCCAAATCTCATCTTGAATTCTATAATCCCCACATGTCATGGGAGGGACCCTGTGGGAGGTAATTGAATCATGGGTGTGGGCTTTTCCCATGCTGTTCTCATGATAGTGAATAAGTCTCACAAGATCTGATGGATTTAGAAGGTGCTACCCCCAACCCCCTTCGCTCTGCACTTCTCCTTGCTGCCACCATGTGAAGAAGGACTTGTTTGTTTCCCCTTCCACCATGATTATAGTTTCCTGAGGCCTCCCCAGCCCTGCTGAACTGTGAGTCAATTAAATCTCTTTCCTTTATGAATTACCCAGTCTCTTGTATGTCTTCATAGCATTGTGAAAATGGACTAATACAGTATATTGGTACTAGTAGAGTAGGGTCCTTCTATAAGGATACCTGAAAAGGTGGACATGACTTTGGAACTGGGTAAAAGGCAGAGGTTGGGAACAGTTTGGAGGGCCCAGTAGAAGAAAGAAAAATGTGGAAAAGTTTGGAACTTCCTAGAGACTTGTTGAATGGCTTTGACCAAAATACTGATAGTGATATGGACAATAAAGTCCAGGCTGAGGTGGTCTCAGATGGAGACAAGGAACTTGCTGAGAATTTAAGCAAAGGTGACTCTTGTTATGCTTTAGCAAAGAGACAGGAGGCATTTTGCCCCTGCCCTAGAGATCTGTGGAACTTTGAACTTGAGAGAGATGATTTAGGGTATCTGGAGGAAGAAATTTCTAGGGAGTAAAGCATTCAAGAGGTGACAAAGCATAAAGATTTGGAAAATTTGCAGCCTGACAATGCAATAGAAAAGAAAAACTAATTTTCCGGGGAGAAATTCAAGCCTGCTGCAGAAATTTGCATAAGTAATCAGGAGCCAATTGTTAATCACCAAGAGAATGGGAAAATGTCTCCAGGGCATGTGAGAGACCTTCACAGCATCCCCTCCCATCACAGGCCTGGTGGTCTAGGAGGAAAAATTGGTATCATGGGCCAGATTCAGGGCCCCCCTGTTCTGTGCAGCATAGGAACTTGGTGCTCTGTGTCCTAGCTGCTTCAGCCATGGCTAAAAGGGGCCAAGGTACAGCTCAGGCCATGACTTCAGAGGGTGAAAGCCCAAAGTCTTGGCAGCTGCTACATGGTATTGAGCCTGCAGGTACACAGAAGTCAAGAACTGAGGTTTGGGAACCTCCATCTAGATTTCAGAGGACGCATGTAAATGCCTGGATATCCAGGCAGAAGTGTGGTGCAAGGGCAGAGCCCTCATGAAGAACTGCTAGGGCAGTTCAGAAGGGAAATGTGGGGTTGGAACCCCACACAGAGTCCCCACTGGGGCCCTGCCTAGTAGAGCTGTGAGAAGAGGGTCACCATCCTCCGGACCCGAGAATGGTAGATCCACTGACAACTTGCACCATGCACCTGGAAAAACTGCAGACCCTCAATGCCGGCCCATGAAAGCAGCCAGGAGTGGGGCTGTACCTTGCAAAGGCACAGGGACAGAACAGTCCAAGGTTGTAGGAGCCCACCTCTTGCATCAGCATGACCTGGATGTGAGACATGGAGTCAAGGGAGATTATTTGGGAGCTTTAAGATTTAATTACTGCTCTATTGGATTTCGGACTTGCTTGGGGCCTGTGGCCCCTTTGTTTTGGCCAATTTTTTTTCCATTTGGAATGGTTATATTTACCCAATGCCTGTACCCCCATTGTATCTAGGAAGTAACTGACTTGCTTTTGATTTTAAAGGCTCATAGGTGGAAGGGGCTTGTCTTGTCTCAGATGAGACTTTGGACTGTGGACTTTTGAGTTAATGCTGAAATGAGTTAAGACTTTGCGGGACTGTTGGGAAGGCACGATTGGTTTTGAAATGTGACAACATGAGATTTGGGAAGGGCCAGCGGTGGAATACATTGGTTTGGTTGTGTCCCCTCTCAAAACTCATCTTGAATTGTAGTTTCCATAATCCCCATATGTCATGGGAGGAACCTGGTGGGATGTGATTGAATCATGGGGTGGGAGACAAGCTTTCCTGAGCTGTTCTCATGATAGTGAATAAGTCTCGGGAGACCTGATGGTTTTATAAAGGGCAGTTCCCTTGCACACACTCTCTTGCCTGCTGCCCCCACATAAGACATACCTTTGCTCCTCCTTCACATTCCACCATGATTGTGAGGCCTCCCCAGCCATGTGGAACTGTGAGTCCATTACACCTCTTTCCTTTATAAATTACCCAGTCTCAAGTATGTCCTTATAGCAGCATGAGAACAGACTAATACACCATGGTCCCAAGATTAGAGAAGACCTGAGTATGACCCTCTCACATGTTCTCACATGCCAACAGAAGTTTCTGTATCAAGTCCTAAGCTAGTTGTTTTGATTCAATTGAGTAGACCTGAATAGTGGCTGATTTACTTACAAGTCTTATGTTGTGCTTAGAAAGAGTTCTTACACCTTGGTCTGGAAGTCCATAAATTGGGGTTCCGTAACAGTGAATGCAATAAGAAAATTCACAAACATAAGACATATTCAGACAATCATCAGCATTTCACACCTCTTACAATCAATTTCTATATAGTTGATATCTCTGACAGACAACAACCAAGAGTTATAGTAAATATAGTAAATAATATAGTTATTATATATAGTTATATATAGTTAATTGGCCGGGCGTGGTGGCTCACACCTGTAATCCCAGCACTTTGGGAGGCCAAGGTGGGTGGATCAAGAGGTCAGGAGTTCAAGACCAACCTGGCAAAGATGGTGAAACCCTGTCTCTACTAAAAATACAAAAAAATTAGCTGGGCATGGTGGCTAGTGCCTGTAATCTCAGCTACTCAGGAGGCTGAGGCAGAGAACTGCTTGAACCCAGGAGGTAGAAGTTGCAGTGAGCTGAGATTGCCCACTGCACTCCAGCCTGGGCGACAGAGCAAGACTCCATCTCAAAAAAAAAAATAGTTAATTGAGGGATAACAAATATCCTGTTTGAAAATTGTTATATCTCAATTGACATTCATTTTAGCATGGGATAAGTATAGATAAAATTTATTATAACAGTAATAATACTTACTCGAGTGAGGGTATTTTCATTTCAGTCTATTCACTGAAAAGAATAACAGCTTACCACATGCGTAGTTGCGTTTATATCTGTGATGGGACTAGGTCAGATACAGATGCCTTAAGTCTTGAGAGAGCTACAAATAGTAGCCAGTAGCAGCAACAAATATTTTTTATTTATTGCTTGTTCAGTACATAGTAGTATTGTTTATTTCATTTACTCTCACAACAATGCTACAAGATAGATACTACTATTTCTGTTTCACAGATGAGGAAGCTGAGGATTAAAAAGTTTAAGTGTCTTTGTGAAAGTCACACTGACAGCAAGTGCTCAAGCCAGGTGTGAACACATCTCTGATACCAGGTCATAAAGTGTCCATGGGCCATACAGGACCTTTTCAAAATTGTAGAACTTACAGTACTTTGGGGTGACTACTATATAAGAAAGTGTAAATCTTTTCTTGTACTAGTTGAAAAAAATTCTGGAAAATATGAATATATTCCCAAATGCTGAGAGATTAAATTGGTAAAGGTCATTTGAAGGGCAAATTGTGCATTTATATAAAAATGTAGACATGCAATATGACCCAGCAACTCTATTTTTAGAAATTTATACCTCAAAAAAGATTTGCATAATGTCACATACATACACACATACACACATGTACATAGGTAGAAGCTCATTTTTCACTGTATCCAATTTTGGAAACCACTAAACTTATCTTAATAGCCATACAAATATTTCTTTTTTGGGGAGAGAAGCTATGATTCAGTTTATTTTCATATAAATTATAAAACATCAAATAATATTTTGACCTTTCCAGTTTTACTGTATGGAGATTACAGAGGGTGTGTTTGTAAGGTATAATTTACATGGTCTTGTCTATTTATACTTAAAAGGTACATTCAACATAATTTTTTTTTGGTTCCATCCCCTTTTTTTAAAAATTATACTTTAAGCTCTAGGATACATGTTCACAACATGCAGGTTTGTTACGTAGGTATACATGTGCCAGGTTGGTTTGCTTCACCCATCAACTCGTCATTTACATTAGGTATTTCTCCTAATGCTGTCCCTCCCCCAGCCCCCCACCCCCCTACTGGCCCCGGTGTGTGATGTTCCCCTCTCTGTGTCCATGTGTTCTCACGATTCAGCTCCCACTTATGAGTGAGAACATGTGGTGTTTAGTTTTCTGTCCTTGTGATAGTATGTTTAGAATGATGGTTTCCAGCTTTATCCATGTCCCTGCAAAGGACATGAATTCATCCTTTTTTATGGCTACGTAGCATTCCATGGTGTATAGGTGCCACATTTTCTTAATCCAGTCTATTATTGATGGACATTTGGGTTGGTTCCAAGTCTTTGCTATTGTGAATAGTGCCACAATAAACATACGTGTCCTGTGTCTTTATCATAGAATGATTTATAATCCTTTGGGTATATGCCCAGTAATGGGATTGCAGGTCAAATGGTATTTCTAGTTCTAGATCCTTGAGGAATCACCACACTCTCTTCCACAATGGTTGGACTAATTTACACTCCCACCAACAGTGTAAAATCATTCATATTTTTCCACAACCTCTCCAGCATCTGTTGTTTCCTGACTTTTTAATGATTGCCATTCTAACTGGCGTGAGATGGTATCTCATCGTGGTTTTAATTTGCATTTCTCTAATGACCAGTGATGATGAGCATTTTTTCATATGTCTGTTGGCTGCATAAATGTCTTCTTTTGAGGAGTGTCTGTTCATATCCTTTGCCCACTTTTTGATGGGGATATTTTTTTCTTGTAAATTTGTTTAAGTTCTTTGTAGATTCTGGATATTAGCCCTTTGTCAGATGCACAGATTATAAAAAATTTTATAAAGTTTTCTCCTCTTAAGAACTACTGCATGTGTCCTGTAAATCCTACAAAAAATACATTTTCAGCTAAATATGATTCAGTCAGAAGGCTTCTCCACCTCACACTCATATAAACAGCAATGCTGGCCAGCTTAAATTTGCTAAGAACTTGACAAACAAAATTTAATTCTGGTTCATGTTCACAGCAGCAAAATTGGCTCATTGGGATGTTCTTGACCATTTTCTTTTTGTTACTAATTTTTAAAAATTTCATATCACCAGCTTTTACAGCTTCAGTGGTGGTGGTGGGTGGGGAGATGTTCAGGAATCCCTTGAACTCAATGTATTGACAGATCTTAACATCACATTTTCAGCCTCTCTGATGCATGGATATTAATAGTGAACCATTCTTTGCCTGCTCCAAAGTGGGTTGTGACAACCACCAACCTCCCGCCATGTGTCCTTCCTTACCTCTCCCATGGGGTGGTATATGTTATAGGAATACGTCTCCAGGCTCCGTGGACTGACTGGCTTGTCCACAATCTCTTGTCTGTGTTGTGCTAAGGATCTGCAAAGGGAAGAAAGTAAGAGGAAAAGCAGTGATGAAACTGGGATATCCTGAGGGTTGGTGGGTTGATGAAAAAGGTAGTAGAATCAGTGTGCACAGGATTTGGAGGACAAAGGCCTGTGTTGGAGTCCTTGGGTCTGTGACTTACTAATTGTGACAGCCATTGAGCCACTCTGAGCTGAAGTTTCTTCATCTGTAGAGTGAGGACAATTATTCCAACCTTGCAGGGAGGCTAGGATAATTCAACAAAACGTTGTAGATAAAAATAAAATTTGTATATGAAATAATAACTAAGATTTATTGAAGTGAAACTTACAAGACATGCACTGTTCTAAGCAATTTAAATCTCATTTACTTCTCTCTAAAACTCTGAGATAGGTACTCTTGTTATCTCCATTTCAGAGATGAAGAAACTGAATCACAGGGAAAGTGTTATTAGGGATTTAAACCCTGACAGTCTGACTGCAGACCCTGCAATATTAACCACTGTACTGCATATAATGGTGAGAACTAATCTGTTTTTGCAATGGTATATCTTTTTAAAAATAAACTTTATTATTTAGCACACTTTTAGGTTCACATAAAAATTAAGCAGAAAATACAGATAGTTCCCATTTATCTGCTATTCTCACACATGCAGAATCTTCCCCACTATAGACATCCCACACCACAGTGATACATTGGTCAGAATCAATGAACTTACTTTGACACATCATTATCACCCAGCATCATCCATTGTTTATATTAGGGCTCATTCTTTGTACATTGAATGGATTCTGACAAATGTTTGGTGACACATATTTACCATTATAGTATAATACTAAATTGTTTTGTTTTGTTTTTGAAACAAGGTCTCACTTTGTCACCCAAGCTGGACTGCAATGGCATGATTATAGCTCACTGCAGCCTTGGGCTCTGGACTCACAATATCCTCCTACCTCAGCCTCTCAATTAATTGGCACTACAAGTGCAAGCCACTACACTCTGCAAATTTTTAATTTTTGTAGAGACAAGGTCTCACTGTGTTGCTCAGGCTGGTCTCAAACTCCTGACCTCAAGCAATCCTCCTGCTGCAGCCTCTCAAAGTGCTGGAATTATAAGTGTGAGCCACTGAGCCAGGCACAAAATAGTTTTAATGCCTTAGAAATCCTCTATATTCTTCCAATTTATCCCTCTCTTTCCCTAACCCCTGGCAACTACTGCTCTGTTTACTTCTCCATAGTTTTGTCTTTTCGGAATGTAACATAGTTGGACTCATACAGTATGCAGCCTTTTCAGGTTGACTTCTTTCACTAAATAATATGTATTTAAGTTTCCTCCATGTCTTGTCATGGCTTAATAAGCTAATTTCTTTATTAGCACTGTGTGATATTCCATTGTCTGGATATACCACAGTTTATTTATCCTTACTCACCTACTGAAGAACACCTTGGCTGCTTCCAAGATATGGCAATTATGAATAAAGCTGCTATAGTCATCCCTGTACAGGTTTTGGTGTTGACATGTTTTCAGTTCATTTGGATAAATACTAAAGAGTGCAATAGTTGGATTATATAGTAAGAGTTTGTTTAGTCTTGTAAGAAATTGCCAAACTGTCCTGCAAAGTGGCTGTACCATTTTGAATTCTCACCAGCAATGAATGAGAGTTCCTGTTGCTCCACATCCTTGTCAGCATTTAGTGTTGTCATTTGTTTTATAGTGTTTTGGATTTTGGTCATTCTAATAGGTGTGAAGTATTATCTTCTTGTTTAATTAACAAATATTATTATCTTGTTTTAATTTGTGATTTCCTAGTGACATATGATGTGGAATATCTTTTTTTATGTTTACTTGCTATCTCTGTATTTTCTTTGGTGAGATGTCTGTTCAAGTCTTTTGCCAATTTTTTAATCAAGTTATTCCTTTTCTTGTTGCTGAGTTTTAAGAGTTCTTTATATATTTTGGATAACAGTCCTTTATCGGATGTGTGTTTTGCAAATATACTCTGTCAGTTTGTGGCTTGTCTTCTTGTTTCTTAACATTGTCTTTTGCAAAGTAGAAGTTTCCAATTTTAATGAAGTCTAGCTTATCAATTCTTACTTTCATGGGTTGTGCCATGTGTATTGTATCTAAAAATTCATTACCATAACCAAAGTCATCTAGGTTTTCTCTTATGTTATCTTCTAGAGTTTTATAGTTTTGCATTTTCTATTTAGGTCTATTATACATTTTGAGTTAATATTTGTGAAGGTGCAATGTCTATGTCTAGATTCACTTATTTTGCATTTGGATGTCTAGTTGTTCCAGCACTATTTGCTGAAAAGACTATTTTGTTCCTTTGTCAAAGATCTTTTGACTATATTTATGTAGGTTTATTTATGGGATCCCTGTTTTCTCCCTTTGATTCGTTTGTTAATTTTGTTGCCAATAACACCTGTCTTGACTACTGTGGCTTTATATTAAGTCTTGAGGTTGGGTACTGTCAGTCCTTTGACTTTGTTCTTCTCTTTCAATATTGAGTTGAATATTTTGGGTCTTTCACTTTTCCATAAAAACTTTATAATCAGTTTGTCAATAACCACTAAATAACTTGCTATCAAGTTGGGAAGAACTGACATCTTAACAGTATTCAGTCTTCCTGTCTATGAACATGGACTTTCCATTTGTTTAGTTCTTCTTTGATCTCTTTCATTAGAGTTTTTTTAGTTTTCCTCATACAGATCTTGTACAAATTTTGTTAGACTTATACCTAAGTATTTTATTTTGAGACATGCTAATGTAAATGGTAACTTATTTTTAATTTGATATTTTACTTGTCCATTGATATTACATAGGAAATCAATTGACTTTCTAATATTAACTTTGTATCCTACAACTTTGCTATAATTGCTTATTCCAGGAGACTTTTTTTATTGTTGATTCTTTCTGATTTCTGCATTGACAATCATGTCATCTTCAAACAAAGACAGTATTATTTCTTTCTTCCCAATCTGTATACTTTTTATTTTCTTTCCTTGTCTTATTACATTAGCTAGGACTTTCAGTACAATGTTGAAAAAGAGTGCCGAGAGGGAACATCCTTGCCTTGACCGTAGTAGGAAAGCTTCTAGTTTTTCATCATTAAGTATAATGTTAACTGTAGATTTTTTGGAGATGTTGTTTATCAAGTTAAGGAAGTTCCCTACCACCTTTTAAATCACAAATGTGTGTTAGATTTTGTCAAATGCTTTTTCTACATGTATTTATATAATCATGTTATGTTTCTTCTTTCAGCCTGTGGGTAGAACAGATAGTATTAATTGATTTTTTTGAATGTCAAACCAGACTTGCATACCTGGGACAAATTCCACTTGGTTATGGTGTCTAATTCTTTTTATACATTGCCGAATTTGATTTGCCAATATTTTATTGAGGATTTTTCTATCTGTGTTCATGAGAGATATTGATCTGTAATTTTCTTTTCCTTTAATTCTTTGATTTTGGTGTTAAGATAATACTGATCTCATAAAAAGAATTAGGAAGTATTTTCTCTGCTTCTATTTCTAGAAGAGATTGCAGAGAATTGGTATAATTTCTTCTTTAAATGTTTGGCAGAATTCACCAGTGAACCTATCTTGGCCTGGTGCTTTCTGTTTTATAAGATTATTGATTATTTAAAAAAAAATTTTTTTTAATTTTTTAAATATTTATTATTTATTTATTTAGTTTTTAAATATTTATTTATTTACTTTGTTGTCAGAGTTTTGCTCTTGTTGCCCAGGCTGGGGTGCAATGGTGTGATCTCGGCTCACTGCAACCTCCGCCTCCCAGGTTCAAGCAATCCTCCTGCCTCAGACTCCCGAGTAGCTGGGATTACAGGTATGTGCCACCATGTCTGGCTAATTAACTATCTATTCAATTTTTTAATAGATATGGGCTTATTCCTAATATCTATTTATGCTTTATTTTTTAACAAACAGCTTAATAGAGCTACTCAGTGCCGCCTCTTTACCAGATATTGTGCTCACACCAAAGAGAAACATTCATGCACAGTATATAATTTTATTCTCACTACAACTCTGTAAATTGTTATTCTCCATATGTTACAAATGAGAAAACTGAGACCAAGAGAAATTAGGTAATTTGCAAAGAGTCACAGAGCTAGTAAGTCATACAGCTAATAGTCTATCTCTAAGCCACACAAACATTTGTTGAATTACTTAGTTTCCTAGTTTAAATGCTTTATATAAGCAAGAAATGGGGTTATATTTTTATTGTCAGGGCATATTAAGTGGTAATTCATTTACCCAGCAAATATGTACAGAATGACTACTATGTTAATGGCATTGGAGTACGAACTTGTGGAGCTACTTGGGTACAAACTTCTGTATAGTGATCCTGAGTTGCAATGAAGTGTGTTAGAGATCTAATTAGCTAATATTTCTATTACTTTTACCTATTCTACATTTTCTTGAGCATTCAAAAAATGCTCAAAATAGTATTGTATCTTCTCTTTCTCTAAAGTTTTCATTTCTTTATTTGTAAAATGGGAATAATAATAGTACTTTCCCAAGGGGTTTTTATGAGGATTAAATAAGATAATCTGTGTTTAACAATGAGCACAATATCTGACACATAGTCAATTCCTAGTAAGTGTTAAAATACAATTCAAAACAAAGCAACAGCCCTATTTTGCTTCACGATATTAAAAATAAAAATTGTACAAAGAATAATTTAGCCATCCAACTAGTATTATCCTTAAATAATGCCAAACTACAAAATATTTTGATAGAATTAATTAAAACGCAAGTTCCAGTTATATCTATGTAAGTCCTAATTTTATTTTTTTTCTGGTTCACTTAGCATCATGTACCACATTAAGCTACTTGAATGGAAATCAGTTTCTCCACACAATTCCACTACTTTAAACTTAGAGTTAGATTTATTATTAATTGTTACTAATATTAATAATAATTTGAACTTAACAGAAGCTCTTTGTCCTCAAAATTAAAAATGTTTTATTACATTGTTGAATGAAGTTTGCCCCATTAGCTTGTCCAAATGAAAAGACAATCTCAATGTCTTCATGAGATAGGATTGTCTAAATAATTGGTTAAAACAATGGAGGCCGAGACGGGTGGATCACGAGGTCAGGAGATCGAGACCATCCTGGCTAACATGGTGAAACCCCGTCTCTACTAAAAAATACAAAAAAAAAAAACTAGCCGGGCAAGGTGGCGGGCACCTGTAGTCCCAGCTACTCGGGAGGCTGAGGCAGGAGAATGGTGTAAACCCGGGAGGCGGAGCTTGCAGTGAGCTGAGATCCGGCCACTGCACTCCAGCCCGGGCAACAGAGCGAGACTCCGTCTCAAAAAAAAAAAAAAAAAAAACAATAAAAATGAATTTTAAAAGAAGATTAAAAGAAATAAATGTTATTTATATTGTAATAGTTGAGAAACAATTATCTTCATGTTACTCACAAATGTATTTCTAATATTTACCATTCATTTGATTTTTTAATAAACAAGGGTGATTTGGAGTGAGAAATTTTAATATAAAAATATATACTAGTGGGAGTAATATGTTGAGACTGATTGCTTTACGAAAGATTATCATTTTGTAAAGAAAATACGTGTATTTTCTATTGTATTTAAAATTCATAAAAATTCATTCTTAACATACATTTTCAGGAGCACATTTCATGTCTTTATAAACTAATCAGCAAATATGTATATTTTACACTAACAATAGTTAACCCTTACTGAGTACTATATACTAGGCAGTGGTCAAAGCACTTTATATTATTATCTTATTTAACTCACTCAACAACCCAGTGGCTATATACTCTTACTACTCTATGCAAAAGTAGTAATAGGTAGTAGTAATTGAAAAGATTTCTTTCTCGCAGAATTAAAAATCTACTTAAGACAATATGACATAAACACATCAAAAGCAAAATAACTTAGCCATTAAATAACAAGACATAAGGTATAAGCTAGTGTCTGATTAACTACCCATTAAATGGTGCACAAAGTGTATTAAGGTCAGGAGAGGCAGAATTCCAAACTCAAGCATAGCCAATAATAACAACCAACATTTTACTAGCAATTGTGTATGCTAGAAACTTTTCTAAAAACTTGATATCTATATCATGTCTGCCCATCTGTCTGTTTATAATCTATCTATCTTTCTATCTATGTATCTATGTATCTATCTATCTATCTATCTATGTATCTATCTTCATTTGATTGTAACAATAATTCTTAAGGTATATACTACTATCCCATGTTTTTTTTTTTCCTGAAGACTTTGTGACATATGCTTAACTATTCTTTTATTACATCCTGGAAAATAAGAATGAAGTATTAATTAATCCACTTTTAGGGGCTAAAATATCATCCAAATTGTCTACCTCTGATTGGGACTATAAAGATGGTAAAAATAAGTATTATAGAGTCACTAGAAAATCATTTTAATCCCTTCTCAGAAGGGGAAGAGGAGAGGGAATGAAGCAAATGATGGAGATATTCTTTTAACTTCCCCCAACCCCCTACTCCCTGTCTCTCATTCCTCACACTGGCTGTTTGGCCCATCCTGTCCTGCCAGGAAATGAGATCATTGACGATGGTTCCGCAATGGTGTTGAGAACAAGGATGATGGCTGCTCTTCCTTCCTTCACACAGTTTAGCAAATGTTTGGGTTTTCCCTTATCACAGTTATCTACTCAGTGGTCTAGGAAAGTGAGTACACTAAAAAGTGGGGTTTGCACCTGGTGAATTCCTGTTTCAATTGGGCTGGGATTCCCTGGCAATGCCATAGCACTGAGGGGTATAAATTAAATAAAGGTAACCTAACATCCTCAGGCATTTGCTTTACTCTTGGCTAATATCTACAAAATGTGTGAGTCTGTTACTCCCTAAGCCCAGCATTGAACAACTGGGTCCATTTCATATGCAAAAAAAGTGAGTGGTCTGGGTTTTAAGTGAAAGCACCTGATATTAAAAATGCTTATCACTTGTATGTGGAACTAAAGCACAATGCTTAAGCCTCAGAAACTCAAATACTTTGTTCAAATGAATGCTTAAACCATATACTTAGAAAAGGCTATTCTCTGTTTCTAGGCAATTTCTTGGGTGATGCATAATACATGTAGAGAGGAGGGAAAAAGCTGGCTAATCTCCCAAATTATCACCGGTCTCATCTCACTGATCAAATGAAAAGATTATTGTACTTTGTGTATTCTTTTTGAACGGGAATTCATAAAATGTTTAATAGAGAAAATGATCCTTTGGGGTACATTATTAATAAAGTCTGCAGATCAAAGATGATGGTCTGATAGCATTTTGACTGGAATGTATAAAGAGGCAAAAAGATCCTAATGAATATTGAGGCAAATTTTGTATTTTAAATACTTGGTGAAGAAATAGTTACATAAATATTTCATGATAGTTCTGTATTTTCAGCCTTTATTTTTCTGCTTACAAAATTAACATATGCCTAACATGGAAAACATAGAAGTATGGAGAGGTGAAAAAAGAAGAGAAAAATAGAAAAGAGAAGGAAGAATTATCAATAATTACACCTTGTTGAGTAACTACTACTGATATTTTGGCGTATTTCCTTCCAGACTTTAATCTGTGCATTTATTTTTCTGAAATGAAGTGCAGATTATATCTATATATAATTTTGTATTCATTTCTTTGTATTCTGTATTCTACCAAAGACATTTCCTCAAACCAATGAAAACTCTTTAATGGTTGCACACTATTTGACAGTAAGCGTATGTTACATAGTATCATTTATTTAAATATTTTCTTCTATGCTGGATATTAAAGCTATGTCCCTTTTTGTTTTTATGCTACTGTAAATAATTCTAGAGATAATAGCTTTTTGTGTAAATCTTTGTTCTAATTTTCTATTGTTTCCTTAAGCTACATTCCAGAAAGAAGAATTAGTAGGTCAAAGAAGATGAACTAAAATAGCCATTTGATTGATATTGCTAAATCCCACATGATTATACAGAGTTGCACTTTTTCAGGATGTATGCAATGTATAATATATGGGAGACTACCTTCCTAAATGTTCAAGATAAATATTACAAAGTTTGTAATTTTTATTAATTTTAAATTTTCTAGACTATTACCACACATGGTGAATAAAGACCATCAAAAATTACAGCTAACATATGTCTTGAGTTGGCAAAAAACTCAAAAAAGTGACCATTATTTTATATCAATAACTAATAATTTATATAAAAACGGCCAATAAAGACCAGCACGGTCAAGTGCAGTCGTGAGGAACCGTCCAATGGAAGCTGTCTTAGCTGAGTCCCACTGCCTGAGCCTAATCACTTCCATAATTTAACCAGGGCTTGGAATCTAATTTTTTAAATAAAAGTTTTATGTCACATTCATTGTACAATATTTGCAAAATGAATACTAGTTGAGGGAAGGGAAAAATATCACCAACCCAAGATAACAATTACCATTTTAGTACATATTTTTATTTTATTTTTTAAAGTACTCCATTAGATTTATATAGTCTCTTTTCTTTAGCATAAAATACATATTTTCCTATGCCATTAAAAAGTTTTATACTTATTTTTCTATTGTGTGAATAATATCCCATTGTCCTATACTACATATCAGCATTTACATAACCTAACATAGACATTTAAATTGTTTCCAAATATTAGAATATATATATATTATAAATAAAGCTGCATCTCAGAGCTGCATAAAACTCTTTCAGACTTTAGTTTCTTTCCTCAGTATAGATGTCCAGAGGCAGGAACACTAGGCCAAAAGATTTATGTTTTAAAGCTCTTGATATTTTTAAGCAGCCTAATTTTTTTTTTCATATTTTCCTGTAAAATATGTAAGAGTCTTCGTTTCCAACTTACGGATGAGGAATTTCAGAAAGGAAAATAAATGCACTATGTATATGAAACCAAGTAAACTAATGGAAAAATGAGAAAGAAATATTCAAACAGGTTTTTGATATTACAGAGATTCTGGACTCTGCACATATCTGAAATTGAACTGTCTATAAAGATAAGGAACAAGCTGAGATCACACAATTATTGTTGGACAAAAATTGGAATGGGTTTCTATGTTATGTGAGAGCAAGTTCATTGCAAGATTTCTTTAACTGTGAAGCAAAAGAGGAAATACCAGTTATAACCACATATACTTCATGAAATATGCTAAATCAGCAAAATAATGATTTGCGTATGAACAAGGGAAAAACACACTTTCTGTGGAAACTATACACACACACACAGACACAGATTTCAAAAGAATGTATTTAGAGAACTTACGATTCATTAAGAATAGGGAGAGACCACAAAAATGGGCAAATGACATTAATGGGCAATTTATAAAATGATAAAATTAGTAATAAGCAAGACAAAATATTTACTCTTATTATAAATCAAAAAATTCAAAGGAAGTCAACAATATGTATTTTTTACTTGTCAATTTGCGAAACACTTAAAAAGTGCTTTCATACACTGTTATTGGAAGTGTAGATTGATGTAATCTTTCTAGAGGATAATTGGGCAATGTATAGCAAGATTCTTAGATATTCCTCAGCTACTGACCTAATAATTCCACTTCTTAGAGAAATAATCAAAGATTTGAAAAAGCACAAAAAATTATGTAGCTGGTTGCTCATCATTACAGCATTATTTGTAAAAATGAAAGCAAGAATTGACTAAATGACAGAATATTATTAGCAATTTCAACTATGTTTTAAATAAATTGCTAATGCCATAGGAAAATTTCTGTAATACAGTTTAACTGAAATATTTCAGAAATAGTGCTGCATACATAATTAGCTAGCTATCTGAAAACATTAATAGTACTTATCTCTACATGAAATTATTTGGTCATTTTAACATTTTTCTTAATAATTAGGATAATGTGATTTACTAGTTGAGATACTATGAAAATGAGGGATATAGAATTTGTATTACAATTTTCTTTTTCCAATCACAGAACATGACATGTCTATTGGTATACATCATGCATTGTGTTAGGAAATGTTTGTTAGATATTTATTCATTTATTCAAGGATTATTAGAGGACTATTATTATTCAGTGATAAATTTCAGTGATCTTTATTATTCTCGTCTCATGGCGGTATATATGAGTAGCAAGGAAGGAGAAGCCAGCTGCCTTGGTCTTAAAAAAAAAAGCATTCAGTTTAAACAATCTAAATCATAATAATCAGTCCCTCTTCCCACTTTACACTCACCTATCATATCCCAGCCCTCCAGGAACCAGCATCCCCAAAAGATAAAGGGTTTCAAGCAGAGGCTTCATTCTGCCTCAGAGTAAGTTAGAAAATTCTGGGCCTCTCTGGCAGTGGATCAAGTGTCCTTGAGAATGAATGCATCAAGACTGGCTCCCACAATCAAGATGAGATAAGTCAGTTAGTGGATGTCTCAGCAGAAAGAGACTTGGGCAATTGCTTTATTAACTCTATCATGTCTTCAAACCACCTTTTCTAATGGGGGAAATGCTGTACCATTTGATATTTCATTTCTTCTCTAAAACCAAATTTATGTGAGCTCTCAACTTCACCAGATCCTGAAATAAATTTCCTCCCTATGTAAAGTCACCTCAGAGTATTTCTAGGAATCCCCATCACTCATACTCAGGAGCAGTCATTCCTGCTCTTCCCCTCACACAGGTTGGATGGGAATAGTAGGCTAGTCTTTCTGAATCATGAGCCTATTCATGAGACCAGAAAGAATACTCTGCTCTGGTCATAATGGACATGGTCATTATTCAGAATCTCCTCTTCCTCTTTCAATCTAAGGCTTCGATTGGGGTCAAATGCCTTCTCTTTTTCTGATGAACCACATCACCAGCTTCTTAAACAAACCCAGATTTCTCCAAATCTGAGCAGTGAAAACAGTCTCAATCCTTTCCCAAGTGGATTTTACTCCACGCCCCTCTTACGTGAGGGACTCTGTCAGATACTCCACCATGTTTTCAGACATAGCCAACTTATGCTTGAGTCTCATTGACCAGTAAAAGTAAAGACTCACGTTAAGACCACTGCTAATAGTCTAATTGAGCAACGCAAACTTTAGTGCAGAGCAGGTAGAGTATTTAAATGGAGTCCTTGGCATTTAGGGGCCCAGTTTAAATCTTTTGCCCTGTATTCATGCATTCATTCTACAAAAATCTCATGAGCACCACTGTATACAAGACACTATGCTAGATACTTAGAATACAAAGGTGAACAAGGCAGAGTCCCTTCTTTTATGGAACTCACAGTAGAGTTGAGAGAAAAATAAACAAGTACACAAACAAATGTTACAATTTCAAATAAAGAGAATGCAGTTAAAAAAATAGAGGAGATAAGCACTTCCATGCTCTCTCCAGGCATGCCATCCACCCAGTCCCTCCATGTGTTTAGCAACCCAGAGGCTCTCCAAACTCTGTTCCCTTGTGTTTTTATGAAGACTTCATTACATGGGCATGGTTGATCATATCATTGGTCATTGGTGATTAAATAAAACTCCAGTCCCTCTTTCCTCCCCAGAAATGGGACAGGATAACTGAAAGTTCCAACTTTCTAATCACATGGCTGATTCTCCTGGCAACCAGAAACTTAGAAACTTTCCAAAAGTTACCTGTTCACTTAAACTTAGACATAGTCAAAAGGGACGTCATGAATAACAAAAATGGCCGTTTCACCTTTATTGATCTTATCACTGAGGAAATTCCAAGGGTTTTAGGAGCTCTGTGTCAGGAACCAGGGACAAAGACAAAATATGTATTTCCTATTATATCACAATATCACGATGGTATTTAAAGCCAGTGGGGTAGAGGAGTTCATCTGGGGCGTGGGTATAGAGAGAGAAAGACAAAAACTGAGCCCTGGGCTGACCTAACATTTAGAGGACTTGGCAGAAGAGAAGAATCCAGCAAGCGAATTGTGAAGAACAGCCAGTGGGGTAGTTAAAAAATGGGTGACTATTTTGTCCCAGAAGCCAAGTGAGGAGAGCATTAAAAACAAAAAACTGGGAGTTACCCACTGGTCAAACGAGGACGAAGAACTAACCAATCAACCAGTAGGATAGAGGCTCCCGGAGACCTTGAAAAGAGCAATTTCAGTAGATATGTGGTGGGGACAAATGCCTGCCTGGAGCTGGTTAAAGAAGGAAAGGGAAGTGAGAAAGTGGAGGCGGTGAGTACAGAAAATTCAGCATAGCTTGCCTACGATAATGGCACCTTAAAGAAAACTGCATTGTTAGCATTTTGCATCCTTCCCTTGGTATATAGTTAATTCAAAAATCCTGAATTTGAATTTGGCTGTTCAGAATGAGGGGTAAAATGCAACATGCATGTCACTCTCTTCCTCACCCAAGTGAGGGGACTAGCAGTTACCTTGGTAGTACTAATTTTGGAGCAAGGATTCTAATGGCACTGTCAGTTCCACAGAAAGAGAGGGGGGACCTGGAAGTTAAGGGTGTCTTCCTTCCATACTCTTGCTAATTGGAATGGGCTGAGATGGATTCACGGCAGAGGGACGTATGGGTAGTCTAAATAAAAAGAAAGACTACAAAAGGCTTCCCCACACCAACCAATAAGTAGTTCCATACAGTTATTCTGAAACAAAGGAATATAAATAAAAGTTTAAAAACACATAAAAATACAGTCAAATAATACATACAAATTGTTAGTAAAAACCTGCAAACAATTTTTAAAATGTGTTGTGAGGACATTTGGTATTACTACACAGGATTTTCTTAACTGTCACTGATAATTGGATTTTCCTCAATCCCCACCTCCAATTTCACTGTAATATGTGGTCTTCTGCCAACCCCGCTGGCCAAAGATTATCTTTCTGTGACCTTATGGAATGCAGGCAGTAACCCAGGGAACTCAGGGCCAATGAAGTGGAACCATGGGCTCCTCACTAACAAGGGTGAATTATTATCACATCTTTCCTGGTGATTAGATTATTTCTTATCGTTGTGTTTTATAGCTTTCTAGTTAGTCATCTCAACACAATTTATTCACAATAATAGTGTTTTATTATTGCTGTTTTATAGTTCCTATAACAGTAAAATTTATTCTCAACTCTATTATTACAATATTCGACTACTAATGGAATTCTTATTTTTATTTGATCGTGTTTTAAAGCTATAACAATAAAATTTACTCCCAAAAATATTACTGCAAGTTTTATGCTCTTTAAACTACTTGATAGAATGCCTGCGAACACATGTGGTACTTTAAGCCACATGAGAGAAAGCCTGCCAAAACATTAACATTGTTCTAGGGGGAAAAAGGGGGGGAATTGGTTTCTATTATGGTGAAACTTTTGTTCTTTGATAGAGTAAGTAATGGGATGAAAGAAATGAAAGGACCTTAGAGATAGCTGATTTCAAAGAGAATTATATTCTAATTGGTAGAATTATTTGTTTAAAAAATCAGCCTCTTTTTATTACCTGCCAAGCCCTACACATTTCCACCGACTTCATCCTCCAAAATAATGTGCTCTCCAAAAGGCCCATGATTTCTCTGGGCTCAAAATTGCATGGCTTGTTGCCACATTAGTTGGATAGAGGCTGCTATGAAATATTATTACCAAAAGCCAGGGTCATGTTGAACGTGAACAGCTTCAGTGACTTAAGAACTGGAAGGCACACAGCCAAGTCAGCTCGCTACTTCTGCTGCTTGTCAGTTGCTCTCGTTGACCATGAACCCAAGGACATTGCAGTAAACTTCATCACTTGCTTGGTGTGCATTGTTTGTGCCTGGAACACTGAATCAAAGCGACTATAACATGAATTACAATCCATCCAGTGGAGCAAAGTACCAGCAGGATTCAAATAATTGGTATATCAGACTGGCAGCAATTAAGGTGTGGTTAAGGGCTTGGTCTCAGGTGGATAATACATTGACTTATGGTCACAAGGAGAGCTGGAGGCAAGTTGGGTGGAGATATAAGCTGGTTGACATTCAGAACTTACAGCCTTACTAGCAGAAGAGGCAAAATCTAGATTTGATTTCTGAGGCAGCACCAAGGAGAGGTTCTTCTGATAGAAGCTTCCGCAGATTGCTGCCATCATTTAAAGCAAGAAATGAGCGGATGGATGGATGGATGGATGGATGGATGCATACATGAGTCCACAGATGCATGGATGCACGGATAAATCTGTATCTATGCTCTGGTCATATGGCATAAATCCACTGACTAGATGAAACCTTTCACATACACAGGTAGGGACTTATCTTCTTTTCTTTGCCCAGCTGTGGAAGTGTGCAAGTCAGCTCTACCTTCAAGAGAGAAACTGCTGTCAATTTCTGGGTATGAGTAGCTTCAGAATCTGACTCTGTATTCAAGCTGGGACTATGTGCTACCTGGACATCACCTAACCAATGACTGAGCACAGAACTGGCATAAGTGCTCACCATTGAACCAATGCAAGGTGCCTCTAGGAGCAATCTTGTGGCTGTCCCACAGTCTGAGGCCCTTTCTGGCCAATCTTTCTTTCCTCCCTCTATCTTTTTACAGGTGTCAGATCTGGGTGTAAGGCTCTCCTTGCCTTCTCTTGCTTTTTCTCCCCTTTATCTTTCACAAGAATTACGCCCCTAAAATCTCTTCTATTTTCAACTCCATCTTGGTATCTGCTTTTCAGATGATCCAGCCAATACACCAGCCAGATCCCAGAAAACATGAAAATAAATGAATGTAATTGATCTTGAGTTATGTGGATCTTTCTGAAACTTTGTGGATAGTTAAATTCAGAAACAAAACAGAAATTTGGAAGTAACAGGGATAATCCTACATGGCCAGGCCTTAACAGCGTTGCGACACACAGCCAGAAAGCTACAGAAAATTACATGGTAGCTTAGTAACATTCCTTACCAGTTGGCTTTTTGAATAAAGTGTTTTCTCTCTCACTGCTTGCTCACCCTGGCTAATGTGTGGCAGGCACAGGGTCCTCAGCCTTTCCATGAAGATGATCAACATTGCTCTTTCCCACATGCTGATGTATTTTCTCTTTGGATCATCTGGGGAAGGAAGAGGAGCAAAGATGAAATGTATGCTCTCAAGTGCTAAGAGTAGAGGTGGAGGGTGAGGAAATAGAGGAAGTTTTAAAGAGGAGCTGGATTTCCACCAGAAACCCCAGCAATCTGCAGGGCATGAGGTGGTAATAGAACTGGGGTGGGGTAGGGCCATCAGCTTGGGCATTAGCCACTGGATACTTCTCCATCTCTTTCTCAGTTGGACAGTATTTCATTCTGCATCAACTACCAAGAAGTTTTCAAAAAGAATGCTTCCAAACCATCATCCTGAATCATCATCCTGAAAAAGGATCTTGATCAAGAGGGTTACCATTCTGAGTCTCTGCTTCCATCCATTGCTCAGGTACTTAAAGGAAAGACAACCCAATTAGGACACGTTTCCTTTCCTTATCTACATTTTGTCCTAAATCTTCTCATTTCTGCTTAATATATTCAGCAAGGTCATCACAGCATCGCCTGCCTTGTCAGAGTCTCAGTGCAACGTTAGATGGTCTGGGTGCAGAGTAATGAGTCAGAATTCTGAAGCCTTGGGTTCTGATTCGTGTTCCTCCATTTCTCAACCATGCAATTTTCAGCAAATCTCACTTGTCTTCCTTTGTAAAAAAGAAAAAAAAAGAAAAAAAAATTATACCTGTTCTGCCTTCCTCTCGGGTTGTGGAGCACATTAACTGAAGTAATGTATGGAAAAGCCCTCTGAAGACTGTGATGCCATAATCACAAAATGTATGATATAATTATCGTTGACACTAATAACAATGATCTGTGTCTAGATTACAGTGCTATGCAGGATTACTCTAACATAAGACCACACAATACAAAAGAGAAAAACCAAACTCCCCAAAGAGCATAATATGAAGCTATTTTTTTTCTTTTACTGTGAAATATCTTAATGTAAAGTTCATCAGAGGATTTTCCTAAAAAAGGGGGGTGGGTGAAGTTTCTCAGCTTTATATATATTGAAAAAACAGATTTCTGAAATGCATTTCTGAAATACAGCATCTGTTTAAAATAAGCTATATCTTAGCTTCTAAAACCAACTGTATATAATCTACATAATCCTAACTCTCTGTTTATAAAATAATAACATTTTCCAGCATAATTGGCTTTTTAAATAAAATATACATAATTTAATGCACTTTGTATATTCCTGTTCCTGTGGGTTTACCCTATATCTCTAAAATAATTTCTATAAAAGGATAGACATGAAATTTCTACTTTATTTTATAAATTGAGATTAATTTTACACTCAGAGAAGTAATTGTTACTAAAATTATTATGGGGTTTAATAAACCCAAATACTGTATTTTCAGAAGTCCAATTCCACATTTATACACTGAGACCTCCCAGATTTCACAAGATTTCTACCTGTTATTACCATTCCTGAAACTAATATTGTCAATGCAGGGTGGATGTCCTTCACCTTAACTTTCCTATCTCCTTCTTGCTTCTATTATCATTTTATTAACTCCTTAGAAGGATGCCAGGCTATTCTGCAGGGAAGTCTTTTAAAAATTAAATTAAGTGATAGAGTTATAAAAAAAGGGTATAGAATTATTACTATGTCCAAGATACTGTACTTTAATGTACAAACACCTATGTAGTAGGATCAATTATTGACCCCAATTACAGAAAAGGAGACTGAGCCACAGAGAGATCTTCATTGACCATGCTATTTGCTGTGGTCTAAATGTCTGTGTCCTCCCCCAATTCATCTGTGAAAACTTAGTCCGCAGTGCAGTTGTGTGGAGGGGTGGGGCATCTGGGAGGTGATTAGGTTATGAGGGTGGAGCCCTCATGGATGAAGATTCATGCTTTTTTAAAAGAAGCCCAAGAGAACTTGTTTGCACCTTCCTCCATGTGAGAATGTCCATGTGAGGATGCTGCAAAAAGGCACCAGCTGTAAAGCAGAGCCCTCACCAAACACTGAATCTGCTTGCACCTTTCTTGGACTTCCCAGCCTCTGAAAGTGTGAGCCATACATTTCTGTTCTTTATAACTTTGTTATAGTAGCCTGAACAGACTAAGGTATTTTTTTTTCTATCGTAGCCCAAACGGACTAAGACACTATCTAAAACCTAAAATCTAAAATGAAATTAAAACGTGGGCTCAAGACCAGCCACATCAGTATAACCCCAGGCACTGTTAGAAAGGTAGAATCTCGCCAGGCGTGGTGGCTCAAGCCTGTAATCCCAGCACTTTGGGAGGCCGAG
>NW_012116266.1:1730060-1731294 GCF_000951035.1 Colobus angolensis palliatus
AAAAAAAAAAAAAAAAAGAAAGGTAGAATCTCAGCCTCCATTTTAACAAGATCCCCAGGTGATTCACATTTTAAAATCTTTGTACTCATTTGTTTATTATAGGTCCTGTTTCCTAGAATGACGGTTTCCAGCTTTATCCATGGCCCTGCAAAGGACATGTTCCTTTTTATGGCTGCATAGTATTCCATGGTGTATATGTACCACATTTTCTTTATCCAGTCTATCATTGATGGGCCTTTAGGTTGATTCCATGTCTTTGCTATTGCAAATAGTGTTGCAATGAACCTATGCATGCATGTATCTTTAAAATAGAATAATTTATATTCCTTTGGGTACATATCCAGTAATGAGATTGCTGGATCAAATGGTATTTCTAATTCTAAATCTTTGAGGAATTGCCCCACTCTCCTTCACAATGGTTGAACTGATTTACATTCCCATCAGTAGTGTAAAAGCACTCCTATTTCTCTGCAACCTCGCCAGCATTTGTGTTTCTTGACCTTTTAATAATTGCCATTCTGACTGGCGTGAGATGGTATCTCATTGTGGTTTTAATTTTCATTTCTCTAATGACCAGTGATGTTGAACTATTTTTCATATGTTTGTTGGCTGCATGTAAGTCTTTTTTTGAGAAGTGTCTGTTCATATCCTTTGCCTACATTTTAATGGGGTTGTTTTTTTCTTGTAAATTTGCTTAAGATCCTTGTAGATTCCGGATATTAGCCCTTTGTCAGATGAATAGATTGCAAAAAAATTCTCCTATTCTGTAGGTTGTCTGTTCACTCTGAGGATAGTTTCCTTTGCTGTGCAGAAGCTCCTTAGTTTAATTAGATCCCATTTGTCAATTTTTGTTTTCATTGCAATTGCTTTCAGCAATTTCATCATAAAATCTTTGCCCATGCCTATGTTCTGAATGGTATTGCCTAGATTTTCTTCTAGGGTTTTTATAGTTTTGTGTTTTACATTTAAGTCTTTAATCCATCTTGAGTTAATTTTTGTATAAGGTGTAAGGAAGGGATCCAGTTTCAGTTTTCTGCATATGGCTAGCCAGCTCTCCCAGCACCATTTATTAAGTAGAGAATCCTATTCCCATTGCTTGTTTTTGTTAAACAGATGGTTGTAGATGTGCAGTTTTGTTTCTGAGTTCTCTATCTGTTCCATTTGTCTATGTGCCTGTTTTTGTACAAGTCTCATGCTGTTTTGGTTACTGTGGCCTTTTAGTATAATTTGAAGT
>NW_012116266.1:1731510-1758389 GCF_000951035.1 Colobus angolensis palliatus
CGGCTAATTTTTTGTACTTTTAGTAGAGACAGGGTTTCACCGTGTTAGCCAGGATGGTCTTGATCTCCTGACCTCGTGATCTACCCATCTTGACCTACCAAAGTGCTGAGATTACAGATGTGAGCCACCGCACCCAGCCAGCTTTTTTCTGATCCTGTGAAGAATGTCAGTGATAGTTTAATGGCAATAGCACTGAATCTATAAATTGCTTTGGGCACTATGGCCATTTTCATGATATTAATTCTTCCTATCCATGAGCATGGAATGTTTTTCAATCTGCTTGTGCCCTCTTTGATTTCCTTGAGCAGTGCTTTATAGTTCTCCTTGAAGAGGTCCTTCACTTCCCTTGTTAGCTGTATTCCTAGATATTTTATTCTTTTTGTGCAATTGTGAATGGGAGTTCATTCATGATTTGGGTTTCTGCTTGTTTGTTGTTGGTGTATAGGAATACTTGTAATTTCTGCACATAAATTTTGTATCCTGAGACTTTGCTAAAGTTGATTACCAGCTTAAGAAGCTTTTGGGCTGAAATGATGGGGTTTTCTAGATATAGGATCACACCATCTGCAAAAAAGACACTTTGACTTTCTTTCTTCCTATTTGAATACCCTTTATTTCTTTCTCTTGCCTAGTTGCTTTGGTCAGAACTTCCAACACAATGTTGAATAAGAGTGGTGAGAGAGGGAATCCTTGTCTTATGGCAGTTTTTAAGAGGAATGGTTTCAGGTTTTGTCAATTCAGTATGATATTGTCTGTGGGTTTGTAATAAATGGCTCTTATTATTTTGAGATACGTTCCTTCAATATCTAGTTTACTGAGAGTTTTTAACATGAAGGGATGTTAAATTTTATCAAAGACCTTTTCTCCGTGTATTGAGATAATCATGTGGTTTTTGTCTTTAGTTCTGTTTATGTGATGAATTATGTTTATTGATTTGTGTATGTTGAACCAGCCTTGCATCCCAGGGATGAAGCCAATTTGATCGTGGTTGGTAAGTGTTTTGATGTGCTGCTGGATTTACTTTGCCAGTATTTTATTGAGGATTTTTGCATCGATATTCATCAGAGATATTGGCCTGAAGTTTTTTTGTCGTTGTTGTATCTCTGGCAGGTTTTGGTATCAGGATGATTCTGGCCTCTTAAAAAGAGTTAGGGAGGAGTCTTTCCTTTTCAATTGTTTGGAATAGTTTCAGAAGAAATGGTACCAGTTCCTTTTTGTACCTCTGGTAGAATTCAACTGTAAATCCATTTGGACCTGGACTCTTTTTTTTTCTTTTTGGTTGGTAGGCTATTTATTACTGCCTCAATTTCAGAACTTGTTATTGCTCTATATAGGGATTCAGTCCTGGGAGGGTGTATGTGTCCAGGAATTCATCCATTTCTTCTAGATTTTCTAGTTTGTTCACATAGATGTGTTTATAGTATTATCTGATGGTTGTTTGTATTTATGTGGGATCAGTGGTGGTATCCCCCTTATCATTTTTGATTGTGTTTATTTGAATCTTCTCTCTTTTCTTCATTATTAGTCTTACTAGTGGTCTGTCCATTTTACTGATTTTTTTTTCCAAAACCAACTCCTGGACTCGTTGATTTTTTTGAAGGTTTTTTTTGTGTGTCTCTATCTCCTTCAGTTCTGCTCTAAGCTTAGTTATTTTTTGTCTTCTGCTAGCTCTGGGGTTTGTTTCCTCTTGGTTCTCTAGTTCTTTTAGCTGTGATCTTAGTGTGTTGATTTAAGATCTTTCTACATTTTTGATGTGGGCATTTAGTGCTATAAATTTCCCTTTTAACACTGCTTTAGCTGCATCCCAGAGATTCTGATACATTGTCTCTTTGTTCTCGTTGGTTTCAAAGAACTTCTTAATTTCTGCCTTAATTTTATTATTTACCCAGGAGTCATTCAGGAACAGGCTGTTCAATTTCCATGTAGTGGTGTGGTTTTGGGTGGGCTTTTTAATCTTGAGTTCTAATTTGATTGCACTGCGGTCTGAGAGACTGTTATTATTTCAGTTCTTTTGCATTTGCTGAGGAGTGCTTTACTTCCAACTATGTGATCAATTTTAGAGTAAGTGCCATGTGGTGCTGAAAAAAAATGTACATTATGTTGTTTTGGGGTGAAGAGTTCTGTAGATATCTGTCAGGTCCACTTGGTCTAGAACTGAGTTCAAATCCTGAATATCTTTGTTAATTTTCTGTCTTGATGATCTGTGTAATACTGCCAGTGGGGTATTAAAGTCTTCTACTATTATTTTGTGGGGATCTAAGTCTCTTTGTCAGTCTCTAAGAACTTGTTTTATGAATCTGGGTACTCCTGTATTGGGTACATATATATTTAGGATAGTTAACTCTTCTTGATGAATTGAACCCTTTAGCATCATGTAATGCCCTTCTTTGTCTTTTTCTGACTTTTGTTGGTTTAAAGTCTATTGTGTCAGAAACTAGGATTGCAACCCTAGCTTTTCTCTGCTTTCCATTTGCTTGGTAAATTTTCCTCCATCCCTTTATTTTGAGTCTATGTGCGTCTTTGCACATGAGATGTGCCTCTTGAATACAGCACCATGGTGAGTCTTGTTTTTATATCCAGCTTGCCATTCTGTGTCTTTTAATTGGGGCATTTAGGCCATTTACATTTAAGGTTAATATTGTTGTGTGTGAATTTGATCCTGTCATCATGATGCTGACTGGTTAATTTTGCAGACTTGTTAATATAGTTGCTTCATAGTGTCATTGGTCTGTGTAGTTCAATGTGTTTTTGTAGTGGTTTTCTTATCCATGTTTAGTGCTTCTTTCAGGAGCTCTTGCAAGGCAGGCCTGGTGATGACAAAATCCCTCAGCATTTGCTTGTCTGGAAAAGATTTTATTTCTGCTTTGCTTATGAAGCTTAGTTTGGCCAGATATGAAATTGTGGATTGGAATTTCTTTTTTTCAAGAATATTGAGGCCGGGCGCAGTGGCTCACTCCTGTCATCCCAGCACTTTGGGAGGCTGAGGCGGGCGGATCACAAGGTCAGGAGTTCGAGACCAGCCTGGCCAACATGGTGAAACTCCGTCTCTACTAAAAATACAAAAAAAAATTAGCCAGGTATGGTGGCAGGCACCTGTACTCTCAGCTACTCAGGAGGCTGAGGCAGGAGAATGGTGTGAACCTGGGAGGTGGAGCTTGCAGTGAGCTGAGATCGTGCCACTGCACTCCAGCCTGGGCAACAGAGCAAGACTCAGTCTCAAAAAAACAACAAAAAAAGGAATATTGAATATTGGCCCCCAATGTCTTCTGGCTTGTAGGGTTTCTGCTGAGAGGTCAGCTGTTAGTCTGATGGGCTTCCCTTTGTAGGTAACCTGGCCTTTTTCTCCAACTGCCCTTACCATTTTTTCCTTCATTTTGACCTTGGAGAATCTGATGATTATGTGTCTTGGGGTAGATCTTTTCATGGAGTATCTTATTGGGGTTCTCTGGATTTCCTGAATTTGAGTATTGGCCTGTCTTGCTAGATTGGGGAGGTTCTCCTGGATGATACCCTGCAGTGTGTTTTCCAACTTGATTCCATTCTCCCCATCTCTTTCAGCTACTCCAATTAGTTGTAGGTTTGGTCTTTTCATATAGTCCCATAGTTCCCAGAGGTTTTGTTCATTCCATTTCATTATTTTTTCTCTAATCTTGTCTGCTTGCCTTATTTTAGGAAGATAGTCTTCTAGCTCTGATATTCTCTCTTCTGCTTGGTCAAGTCAGCTATTGATAGTTGTCTTTGCATCACAAAGTTCTCGTTCTGTGTTTTTCAGCTCCATCATGTCATTCTCTAAACTAGTTACTCCAGTTAACAGCTCCTATAATCTTTTATCATGGTTCTTACCTTCTTTTCATTGGGTTAGAACATAATCCTTTAGCTCGGTGAAATTTTTTATTACCCACTTTCTGAAGCCTACTTCTATCAGCTCAGCCATCTCAGCTTCAGCCCTATTCTGCGTCCTTGCTAGAGAAGTGTTGTGATCATTTGTAGGAGAAGAGGCTTTCTAGCTTTTGGAATTTTCAGTGTTTTTGTGTTGGTTTTTGCTCATCTTCATGGATTTATCTACCTTTGATCTTTGAGGCTGATGACATTTGGATGGGATTTTTGTCGGGGGTGGTCTTTTCTGTTGATGTTGTTGTTGCTTTCTGTTTGTCAGTTTTTCTTCTAAGAGTCAGGCCCCTCTTCTGAAGGTCTGCTGCAGTTGGCTGGAGGTCCACTCCAGACCCTGTTCACCTGGGTATGACCAGTGGAGGCTGCAGAAAAGCAAAGATTGCAGCCTGCTCCTTCCTCTGGGAGCTTTGCCCCAGAGGGGCACTGGCCTGATGCCAGCTGGAGCTCTCCTGTATGAGGTGTCTGTTGACCCCTGTTGCGAGGTCTCACCCAGTCAGGAGGCACAGCATCAGGGACTTGCTTGAGAAGGCAGTCTGTCCCTTAGCAGAGCTGGTGCGCTGTCCTGGGAGAATCCCTCTTGTCAGGATCAGCTGAAGAGCTGGTGCACTGTGCTGGGAGAATCCCCCTTGTCAGGATTAGCCACTCTCAAAGGATCATTTTTTAATATAAAATGAAGACTCTCACATAAAATGAACATGGGTCAAAGACTTTATTTAATGCATTAATTAATGAGATCCAGTAAGATGTTACAATCAGTTCAAAAGAGAATTCAGAGAATCACGTATATACATAGGTAATACAAAATGTTAAAATAAATTTACAAATACCTACAAAATTAGTCCATTGCATTCCACCAAACATTGTTCACTTGCATTTTTAGGGAAAAGAATAATTTGAATTATCAGTCATTTTCTACAATGTGGAGAGTTGAAAAATAAGTCAAAGACAATGAAAGACAGAGATAACCACAAACAATGCTCTAGACAATATCTAGGTTTTCCACAGTAGATGCCCCATAATCTTTGTGGTGCCTTGCACATTTTTTCCTGACAGCACTCAGTGTTTTTGAGGTCTAGCAACAGATTCTTGTTGGGATAGATAGAATGGCTAGATGAAAACCAAGTAAGAAGTCCCACTTAGGAGTTTGAGTGAGATTAGTTCAGCTAATTGCATCCTCAAATACCTGCATCCACAGTGAAGCCAAAATCCAAGCTTTAAATGGGATAGCTCGACTCCAGAGGTGTCTATACACATTTTTCTGATGAGGAGGTCAAATTTCCACTGTTACTTGGAAAGGTGTTGCTTTAATCGTCAAGCTGGGAAAGAGGAAGAAAATGCACCAAGAAACTCATCCAAGTCTGAAAGATAAGGAAGGGGCTCTAATATTCTAATTGAGTGTTCTTCAGCTTCTTGCATATACAATACCTCATTTAAATTTCCTATCAACCTTGAAAGATAGTTACTTTTATCCCTGTTTTTCCTACAAGGAAGCTGCAATTTCAAAGGGTAATGGGATTTTCCCAACTGAGGGAAAGAATTTGAACCATACCCATCTTTTCAAGGTCTATACTCTTTCCTACAGTTTAATTTTGCAGATTAGGTTAGTTCATTTATCTGTCATTTTTAGGAGTCTCCAAAACTTTCTTAAGGAAGCTATAGTTGTCACTCTGAAATAGAAAAACAATTACATGTCAATGCAGTCTAGGTTTATTCTTGGAGATTCAGCAGCAACCTGAAATTTCATTTTTAGTCACCAATTTCACTAATATTTTAAAAATTGCTTTGCAGATCTGAATGTTTCTCAGATCTACCTTTAACTTATGCATTTTTTATTAAGCTGAGATATTTAAAATACAATCACTTCCCACAGGCACTTTACAATTATAGAAGAAAAGGTGCTATAAAGTACCAAAAACTTGGAATGTACAGTTATTATCATGAAGACGCTGAAGTTGAGAGTCTCAATTGAAGATCTGTGTGTTTACTTATTTCTAAGAATCTGTGACTAGTGGATCAAGCTACAATTACACGATGTGGGCAGCAAAGTCTCTCAACTTTCTTTGGGAAGCAATGCGACTGAGCCCCTTCAATGATGAATAAGTAGATTCCACTCCCAACACTGCTGTTAAACTCAAGTGTTACAATTAAGTCTTTTTAAACCAAGTAACCAAGCCTGAGGAAATATTTCAGTTTCTCTTCTGAACTTTACTTATGAGTTTTTCCTAATAATCACTGTGTTGCTAATAATTTGTATTCAGCTTGTTTAACATTTAACATCTTCACATCATCTACATTTTCGTGCTATACTTTGTAGCTGTGCAGGATCTCTTCATATTGAAACATCACAGCCCACTTAATATTTCTCCCTGCAATGTGACACTAGGGTGAGGACAACTTGGCTAGGTACACGGGGTTTTAAAATTGGTAATTTTAGCAATAACTTAGCTGTCTCAAACCCATTCAGTCAGTAATTTCATTTTAAGATGTACTATTAGTGGTCTAATGTTAGTCACTGACCACTTCTGATCAATGTACAAGTATTTGGGGTATATTTCCTTAGGATGTATGCTTCGCAAAGTAGAATTGACAGGTCTACCATTACTTTTTTTTTTTTTTAATGTAAATAATCAGTGAATTGTAATTCCAATAATCTTCCGATAGTCTGGTAATTTAGCTGCATCCACTTCTTCCCTGCTGTAATCTGTTTTTAACCCTCATCCCAGAGAAAGCTTTCCAAATCCCAACTTTGCTCATATCCTTCTATGACTTCCCATTGCCTTAAGGGTTAATAAAATCTTCTTGTCATTCCCCACAGAGACGACATGGCATGGCTCATTCTTATAACACCACCGTGGTCTAGACGAAATATTCACTGTCCCCTTCATACCTCAACTCACTTATCCATTTATCAAGGAGGCCCTTCCTGGCCCCCTCCTACCCTTAATTGGATCACATATTCCAATTATATGCTCTTCTACTAAAACTAACCAAAGGCATTGTACAACACTAATTAATGTGATCATTTGGTTATTGTCTATTTTTGACATTAGATTCTAAGCTTCATGAGGGTAGAAATCTGCCTCTTTCTGTTTACCACTGCATTCCCAATGCCTAGCACAGTGTCAAGCTCAGAAGAAGCACTCAGTAATTCCTGGGTAAATTAACAACAGAATGAACAGTCACCAGTTAAACACAAAAATTGCAGTTTCTTCTTGGTCCCTATAGTTTTATCTATTTATTTGCTAGTTTGTTTCATCTGGGCTTTTCTGATTTTGCTTTATTTTGTAGCTGGTTTCACAACATTGCATCAGAAAGAAAAAGAGGAGGTATGAACTGAACAGGTACCAGGACCTTCAAAGAATGTTTTCATATGATCTCACTTAGTCCTCATAATCTGTGAGGTAGGTATTATTGCTCTCCTCTTTTTTTTTTTTTTTTTTGAGACGGAGTCTCTCTCTGTCGCCTAGGCTGGAGTGCAGTGGCACAATCTCAGCTCACTGTAAGCTCGGCCTCAGGGACTACAGGCACTGGCCACCATGCCCAGTTAATTTTTTGTTTTTTGTTTTTTTTTCAGTAGAGACGAGGTTTCACCGTGTTAGCCAGGATGGTCTTGATCTCCTGACCTTGTGATCCGCTGCCTGGGCCTCCCAAAGTGCTGGGATTACAGGTGTGAGCCACTGTGCCCAACCTATTGCTCTCATTTTACAGAGGTGAAATTGAGTCATAGAAATGTTATACAAAGTTATACTACTAAGACATGGCAGAGCCAGAGTATGAATCGAGACTTGCCTTTGACTGCTGAACTTGGAGCTGGGGATCTTGCTTGGTCTGCAGGCTGGGTAGTCATAGTCATCTACCCATCATTTTAGCCAGGCTTTGAGCCTCCAGTTTTCTCTTCTACAAAGTGAGGACTAGAAGCCCATATTAATGTATATTTCTTTAATCACTAGTAATAATAGGAAGTTTCCTACTATGACCTACTATGAATGTGTGATGACGCACTGTGATGACCTTCTATTTGTTGTGTAACTACTATCTGTCTCCTTTATCAATCAGCAAGGAGTGTCAGATTACAAAAATAGGTACAAGTCTGCCCCTTCCCTGATTCCACATACTGTAGCAGTGCTCTCTTGCACTGAGTCTGAGATTGGCGCTGTGACTTGTTTGGCTCATGGAATAGTATCCAATGCGACACAAGCAGAGATGTGAAAAAGCACATGTGCATTAGGGTTTGCCCTCGGGCTATGCTTATGCCACATAGGAACAAGCATGAACTAGAGTTTCAGATGATGAGAGCAAGTGTCCCTATTGCACTAGCCAATAACTGGCCGCCTTTTAGAGGCAGAAACACCTAACCGACCCCAGAGGCCTGAAGAAGCCAGCACAGATCAGAAGGATCACTGAGTCCAACCCATGGATTTATGTGCCAAATAGATGCTTATTGTTTAAACCATGACATTTTGAGTACTGATTTCATATGTATATTATTTTTTTTTATTTGTAAAGACTGAAAACAACAAAAACATCTAAAACCACAGTTTCTAAGAGAAAGACTTGTTCTTGCCCATCTGGTACCTCTCTTTGGACTTGACCTTGGCTCCCACTGGCCTTGCATTTAAGAGCGGGGTCTCTGAAAGTATCCTTGGTGATGACAGTTTTTGTCCAAGAGAATATCCACCGAGCATCTTGTGGGCATGAGGTGATTGTGGTTATGAACTTTCACAAAAGACTTGATGCTTGACCTCTTGAAGATTTTCTTCTTACCCAAGGCAGTCCTTCTGTCTCCTCCACAGTTCTGCTTTCTTTTGTAGTCACTTAATGTCATTCTAATCCTTCTCTACCTGACTGCAAAGTTCTTGACAGCAGGAAGAGTATATATTTTCCATTTGTTCAGAGTCTTTCACAGAGTACATGTTCAGTACCTATTTGTTAGAGGGATGTGAAGTTCAATTATCCCAGAAAAAAAATATAGTTCTTAATGCAGTCTTCCTGAACCTGTGAGTGTTCCCCACTTATTTGAAAACTTATGGAGTTTTCAAATCTGTGCAGATCTTCTCTTGTTTCCCTGCCTGGTATTATCTAAATAGAATATCTGCAAAATGGAAAGCAGAAGTCTTTGGTAGCTCAAAAAAAGACCGTAAAAGAGACATGTAAATTTAACTGACTGACATGTCAGTAGAAATAGGTTTTAGTTACCAGTAAAATAAAGAACTCAAGACTTGGAGACTGTTTCCAGGTTTGTGCCAGCCAGCTGGGCAGTACCTCCATGTGCTCAGTTCAGGGCCCACAAAGATGACTTGGGTACGGTCTCTGCTTTGAAAACCAGGATAATAATAGTGACCAAAAGCTATGACAGTTGCAAAGTTTAACCACATGATTATGCAAATATCTTTTTAACTACGTTGAAGAAAAATTATCTGTACAAATTTAATGTCAATATTGTGGTTTAGAAGTAAAGTTCTAATATCTGTTTTCTTCTCTCACTCACAAATCTATTTTCAACTAGAATCTATTTGTTGTTTAAATGCTTTTCCCCTCCTTACCCTTGATGATGGGAGGTTCCCACTGGATCTTGAGGAATTCACTGAGAAGTAGAGCTTAGAGACCAGGAGACATTTGGACTGCCAAGGTCATATCCCAGCCCTGCTTCAACCCTAATTTTTCTCATAAGCACTCCACTCCCATGGCCTCACTCCAAACCCTTCCTTCATCTGGATGTGTGCCACCTCTCAAACCCTACCCAGCCCAGCCCTCATGGTGCACTGTGTCAGCAAGACTCTCGCCAGCACCCTTAACACCTTCACCCTGTGCCACATCCACCCTGCAAACCTTCTAACCACCTTGGATCATTTACACCATCTGTCTTCTTTGCTTCTCTACCCAGGTGTCTGAGAGCAACGAAAGAATCTCACAATGACCACAATGCTCATGCTTATTCAGACAGTATTTATTGAGCATCCACCATGCACTGGAAACAGTAGAAGAAATTGCTAGACTCAGAGCAATACACAGAAAATAAGAGGGAGGTTCTCTTCCTTCTCAGAGCATAAAGTCTGATGGACTGGGGTGGTGGGGTGGAGTTCAACAATTCCCGCATAGTGTGATGAGCATTATCAGGATGGAAGAGCAGAGTGCCCTAGAAGCCCAAAGGAGGGCTTCTAAATTAGAGACTTTCCAGGACAGAGAAATTTTTGCCACTTCAAATTCATGACCTTCAACTTCACTGGTGTCCTTGGCACCATTCAGCAATCCTTTCACTGCTGTCTAGTCAGCTCCACCTCAATTCCCCCAGTGGATGGTCAAGACTTCATTGCTCTCAAAAGCCCCATCCATTCTTAACTTACTCATCTCTCAGGAGATGCACAGCCTCTGACTGTACTGAGGAAGTCCAGCGCATATTTAAAAATCTACCTTTACTTCAACTCCTCCCCTCTTGACTTAGAAGAGAAGGTGCCCTGCTTTTGACCCTATCTCTCTACCATCACCCCCAATTCATCTTGAGATCAGGACCCTGACAAATTGGTTTATTTTCTTCCTTGCTTATATTTCCTTATATTCAAGTTCTTCCTCCTAACTACTCAACCCCCAGCTAATAAACATATATAAACCTCTCTTATACAAAAGGTAAACTATAAATAAATAGAACAACCCAAATATTTTCAGATTTCATCATCAGCTTCCAAATTAAATCTAAATTGTAACTGGGTAAAAAAAAATTACCAGTTTACAAATGTTCTCTAGCATCTTGCAGATAATTCTCACTTCCACCCACTCCTGCCTCCAGGTATGCCTAGGATTCCCAAAGGAAAGGGAGATCTAACACGTGTTCATAAAAAAGCTGTGTTCATTTGTTGCTGTGTTGCTTTGCTAGTGACCTGCCTCTCCCAGCCCACCCTTAGCTCGACCATGTTAAGGTTCCATCACACACCACTAGAGAGCTACTGGCACTGCTGTCTCCAGCTCAGCAGCCTCTGAAGATTCCAGCTAAGTCAGCAATATGCCTAAGTGATGGCCTCATCCTCAGCTGAGGTAGGGTTTCAAGGAGCATTCAGAGTCTGCTGATGGCTGTGGCCACCAATGTTCTCAATGTAATGGTGCTAGCATCCACTGATCTGCACCCTTGTGGTGCCTGGGCAACTGGGATTTACAGAGAGAAGGGAAGGGAATGATTCCTATCACTTTGCCTTAATTTTCATTAGGAAGACAAACAACAAGCATGCCCTCAACAGTCCTGATACCTTGCCACAGGGGGTTCTGTGCAGTTATTTTCTATGTGAACAATACAACCCAAACACAACTCCGTGTTCCTCTCTCCCAGGGGCAGTCCTGTCTAATAATCTAGCCTCTGCTTACGCGCCTCAAACTAAACCCCAGCTGCTAGACACATCTATCTATGTCTGAACCACCATCACGGATACAGCTCAAGGTTTCCCAGGAAGATCCTCAGCATCCTATGAATCCCAGCACTTTAGGAGGCCGAGGCAGACAGATCATTTGAGGTCAGGAGTTCGAGACCAGCCTGGCCAACATGGTGAAACCCCATCTCTAATAAAAATACAAAAGTTAGCCAGGCATGTGGTGGTTTGCACTGGTAATCCAAGCTATTTGGGAAGCTGAAGCAGGAGAATCACTTGAACCCAAGAGATGGAGGTTGGAGTGAGCCAAGATCACACCACTGCGCTCCAGCCTGGGTGACAGAGCAAGACTCCATCTCAAAAAACAAAAACAAAAACAAAAAGAACAGGCCTTGGAATGGGTGTCAACTGATTACCTGGAAGGAAGATGGATATCATAAATCAGTATAATAGTCTTATGCAAATCATGCAATAACCATGACCCTACTACAAAAGATGAAACATCATTTCTCAGTCTTGCTACTCATACTAGCTCGTCTCCTCACATTTGCCCTTCACAGCCAAGCCCCTTGCTTGAAAGTCAGCTATAATCTTTATTTCCTTGCTGTACACTCATTTTTAAATTTAATATTATCTTCTTTTAAAATATAGTTGTATATTCACTTGGTTTAAAATTCACAAAGTACAAAAAGCTATTCCTGGCTACCAAATGTCCCTCCTCAGACACAACCAGTTTCCTGTGTATCCTATCAGAGATGTCTTATTAAACACAAGCAAAAGCCTTTTTAAAAATAGTAATACCATCCTGTATGTACACACCACACTCTTTCTTTTTTCCCTTAACACTGTAGGGATCATTTTATATCAACAGATGAAGAGCATCCTCATCCTTTTGGGGTGGGGGAAGCTGCAGAATATTCTCTTGCATAGTTGTACCATAAGTTATTTAACTAGTCCCATATTGCTGAACTTTAGGTTGTTTTAATTTTTTGTGGTTGCAAATAGAGCTGAATTCTTTTTTTGAGATGGACCTACATGGTTCATGGAATGTTTTTTTAATGCAATTTCCATCAAGACACCAAGATGTTACATTTCAAAGTAAGGTGGAACATCATAATTTCTAAAGACGAAAAACCAATTTTGTGACTCAAGTTTCTCACTTATAGAGTCTAGAGATGGGGTGGGAGTTGGAGGTTAGGAAGCGTTTTGGAGAGTAGATTCTATAGGTTGTGAATCCTATCTCCCTATGATGGAGCACTGGACATTCTTAACCCGCATTTCATGACAAAGGAAAAGGCTTCAAGATGATTGCCCAGGGAGTTTCATATGTGGTCCCTGGAAGTAAGGGATAATGTATTAAATATACCTAGAAAAGCTAAAGGGTAAGGGATATCTGGCTAGTTGCTTAGAGGGTAAAGAGAGACAGCTGCAGGGGAGCCTGTGCTCTCAGAGTTGATTGGGACAAAGGATGTATAAGTATTTCCTTGGGACCAGATAAAGACCCCAAGCAAGGGCAGTGTGAAATGTCTTCGGTTTTTTTTAAGAGGAATACTTGGGAGAAAAAAGTCTCAGCAGAACTGAAGCTGAAGTCACCAGCAGATGCATAAGGGCTGAAGAAGCATAAAAGGCTAGTTGTCAGAGAGATGGATGTATCTTCATGAAGGGAATGTCAGGTGAGAGATTCCCTAGCAGTCGAGAGAGAGAGAGCTAGGTCTTTAAGAACCCATGAAGGATCTCAAAGAGAAGGTGGGTTAAAAAAAATAAAATCTACCGCAGTCAGAATAGGTGTTGGTCAGTTAGGTATTTCCTGTTTCCTTGCTTTTTCTCTTTCCCAGCGTTCCTCCCTAGAGGGATCTGGAAGCAGATTAGAAAGGCAGGAGGACAGAGAAAAGCACCGGATGGGTGAGAGGGGAGCCAGTGTTGCCCTCCTCCCTCACTGCTGGTGTTCAGCCTACGATAGGCCGGACCTGAGAAAAGAGAGGAAGTTAAATGACACTTAAAGTATTTATGATGGTATTGGAGCGAACATTTGAACAGCTGACAATAAGACCTTTTCATTAAACCGAAAATGATTAGAAAAGCCATGGGGCTTATATTAACTTTCATTGAGGGACTGAGTTCCACAAATAAATTGAGAGAAACAATGGGGTACTGCCACTTTTTTTAAAGGTGTAGAAAGTCACAAGTTACTGTTGCTTTCATCTTAGCAACAAGGACACTACAAAGAAGTTATGAAATCATAATTGTGGGCTTTTTTTGTTTTTTAAGTCTGTCAGAGAGCTGAGGATACAAAGAAACCTAAATGAATTAAGTGACAAGCCCTTTCAAGGAGAAAAGAGATGCATGGTTGTGTTCATTCTTGGCAGAGTGGTGAGAGAAGGAAAATTCAATGTAGACAAGGGTATGTATGGGAAAACCATGAAAAATCAGACTTTTAATGGTCACATGTAGACTGACATAGTAAATTTGAAATCCAAGGGTCTCCAATCACAGAGCAAGTTTACACCAATTTAGGAACTCTTTCCCACAGTCCTTCACTAAGTTCATTCGGTTAACACTTAGAAGACTGAGGACACAGCAGGAGAAGTGAGAAAAATTCACCTCTGAAGGTTTGCAGGGAAGAATGAGGAGCAGCTGAAATGGTAAATATGCCATATATATATATGTATTTGTATATGTATATATATATAGAGAGAGAGAAAGAGAGTGTCTAAAGCAAAAGGTAGCAATGTGTTTTGGGCCTTATAGCAAACGTAGAAGTAAAATTTATAACCACCAGAAGACAGAGGGTAAGTTGGGGACTGAAGAGCCTCTTTATATCATTGTAGGGTTCTGTATACTGTGTGTAATATAATTAAATATTATTGAAAGTAGACTATGTTAAAGATCCATATTGTAATATCTAAAGCAAACATTCAAAAAAGTACAACTAAAAAGTCAATTTAGGAGAGGAGGAGAAAAATTTAAGTAAAAAATCATACTCAATCACCCAACAAAAGTCATCAAAGAAGGAGCAAAAAAAATCCAAAGAGTAAATGGGAGAATCAGAAAAACAGCAACATGGAAGACTTAGATCCCACCATACCATTAATTATATTAATTTTAAAGTAACTAAATACTCCCTTAAAAGTCAACATTACTAGGTGCGATTAAAAATTTAAGATCCAACTCTATGCTGTTTGCAAGAAATCTACTTTAAATAAAAAGACAGGTGAAAAGTATATAAGATAAAACATGCAAATACTAAGCATAAGAAGGGCTGTGTGGCTATAATAATATCAGATAAAGTAGATTTCAAGATCAGTAATGTTACCGGAAATAAACAGGGACCTTACTTAATGATAAAACGTTTAAGTCTTCAAGCAGACCTCACAATTCTCACAATGTGCATGTGCCTGATAACAGAGTTTCAAATACATGGAGCAAAAGCTAAGAGAATAAAAGGAAGAAATAGAAAAATCCACAAAGTTGTAAATTTTAACACCCATCTATAATAACACCCATCTATAATAAGAATATATTCTTATTAGAAAATAAGAATGCATAATCAAATTAATAATCTAAGTTTGCCAATTAAGCTAGAATAAGAAGAGAAAATTAAACCCAAGGTAAATACAAGAAAGGAAATATTAGAGCAGAAATTAATGAAATAAAAAACAGACAAAAATAGAGAAAGTTAAGTCAAAGGTGTCATTAGAAAAAGTAAAATTGATGACCGGGCATGGTAACTCATGTCTGTAATCTCAGCACTTTGGGAGGCCAAGACGGGAGGATCATTTGAGGTCAGGAATTCAAGACCAGCCTGGCCAACATGGTGAAACCCCATCTCTACTGAAAATACAAAAAGTAGCCAGGTATGGTGGCACACGCCTATAATCCCAGCTACTGGGGAGACTGAGGCAGGAAAATCACCTTGAACCCAGCAGGCGGAGGTTGCAATGAGCCAAGATCGTACCGCTGTACTCCAGCCTGGGCAACGGAGTGAGACTCTTGTCTCAAAAATAATAATAATACTTAAAAAATTAAAAGCTAATAAAATTGATAAACCTGTAGCAAGAGTGATCAAAGGACTCACATGCACACAGAGAGAAAGAGAGAGAGAAAAAACACCTAATCAACAATAATATAAATGAAAGCAGCAACTTCACTACAGAGCTGTAGACATTCAAAAAAGAATAAAGCATCTGATAATCAACCTATGCCAATTGTCAGGGACTGTGAAGGATCTTAAACTGTCAAGAACTATGATGATTTCACTCTATTTGCAAGCTTACAAGTTAGCCTGCCAGGCTTATGTATGTTGGCAGAAGATATGAGACTCCTGGGTCACAGACTAAGGCCTTTATTACTCATGGCACAGCAAGCCACATGAGCTTCATGCTTGAGTCAGTTCCTCTTTAATCCTCCATTCCATAGGGTGACACAAGCAGTTCAGATGAGTGTTGTGCACACAGCTGGTTTGTGTCAGAACTGAGCAATCTCAAGGCTTAGATAAGAAGCTGTGAGCAAACCTGCCTGAACTTTGCCCCAGAAGGAGACATTATCTTTGTTTTACTGGACAGCAAACAAACCTGCCTTCTACTCTAGAGAGAGAAACTATTTGTGTCTTTCTAGAGTACTCTCCATAGAAACATCTTGAAAACATAGTCTGAAACAAAAGTTGTTGGTGTCTCTGCTCAAGACACGCAGAAATACAACAGACCCATGGAGAATTATCTACCAATACCAATTGGTGAACTGAACAGGCTCCTTGAAGAAAAACAATTTATGAAAACTGACACAAAAGATATAAGATTAAACAACTCAATATCTAGTAAATTGAATTTGCAATCAAAACATTCCTACAAAGAAATTTCAAATTTTGGGGGTTTAATCAAAAACAGAAGAAAATTCTTTCAGAAAATAGGAGTAAAAATTGTCCATTTTTTATGATGCTAGTATAACCCCAATAACAATACCTAACAAAAAGATTTTTCTTTTCTTTCTTTTTTTTTTCTGAGATGGAGTTTCACTCTTGTTGCCCAGGCTGGAGTGCAATGGTGTGATCTTGGCACAGACCAATATCCCATATGAACATAGATTCAAATAAACAATTTTTTTATTTTTAATTTTTGAGGGTACATAGTAAGTGTATACATTTATGGGGTACATGAGATGTTTTGGTACAGGCGTGCAGTGCATAAAAATCACATCATGGAGAATGGGGTCTCCATTTCCTCAAGCATTTATCCTTTGTGTTACAAACAATTGAATTATACTCTCTTAGTTATTTTTAAATGTACAAATAAGGTATTATTGACTATAGTCACCCTGTTGTGCTATCACATAGTAGGTCTTATTCTATTCATTCTTTCTAACTATTTTTTATACTCATGAACCGTCCCCACCTCCTCCTCACCCCTAGCTATCTTTCCTAGCCTCTGGTAAACATCCTTCTACTCTCTATGTCCATGAGTTCAAATAAGCGAGAACATGCAATGTTTATCTTTCTGTGCCTGGCTTATTTCACTTAACATAATGATCTCCAGTTCCATCCATGTTGTTGCAAAGGGCAGAATCTCATTCTTTTTTATGGCTGAATAGTACTCCATTGTGTATATGTACCACATTTTCTTTATCCACGTATCTGCTAATGGACATTTAGGTTGTTTCCAAATCTTAGCTATTATGAACAGTGCTGCAACAAACACGGGAGCATAAATATCTCTTGGATATACTGAGTTCTTTTGGGCATATGTCCCACAGGGGGATTGCTGGATCACATGGTAGTTCTATTTTTAGTTTCTTGAGGAACATCCAAACTGTACTCCATAATGGTTATACTAAACAAACTTTTTAAAAATTAGCAAGTTGAATACAGAAATACATAAAAAGTATGACCAAGTTCATTTTATTCCCAGAATATAGTTAGTTTATTATTTTAAAAATCAACCGGCAATTGGCAATAACAGAATAATTTAAAAATATGAATATCTGAATAAATGCACAAAAAGTACTTGACAAAATTCCATGTCTATTCATGATAAACATTCTCAGTAAATGAGGAATAGAAGGACAATTTTTCAATGTGATAAAGGTCATATATGGAAAACCAATAGCTAATATTATATATCACAAAATGATGGATACATTTCCTCTATGATCTGGAAAAATGTACACTATTATGACTTCTATTAAACATTGTACTGCAATCTAGTCTAGTGAAATAAGAAAAGAGAAAGAAACAAAAAGTTTGGAGAGGAAAATGTAAAACTGTCACTATATGCAAACTACAGGATTGCATGCATGGTTGTGCATTTAAAACATTCATTATAATTTACCAAAAACTACTAGAACCGACAAGTGAATTTGCAAGGTAGGATGATACATGTTCAATGTGCAAATCTACTGTATTTCTATATACTATCACTAAGCAATAGTAAAATGAAATTATTTTAAAATACTATTTACAATAGCATTTAAAAACTAAATAACTGGAAATTACACCAAAGAAAGACATACAAGACCTTCATATTGAAAATTACCAAAGATTGCTGAAAAACATTAAAGAAAACACAAATGCCTTGGGAGATACATGACTTCTACATGGAAAATTACAAAAGATTGCTGAAAAATATTAAAGAAAACACAAATACATTGGGAGATATATATAACATTCATTAATTGAATAGTTTAATATTAAGACATTCATTCTCCCCAAATTTATCCATAGATTTAATATACAAACAAATTTAGCAAAGTTATTTGAAGACATTGAAGCTGATTCTAACAATTTTCTGAAAATGCTAATGATATACAAGAGCAAAAACAATTTTGGAAATGAACAAGTTCAATAATTTGGAGGATTTACACTACACAATAGCAACAATTATAAAACTATAGTCATCAAGACTGTTTGATATTGCCATAAGAATAGATAAATAAACTAATAAAATATAATATAGACTAGAGGTATTGACTCACACAACTGACTTTTGACCAAGGCACCAAGTCAATTCAAGGTCTTTCAAGAAATGATGGGAGGGAAACTAGATATCCACATGGAAAAATACAACAAGGAATCTTGTCATGAGTTCTATAGTTCATCACCTCTACATCCCTCCAACCCACCCGTACCCCATTCATTTGACCCCTCCTCCTGCCCTGTGACTCATTTTCTCTTTTGCTAGCATGTTGGTGGCTGCTAATGGCTCACAACTGAGTACTTGTCTCCCCAGGAATTGTTCTGGCCAACCCGTATCACAATCTTTCCCTGGTGGCAGCCCAAATCCCATGACTGGTTGATGCAGAGGTTCAAATGCCCAGCTCTTTTGCATCATTTGGAATGATGCTAAGGAGCTAGGCAAAATATCAGACTCCTTACAGGATTCATTGAGGCCCCTGCTGCATCACAGTTCAGCTTCTTCCTCTGCCCAATTCTGCTTTCTTCATCCCTCAAGAGTATTTTAGCTGTGAATACTCCTGCATGTAAGTCTGTTTCATGGATAACTCAATCTATAAAAAACTTGACCCTTACCCCACTCCCTACCCAAAGAAATCATCTGAGATGGATTACTTGGACCTTGAGTGAAAGTTGGTATAACCAGGCAGTGGTTGCCATGGGCCTTGGATGAGATGCAGTGCTGTGTTGGCTTTGGGTCTGACCCAGCCTAGTCCTATTGGTGGTGGGCACAGGGTTGCTTGCATCACCCTCTCCCCCAGCTCCAGACATCTCAGCATGGAGAGAAGGACTCTGTTTTTTTGGGCTAGAGTAAGGGAAGAGAACAAGAGTCTCAGCCTGATAATTCAGGGAATTCTCCCAGATCTTACCCAAGGCACCTCTATGATTCTACAAGAGTCATAGCATTACTGGGCTTGGGGTATCTCCTAATGCAGATATAGCTGCAGTGACCAAAGATTTAGATCATAGCAGTCAATTCCCTTTGAATACTTGGAAAACCTTCCCAAGAAGGATGGGTATACAGACAAGGCCAGATTGTCAAGACCACAATAAATACCTAATTCTTTAATGCCTACACATTGACAAGCATCTGCAAGCATCAAGACCTTGCAGGAAAACACGACATCACCAAACAAATTAAATGAGGCACCAATGACCAATCCCGGAGAAACCTTTCTGACAGAGGATTCAAAATAGCTGTCTTGAGGAAGCTCAATGAAATTCACGATAACACAGAGAAGGAATTCAGAATCCTATTAGATGAATTTAACAGAGAAATTGAATAACTTTTAAAAATGAAGCAGAAATTTTGGAGCTGAGAAATTCGATTGACATGCTAAAGAATGCATCAGAGTCTTTCAACAGTAGAATTGATCAAGCAGAAGAAAAAAGTAGTGAGCTTGAAGATGGTATATTTGAAAATACACAGTCCAAGGAGACAAAAAAGAATAAAGAATAAAAAAGAATGCAGCACACCTACAAGATTTAGAAAATAGCCTAGCTATTGGCCTTATAGAGGATGTAGAGGGAGAGATCAGGGTAGAAAATTTATTCAAAGGGATAATAACAAAGAAGTTTCCAAACCTAGAGAAACACATCAATATTCAAGTGAGAGAGTTATAGAAGAACATCAAGCAGATTTAACCCAAAGAAGACTACCCGGAGGCATTTAGTAATCAAACTCCCAAAGGTCAAGGATAAAGAAAGAATCTTAAAAGAAGGCAGTAAGAGAAAAGAAACAAATAACATACAAATGAGCTCCAACACATCTTGTAGCAGGCTTCTCAGGGAAACCTTACATGCCAGGAGAAAGCGACATAACATATTTAAAGTGTTGAAGGAAAAAAACTTTCATCCTAGAATAGTATATCCAGTAAAAATAGACTTCAAACATGAAAGAGAAATAAAGATTTTCCCAGGCAAACAAAAAGCTGAGGGAGCTCATTAACACCAGACCTATGCTATGAGAAATGCTAAAGGGAGTTCTTCATTCTGAAAGAAAAGGGAGCAATAAGAAATTATCTGAAGGTACAGAACTCACTGGAAATAGTAAGTAGACAGACAAACACAAAATATTATGACACTGCAATTGTAGTGTGTAAACTACTTATATCTTATGTAGAAAGACTAAAAGGTAAACCTATCAAAAATAATAACTACAACAACTTTTCAAGACATAGCACAATAATATATATAAAAAAATAAAAAGTTAAAAAGGGGGATACAATTAAATGTAGTGTTATTAGTTATCTCTTTGTTAATTTTTTATTTTTGTTTAACAATCAGTGTTAAGTTGTCATCATTTTAACATAATGGTTTATAAGATGTTATTTGCAAGCTTAATGGTAACCCCAAATAAAAAAACCTAAGACAGATACACAAAAAATGAAAAAACAAGAAATCAAAACATGCGACCAGAGAAATCCACCTTCACAAAAAGGAAGAGAGAAAGGAAAGAAGGAAGAAAGAGAAGACCACAAAACAACCAGAAAACAAATAGCAAAATGACAGAAGGAAGTCTTTACTTATTAACAATAACATTTAATGTAAATGAACTAAACTTTCCAAGAAAAAACATAAAGTAGCTGAATGGATAAAAATAAAAAAACAAGACCAAACTATCTGTTTTTTACAGGAAACATATTTCACCTATGAAGACATAAATAAACTGAAAATAAATGGGTGGAAAAAGATGTTCCATGCAAATGGAAACCAAAAGAGAGCAGGAGTAGCTATACTTACATCAGATAAAATAAATTTCAAGACAAAAGCTGTAAAAAGAGACAGAGAGTCATTATATTATGATAAAGTCATCAATTCAGCAAGAGGTTATAATAATTGTAAGTGTGCACCCAACATTGGGGCACCTAGATATATAAAGCAAATATTATTAGAGTGAAAGAGAGAGATAGATCCCAATACAATAATACCGGATGACTTTAACACCTCACTTTCAGCATTGGAAAGATCATCTAGACAGAAAGCAACAAAGAAACATCAGACTTAATGTGCACTACAGAACAAATGAACCTAACAGATATTTACAGAACATTTCATCCAATGGCTGCAAAATATACATTCTTCTCCTTATCATATGGCCACAAAACAAATCTTAAAAGTTGCAAAAAAGAAAAAATGAAACCATAATAACCATAATAAGTATTTTCTCTGACCACAATGGAATAAAACTAGAAATCGATAACAAGAGGAACTTTGGAAACTACACAAACATATGGAATTTAAACAATATGCTCCTAATGACCAGTGGGTCAATGAAGAAATTAAGAAGGAAGTTAAAAAATGTCTTGAAATAAATGAAAATGAAAACACAATGTACCAAAACCTATGGGGTACAGCAAAAGCAGTACTAACAGGAAAGTTTATAGCAATAAGCACCTAGATCAAAAAAGTAGAAAAACTTCAAATGAACAACTTATTGATGCAACTTAAAGAACTAGAGCAAACCAGCTCAAAATTAGCATGAGAAAAGAAATAATACAAATCAGAGCAGAAATAAATGACATTGAAATAAAAAATAAATATAAAACATAAATGAAACAAAAAGTTGGTTTTCTAAAAAGGTAAACAAAATTTGAGAGAAGACTCAAATAAAATCAGAGATAAAAAAGGAGTCATTACAACTGATACCACAGAAATTCAAAGGACCATTAAAGGCTAACATAAGCAACTATGTGCCAATACATTGGAAAACCTACAAGAAATGGAGAAACTCCTAGACACATACAACCTATCAAGATTGAACCATCACAAAATCCAAAGCCTGAATAGACCAATAACAAGTAATGAGATTGAAGCTGTACTAAAAAGTCTCCTAGCAAAGAAAAGCCTAGGACTCAATGACTTTGCTGCTGAATTTTACCAAACATTTAAAGAAGAGCTAATACCAGTTCTACTCAAACTACTCCAAAAAAATAGAGGAGGGGACACTACCAAACTTATTCTATGAGGATAGTGTTACCCCTCCAAAACCAGACAAAGAGACATTGAAAAATAAAAAGAAAACTAAATCCCTGTTGAATATTGATGCAAAAATTATCAACAAAATACAAGAAAACAATTCAACAACACATGAAAACAACATTCATCATAATCAAGTGGGTTTTATTCTCAGGGATGCAAAGATAGTTCAGTATACACAAATAAATCAATGTGATACATCAAATCAACAGAATAAAGTCCAAAACCATATGATCATTTCAACTGGTACTGAAAAAGCATTTGATAAAATTCAACATTCCTTCATGATAAAAGCCCCCCAAAAACTGGGTATAGAAGGAACATATCTCAACATGATAAAAAAAAAAAACAAAAAACAAAAAACATATACAACAGATCCATAGCTAATATCATACTGAGTGGGGAAAAACTGAAAACCTTTCCTCTAAGATCTGGACCAAGACAAGGATGCCCACTTTTACCACTGTTATTTGACATAGTACGGGAACTCCTAACTAGAGCAATCTGATAAGAGGAAAAAGTAAAGGGCATCCAGACTGGAAAAGAAGAAGTCAAATTTTGCTTGTTTGCAGATGATATGATCTTATATTTGGAAAAAACTAAAGAGTCCCCTGAAAATTTATTATAATGGATAAACAAATTCAGTAAAGTTGCAGGACACAAAATCAACATACAAAAATCAGTAACATTTCTATATGCCAACGGTGAACAATTAGAAAAAAGAAATCAAGAAAGTAATCCCATTTATAGTAGCTGCAAATAAAACAAGATACCTAGGAATAAACCTAAGTAATCCCGTTTATAGTAGCTACAAATAAAACAAGATACGTAGGAATAAACTTAACTAAAGAAGTGAAAGATCTCTGCAATGAAAACTGTAAAACATGATGCAAGAAATTCAAGAGGACACCAAAAAAAAAAAGGAAAGATATTCAGTGGTCATGGATTGGAAGAATCAATATTGTTAAAATGGGTATACTACTGAAAGCAATCTACAGAGTCAATGCAATCCCTATCAAAATACAAATGACATTCTTCACAGAAATAGAAAAGGTAATGCTGGCCCTCCACCCAAGATGGCCAAATAGGAACAGCTCCAGTCTACAGCTCCCAGTGAGATCGACATAGAAGACGGATGATTTCTGCATTTCCAACTGAGGTACCTGGTTCATCTCACTGGGAATGGTTGGACAGTGGATGCAGCCCACGGAGGGTGAGCCGAAGCAGGGTGGGGCATTGCCTCACCTGGGAAGTGCAGGGGTTGGGGGATTTCCCTTTCCTAGCCAAGGGACACTGTGAGTGACTATACCTGGAGGAGTGGTATACTCCTGCCCAAATACGGTGTTTTTCCCATGGTCTTCACAACTGGCAGACCAGGAGATCCCCTCCTATGCCTGGCTTGGCAGATACCATGCCCACGGAGCCTTGCTCACTGCTAATGCAGCAGTCTGAGATCAACCTGGGATGCTGGAGCTTAGTGGGGGGTGTGGGGGTGTCTGCCATTGCTGAGGCTTGAGTAGGCAGTTCTATGCTCACAGTGTAAGCAAAGCAGCAGGGAAGCTCCAACTGGGTGGAGCCCACCACAGCTCAGCAAGGCCTACTACTTCTCTAGATTCCACCTCTGGGGGCAGCCCCTACCTGAACAAAAGGCAGCAGACAGCTTCTACAGACTTAAACGTCCCTGCCTGACAGCTCTGAAGAAAGCAATGGTTCTCCCAGCACGGTGTTCAAATTCTGAATATGGACAGACTGCCTCTTCAAGTGGGTCCCTGAACCCTGTGTAGCCTGACTGGGAGACACCTCCCAGTAGGGACCGACAGACACCTCATAGGCGGCTGCCCCTCTGGGATGAAGCTTCCAAAGGAAGGATCAGGCAGCAATATTTGCTGTTCTGCAGCATCCCCTGGTGATACCCAGGGTCTGGAGTGGACCTCCAGCAAACTCCAACAGACCGGCAGCTGACGGACCCATATGTTGGAAGGAAAACTAACAAACAGAAAAGAACAGCATCAACATCAACAAAAAGGACATCCACACCAAAACCCCATCCTTAGGTCGCCAACATCAAAGACCAAAGGTAGATAAAACCACAAAGATGGGGAGAAACCAGAGCAGAAAGACTGAAAATTCCAAAAACCAGAATGCCTTTTCTCCTCCAAAGGAACACAATTCCTAGCCAGCAAGGGAACAAAACTGGACAGAGAATGAGTTTGATAAGTTGACAGAAGTAGGCTTCAGAAGGTCAGTAATAACAAACTCTCCGAGCTAAATGATCATGTTCTAACCCGTTGCAAGGAAGCTAAAAACCTTGAAAAAAGGTTAGATGAATGGCTAACTAGAGTAACCAGTGTAGAGAAGAGCTTAAATGACCTGATGGAGCTGAAAACCACAGTATGAGAACTTCGTGAAACATACACAAGCTTTAGTAGCTGATTTGATCAAGCAGAAGCAAGAATATCAGTGATTGAAGATCAAATTAATGAAATAAACCAAGAAGACAAGATTAGAGGAAAAAGAGTAAAAAGAAATGAACAAAGCCTCCAAGAAATATGGCACTATGTGAAAAGATCAAATCTACGTTTGACTGATGTATCTGAAAGCAATGGGGAGAATAGAACCAATTGAGAAAACACTCTTCAGGATATTACCCAGAAGAACTTTCACAACCTAGCAAGGTAAGCCAACATTCAAATTCAGGAAATACAGAGAACACCACAAACATACTCCTTGAGAAGAGCAACCCCAAGACACAAAATTGTCAGATTCACCAAGGTTGAAATGAAGGAAAAAATGTTCAGAGCAGCCAGAAAGAAAGGTCAGGTTCACCACAAAGGGAAGCCCATCAGACTAACAGCGGATCTCTCTGCAGAAACCCACAAAGCCAGAAGAGACTGGGGTCCAAAATTCAACATTCTTAAAGAAAAGAATTTTCAACCCAGAATTTCATATCCAGCCAAACTAAGCTTCATAAGTAAAGGAGAAATAAAATCCTTTACAGACAAGCAAATGCTGAGAGATTTTGTCACCTCCAGGCTTGCCTTGAGGTCCTGAGGGAAACACTAAACATGGATAGGAATAACTGGTAACAGCCACCACAAAAAACATACAGAATTGTAAAGACTATCAACACTATGAAGAAACTGCATCAATTAATGGGTGAAATAACCAGCTAGCATCATAATGACAGCACTAAATTCACACATAACAATATTAACCTTAAATGTAAATGGGCTAAATGCCCCAATTAAAAGACAGTGACTGGCAAATTGGATAATGAGTCAAGACCCATTGGTGTGCTATATTCAGGAGACCCATCTCACGTGCAAAGACACACATAGGCTCAAAATAAAGGGTTGGAGGAAGAACTACCAAGCAAATGGAAAGCAAAAAAAGTGGGGGTTGCAATCCTGGTCTCTGATAAAATGGACTTTAAACCAACAAAGATCAAAAGAGACAAAGAAGGCTATTACATGATGGGAAATGGATCAATTCAACAAGAAGAGCTAACTATCCTAAATATATATGCACCCTATCCAGGAGCACCCAGATTCATAAAGCAAGTTCTTAGAGACCTACAAAGAGACTTAAGAGTCCCACACAATAATAATGGGAGACTTTTACACCCCACTGTCAATATTAGACAGATCAATGAGACAGAAAATTAACAAGGATATCTAGGACTTGAACTCAGCTCTGGACCAAGCAGACCTAATAGACATCTACAGAACTCTCCACCCCAAATCAACAGAATATACATTCTTCTCAGCACCTCATCACACTTATTCCAAAATTGACCACATAGTTGGAAGTAAAGCACTCCTCAGCAAATGTAAAAGAACAGAAATTGCAACAAACTGTCTCTCAGACCACAGTGCAATCAAATTAGAACTCAGAATTAAGAATCTCTCTCAAAACTGCACAACTACATGGAAACTGAACAACTTGCTCCTGAACAATTACTGGGTAAATAACGAAATGAAGGCAGAAATAAAGATGCTCTTTGAAACCAATGAGAACAAAGACACAATGTACCAGAATCTCTGGGACACATTTAAAGCAGTGTGTAAGGGGAAAATGATAGCACTAAATGCCCACAAGAGAATACATGAGAGATCTAAAATCAACACCCTAACATCACAATTAAAAGAAGTACAGAAACAAGAGCAAACACATTCAAAAGCTAGCAGAAGACAAGCAATAACTAAGATCAAGCAGACTGAAGGAGATAGAGACACAAAAAACCCATAAAAAAAATCAATGAATCCAGGAGCTGGTTTTTTGAAAGATCAACAAAATAGATAGACTGCTAGCAAGACTAATAAAGAAGAAAAGAGAGAAGAATCAAATAGACGCAATAAAAAATGATAAAAGGGATATCACCACCATTCCAACAGAAATACAAACTACCATCAGAGAATACTATAAACACCCCTACACAAATAAACTAGAAAATCTAGAAGAAATGGATAAACTCCTGGACACATACACACTCCCAAGACTAAACCAGGAAGAAGTTGAATCCCTGAATAGACCAATAACAGGTTCTGAAATTGAGGCAATGATTAATAGCCTACCAACCAAAAAAACTCCAGGACCAGACGGATTCACAGTTGAATACTACCAGAGGTACAAAGAGGAGCTGGTACCATTCCTTCTGAAACTATTCCAATCAAGAGAAAAAGAGGGAATCCTCCCTAACTCATTTTATGAGGCCA
>NW_012116266.1:1758764-1778143 GCF_000951035.1 Colobus angolensis palliatus
AATATCATACTGAATGGGCAAAAACTGGAAGCATTCCCTTTGAAAACTGGCACAAGACAAGGCTGCCCTCTCTCACCACTCCTATTCAACACAGTGTTGGAAGTTCTGGCCAGGACAATCAAGCAGGAGAAAGAAATAAAGGGTATTCAATTAGGAAAACAGGAAGTCAAATTGTCTGTGTTTGCAGATGACATGATTGTATATTTAGAAAACCCATCATCTCAGCCCAAAATCACGTTAAGCTGATAAGCAACTTCAGCAGAGTCTCAGGATACAAAATTAATGTGCAAAAATCGCAAGCATTCCTATATACCAATAACAGACAACAGAGAGCCAAATCATGAGTGAACTCGTTGCTACTAAGAGAATAAAATACCTAGGAATACAACTTCCAAGGGATGTGAAAGACCTCTTCAAGGAGAACTACAAACCACTGCTCAAGGAAATAAGAGAGGATACAAACAAATGGAAAACATTCCATGCTCATGGACAGGAAGAATCAATATCATGAAAATGGCCTTACTGCCCAAAGTAATTTATAGATTCAATGATATCCCCATCAAGCTACCAGTGAATTTCCTCACAGAATTGGAAAAAAAAACTACTTTAAACTTCATATGGAACCAAAAAAGAGCCTGCATAGCCAAGACAATTCTGGGCAAGAAGAACAAAGCTGTAGGCATCATGCTACCTGATTTAAACTATACTACAAGGCTACAGTAACCAAAACAGCATGGTACTGGTACCAAAACAGAGATATAGATGAGTGGAACAGAACGGAGGCTTCAGAAATAACACCACACATCTACCATCATCTGATCTTTAACAAACCTGACACACACAAGCAATGGGGAAAAGATTCCCTATTTAGTAAATGGTGTTGGGAAAACTGGCTAGCCATATGCAGAAAACTGAAACTGGACCCCTTCCTTACACCTTATACAAAAATCAACTCAAGATGGATCAAAGACTTAAACGTAAGACCTAGGACCATAAAAATCCTAGAAGAAAACCTGGGCAATACCATTCAGGACATAGGCATGCGCAAAGACTTCACGTCTAAAACACCAAAAGCAATGGCAACAAAAGCCAAAATTGACAAATGGGATTTAATGAAACTAGAGAACTTCTGCACAGCAAAAGAAACTATCATCAGAGTGAACAGGCAACCTACAGAATGGGAGAAAATTTTTGCAAGCCATCCATCTGACAAAGGTCTAATATTAAGAATCTACAAAGAACTTAAACAAATGTACAAGAAAAAAGCAAACAGCCCCATCAAAAAATGCGCAAAGGATATGAACAGACATTTCTCAAAAGAAGACATTTATGCAGCCAACAGACATATGAAAAAATGCTCATCATCACTGGTCATTACAGAAATGCAAATTAAAACCACAATGAGATACCATCTCACACCAGTTAGAATGACAATCATTAAAAAGTCAGGAAACAACAGATGCTGGAGAGGTTGTGGAAAAATAGGAACACTTTTACACTGTTGGTGGGATTGTAAATTAGTTCAACCATTGTGGAAGACAGTGTGGTGATTCCTCAAGGATCTAGAACTAGAAATACCATTTGACCCAGCAATCTCATTACTGGGCATATACCCAAAGGATTATAAATCATTCTACAATAAAGACACATGCCCATGTATGTTTATTGTGGCACTATTCACAATAGCAAAGACTTGGAACCAACTCAAATGTCCATCAGTGGTAGACTGGATTAAGAAAATGTGGCACATATACACCATGGAATACTATGCAGCCATAAGAAAGGACGAGTTCATGTCCTTTGCAAGGACATGGCTGAAACTGGAAACCATCACTCTCAGCAAACTATTTTTAGATCAGAAAACCAAACACCGCATGTTCTCACTCTTAAGTGGGAGTTGAACAATGAGAACACATGGACACAGGGAGGGGAATATCACACACTGGAGCCTGTGGGGAGTGTGGATCTAGGGGAGGGATAACATTAGGAGAAATATCTAATGTAGATTACAGGTTGATGGGTGCAGCAAACCACCATGGCATGTGTATACCTATATAACAAAACTGCACATTCTGCACATGTAACCTAGAACTTAAAGTATAATAATAACAAAAAAGAAAAGATAATGCTAAGGTTTATGTGGAACCAAAAAAGACTCAGAATAGCCAAAACCAACCTGAGCAAAAAGAACAAAACTGGAAGAATCACATTACCTAACTTCAAATTATACAACAGAACTATAGCAACCTAAACAGCACGATACTGGCAAAGAAACAGGCACACAGACCAGTGAAACAGCATAAAGAACCCAGAAATAAATTTACACATCTACAGTGAACTCATTTTTGACAAAGGTGCCAAGAACATACAATGGTGAAAGCACAGTCTTTTTAATAAATATTGCTGGAAAAACTGGATATCCACATGCAGAAGAATGAAACTAGACCCCTATCACTCACTGTATACAAAGTCAAATCAAAATGGGTTAAAGACTTAAATCTAAAGCCTCAAACAATGAAACTACTAAAAGAAAATATTGGAGAAACTCTCTAAGACATTGGTCTGGGCAAAGGCTTTTTGAGTAATACCCTTAAAGCACAGGCAACCAAAGCAAAAATGGACAAATGAAATCACATCAAATTAAATAGTTTCTGCACAGTAATGGAAACAATCAGCAAAGTGAAGAGAAAACCCACAGAATGGGAGAAAATATTTTCAAACTATCCAACTGGCAAGGGATTAATAACCAAAATATATAAGAAGCTCAACTCTATAGAAAAAAAAATCTAATAATCCAGTTTAAAAATGGGCAAAAGATCTGAATACATACTTCTCAAAAGACATGCAAATGGCAAAAGTGTTTATGAAAAGGTCCTCAACATCACTGATCATCAGAGAAATGCAAATCAAAACTACAACGAGATATCATCTCACCCCAATTAAAATGGCTTTTATCCAAAGACAAGCAATGACAAATGCTGGTGATGATGTGGAGAAAAGGGAACGCTCATATACAGTTGGTGAGAATGAAAATTAGTGTAGCCACTATGGAGAACAGTATGAAAGTTCCTCAAAAAACCAAAGATAGAACTACCATGTGATCCAGCAATTCCACTATTGGATAATTATCCAAAAGAAGTGAAATCAAAAAAGACATCTGCACTCCCATGTTTGTTGCAGCACTATTCACAATAGCCAAGATTTGGAAGTAACCAAATCAAGTGTCCATCAACAGATGAACAGATAAAGAAAATGTGGTACATATACACAATGGAGTACTATTCAGCCATATAAAAGAATGAGATCCTGTCATTTGCAACAACGTGGGTGGAACTGGAGGGCATTGTGTTAAATGAAATAAACCAGGCACAGAAAGATAAATATCACATGTTCTTATTCATTTGTAGGATCTAAAAATTAAAACAATTAAATTCATGTAGATAGACAGTAGAATGATAGTTACCAGAGGCTGGGAAGGGTAATGGGGTATGGGGAGCATGGAGATGGTTAAGAGGTAGAAAAATATAGTTAGCCCGAATAAATAAGATCTAGTATTTGTTATCACAACAGGGTGACTACAGTCAACAATAGCATACATCTTAAAACAACTAAAAGAGTTTAATTAGAATGTTTGTAACACAAGAAATGATAGTTTGCTGAGAATCTTCACAAGGACAAAAAATCAAACACCGCATGTTCTCACTCATAGGTGGGAAGTGAACAATGAGAACACTTGAACACAGGAAGGGGAACATCACACACCGGGTCCTATTGTGGGGAGAGGGGGGAGGGATAGCATTAAGAGATATACCTAATGTAAATGATGAGTTAATGGGTGCAGCACACCAACATGGCACATGTATACATGTGTAACAAAGCTGCACGTAGTGCACACGTACCCTAGAACTTAAAGTATAAAAAAAAAAGAAATGATAAATGCTGGAGGTGATGGATACCTCATTTACCCTGATGTGACTTTTATGTACTGCAAGCCTGTATCAAAACATTTCATGTACTCCATAAATGTATACACCTACTGTATACCTATACGTTTTTTAATTATTATTAAAAAAAAAAAAAGAAAATGAAAGACAAGCCACAAACCGGGAAAAAGAAAAAAACGAGGCACAATATATGTGAAAAAAGAACTCATATTCACAAATATAAAATACTTTTTACAAATAAACAAGATAAGGACAAATACTCAATTACAAATGAACAAGACTTAAACAAAAATAAATGTTTGTAAAGCCCATAAGAACACAAAAAGATGCTTAACATGATTGTCATGGAAATGCAGATTAAAGGCACAAAGCAACACTGTTTTGAAATTACTTAGAATGCATAAAATTTTTGAAGTTTAACAATATAAGGCAAGGATGTGGAACACCTGGACCCCTCACATGTTGATGGAATGTAAAATTCTATAAAAACTTCAAAAAAACTGTTTCCAGTCTCTTATAAAGTTAAACATACACCTACCCTATGTCTCAATAATTCCAGTCCTAGGTAAGAAACGAAAGTATACATCCACAAAAGAACTTGTACAATAATGTTGTGAAAGGTTTGATCATATTAGTTAGCCAAAAACTGGTGACAATCCACGTATCTGTCCACAGAATAACATATAAACAAATTGTGTTATAGCCATTCATTGGAATAGTCTTCAGCAATTAAAAAAAAATCAACAAAATAAAAAGGTCCCAAAAAACATGTCAAACAAGAAAAGCCAGACACAAAATAACCATGGTGTTTGATTCCATGTAAATGAAATTTGAGAAGAGTAAAATAGATCTGTGGTGATATAAATCAGAAAATAATTGCCTCTAATAGATTATAATGGAGTATGATGAAATTTCTGTTGCGGTTGGAATGTTCTCAAGTATTTTTATTTCCAGGATTTTAGAAAGTGTTTAGAACAGATATGGGGGGAAAGAAACCCCACAAGTTTACCAAGGTTAAATTTAGTATTTTTTAAGATGAGATATATAGCAGTTTCCTCACACAGTTGTAATCTTCAAGGTCATCACACATCTGCCAAATTTAGTATTGTAAAAATCAGGAATGACTTTTTCCTAAAGAGTTAACAACTTAGTAGAAAGGATTCAAGGTTTTATTTATTTTGAAGACTACTGTTAAAGAGTGTCCCTTTACTGTTTTCCTTTTGTTTTGTTTTTATTTATCTCAGGATGCAAAGTGCTTGTTTTTGTTTTCTGGTTGTTTTTTTTCACCGTGTTATATGAATATGTTAGTCATTTGGTAGTAGGACAAGGTATTGCCTTTGCTTTCTCAAAATAAAAGACTTGATTCCAACACCAGAGAGTCTTAGGAACATCAAGGTTATTGTTGTCATTGTATTTTGCTGTTATACCATATGCCTTACTCTTAATAAGTAAAAGTCCTTCCTATGGTCGCTAGGAGATCAGGAAGAATATAATAAATATTATTTTAATTGTATTAGTCTTCTCACAGGCTTCCTTTTGTGGTTTTCTGCCAGAAGCAGTAAGTACTGTTGCCCCTGAAGAAGCATTTGGAGATGTGTAGGAGCATTTTTTTGTTGTCATAGTGACAGAGTAGCACTACTAGTATTTTATAGTTGGAGACCAGAGATACTACATATCCTGTAATGTATGGGATAGTCCTGAATAATGAAGGATTGTACCAACCAAATGCCAGTAGGACTCTGCCTGAATCCATCAGGATAGCCATAACAAAATACCATAGACTGGGTGGCATAAAAAATGGTCATTTATTTTCTCACAGTTCTGGAGCCTTAAAGTCCAAGGTCAAGGTTCTGGCATAATTCAGTTTCAGGGGAGGACACTTTTCGTGGCTTGCTAATGGCGTCCTTCTTACTATGTCTTCATGTGGTTGACAGAGAGATAGATCTCTAGTGTCTCTTATTGTAAAGACATTAATCCTATCAGATTGGGGCCCCAGTCTTTTGACCACATTTAACCTTGTTCTAAAATATTGTCACATTGAGGGTTAGGGCTTCAATATGTGAGTGTTGGGGGGAACACAGTTCAGGCCATAGGACATCCCTATTGAGAACAGTAGAGGTTAGTCCGTTCCAGTTTAGGATTATACTAAAAGATTAAAACTAACATTAGTCAACTGATATGGTTTGGCTCGGTGTCCCCACTCAAATCTCATCTAAATTGTAATCCCCATAATCTGCATGTGTCCAGAGAGGGACTTGGTAGGAGGTGATTGCGTCATGGGGGTGGTTTCTCTCATGCTCTTCTCATGATGGTGAGTCAGTTCTCGTGAGATCTGATGCTTTTATGTGTTTGATAGTTCCTCCTTCACACTCACGCTCTCTCTTGCCTACTGCCAGGTAAGATGTGCCTGCTTCCCTTCTGCCATGATTGTTAGTTTCCTGAGGCCTCCCTAGCCATGTGGAACTGTGAGTCGATTAAACCTCTTTTCTTTATAAATTACCCAGTCTCAGGCAGTTCTTTATAGCAGTGTGAGAACAGACTAATACATCGACCATTGTGGAAAGAAGTTTGGCAATTTCTCCAAGAACTCAAAGCAGAATTATCATTTGACCTAGGAATCCCATTATTGGGTATATACCCAAAGGAAAAAATTGTTCTGCCATAAAGACACATATGCATGCATAGCATATATGTATACAACACTATTCACAATAGCAAATACATGGAATTAACCTAATTGCCTGTTATGGTAAACTGGATAAAGAAAAGGTGGTACATATACACCATGGAATACTATGAAGCCATAAAAAAGAACAAGGTCATGTCCTTTGCAACAATGTGGATGGAGCTGGAGCCTATTTCCCAAGTGAACTAACACAGGAACAGAAAACCAAATACTGCATGTTCTCACTTATAAGTGGAAGCTTAACACTGAGTACACATGGACACAAAGGACAGACACTGTGGCCTCCCTGAGAGTGGAGGGAAGGAGGAAAGTTAGTATCGAACTACCTATTGGGGCCAGGCATGGTGGCTCAAACCTGTAATCTCGGCACTTTGGGAGGCTGAGGCGGGTGGATGTCTTGAGGTCAGGAGTTCGAGACCAGCCTGGTCAACATGGTGAAACCTTGTCTCTACTAAAAATATAAAAATTAGCTGGGTGTGGTGGCACTCACCTGCAGTCCCAGCTTCTTGGGAGGCTGAGGTGGGAGGTTCGCTTAAGCCTGGGAGGCAGAGATTGCAGTGAGCTGAGATCATGCCACTGCACTCCAGCCTGAGTAACAGAGTGAGATCCTGTCTCAAAAACAAACAAAGAAACAGCAACAACAACAAACTACCTATCAGGTACTATGCTTATTTCCTGGGTGGCAAAATAATCTGTATACTTAATCCGCATGACAGGCAATTTACCTATATAATAAACCTGCACATGTACTCCTGAACTTAAAAGTTTAAAACAAAATAGCAAAAGCTAGTGTTACTTCCTTAGGAAAAATGAAAATAATGCCTTTATGATAAATCTAAACTTCTGATCATGGCATTCAACACCTTTTAAATCCCATCACCAGACTATTTTTCCAGGCTTACTTCTAACTAGTTCCCCAAATTACTATCTCCCTAACTCCATTCTCACTTTCAGAACCTTTTGCCTTCACCCATGTTATTTCCTCACCCTGGAATGTGCTTCTCTTTTCAGTCTACCTAAGAATATCTACTCATCCTTAGAAGGCATACTTTCCAGGACCTCCTCTTTGCAATTTTTTTTCACACCATCATCACATTATCAGAATCAATTCATTTCTTCCTTGGATTGTGTTGAAATTACTTACAGCCTGTCTACTCTGACAGTTTCATCTTCACATCTCTAGCATCTAACAGTCCAAGGTATATGCTCAACAAATATTTCTTGAATTGTATTAACATTTAATTAATGTCTGTTGTGACGTAATTTATTTTTATTTTTTATTTTTATGTTTTGAAGACAAAATCTCACTCTGTCCCCCATGCTGAAGTGCAGTGGCACAACCATGGCTCACTGTAGCCTCAATCACTCAGGCTCAAGGGGTACTCCCATCTCAGCCTCCTGAGTGTCTGGGACTACGGGTGCATGCCACCATGTCCAGCTAATTTTTAAAAAATTTGTAATTGTTTTGTAGAGATGGGGTCTCAGTATGTTGCCCAGGTTGGGGCTTCCTGTTATAGAAAATTATGATTTAACACCAACATCACCCCATTTCTTCCTTCCCTATTCTCCTGATATTATTATATCAAAACTTTCATAAAGTAATTGTTCATTGTTTACTTTATAATAACTATATATGTTTAGTAATGGATAATTATATTTCATTTCTTGTTTTTTATTTTATCGTTTTTACTATAAAATATTGTCTGTAATTCATAGTTGGTTCCTGTCTTTTACAAGCATATCATGTTCCTCAAACATCCCTATCACCAACATTTCAACAATGTTGGTAAAATCTCTCTAATACAAAGTTTGACTTCTAAATCTACAATGATCATTTTGTTGGAGGATGAAATTTTTAACATCCCATATATCTGTATGTGAAACAAAGAGGCTAAATTTATTGCTTCCTAAGTAATGGAGAACTACTCTTATAAATCTCTCTCTCCGAACAGAGCAAGACTTGCTTTCATAAAGGGTTTTAAGAACAGGGAACTCAGGGGTTGGCAGATTTTCTGAAGCAAGAGTGTTTAGGGATTGGCTGATTTTCAGCTGTGAGGTTTTGGGATGAGCTGACTTTCAGAAGCAGTTCCTGGAGTGATACTGTACTTGACTGGCTGACCTTCAAGAGCATGACACTATCAACAATCGATTAGGATGGGGTTACTACTTGTTCTGTGGTTAGTTGTTTACCACTTTGGACTAAGGCAAAGGGCAGTATTTTGATCCACCTTTTCAAATTAGGAGGCAACACCTTTTCAGTTAGGGCATACATCAGAATCAGCTAGAGTGTCCTTTAAAACATGGACTGCTGGGCATCACCCCAAACTTTATTATTCAGTAGGTCTTGAGTTTCACCTAAGAATGTTCATATCTAATCAGTTTCCAGTGATATAAGTGCTGCTGACTTGGGAACCACACTTTGAGAACCTCTGAGTTAGAGAATGGAAATGTCACAAGGGTAAATGGTAATAGAGTTGCCCAGGCTTAAAGAGCCCTTTGGTGGGTGGTAATCTACAAGATGAACTGGGCTATAGCTGGATAGAGGAATGCAAACAGGCATTACACAAGGTCAAAGGCTAAACATGGAATTTTTTTCATGGGCTCATGGATGGCAGGGCTTCAGAACTATTGGTGTGGAATAACTGCCAGAAAGCCGTAAAAAGTTTTGCTCACCTCCTTCTGAAAAATGCATGCATGCCTTCCATTTCTAAATTGTCAGCTAGACAAAAGAGGTCACTTTACCTTATGTTTTTCCTTTTTGTAAACATATAATACATAAATGAAATAGGATTTTAACCTCTCCTTCCTTATCATTGTTGCATACATAAATTTTACCATTGCTAATTAGCACATCCATTCAAGGTGGTACATCCTTTATACATCTGAGCCAGCAATTTAATGCCTTAAGAAAAGGAAAATCCCCGGGGGAGAAAATGTGCAGCATCAGTTCCTAACACATGAAAGATGCATGTTGAAAAATCAAGGTCCGTGCCCAAATGTGCAATATATTTTTTGTCTTAAATCCATTCCAGCACAAGAAATATGGTTTCAACTAGATTAAAGATTTTTCTTCTCTTAAGAAATGTGATAGTTGCCAACTAGTGATGGAGTTTCCAGAATTCTTCTCCCAGTGCTTAACAGATGAATTTATTGGATGGAAAAGTAAGAGCAAATCTGAGCTTCTCTGGAAGTATGCCCAAACTCAGCAACAGTGATACCAATAAGTGTCACGTGGAGGCATGTATAAAATATAGGAAAAGAGGGAAGTAAAACAAAACTACTGAAAAGGCAGCAAAATCGAGCATATCTAACCTTGATGGAGCATTGGAGTCAGGGTGTGAGCCTTACCAATCCATCAGTATTGCTCAGTGGCTCATCGGGCTAACCATAAGGAATGAGGGTGTCCTCACTGAAGTAATGAATGCTCAGGAACACAGCATGGCAGCCTTCCAGTTCTCTACAAAGATTATGACAGCTCTAGCCCTTCCCACTATAGATCTTCCCTATAAAGTGTTACAGACTACCCATTTTTGGAAGCACCAATAACTTCCAAGAGAAGTTCCCCAAAAGTCCAAGACCGTACATATCTTCATTTTGAAATGATAGCATCTTTCTTAATGGTGGGGGAATGCAAGGAATTGAGCCCAGAAATTCATTCTTCTCCATGTTTTTAATTCCAAGCCACTGATAGTTGGTGGCTCTTCCAAAGTAAGTTCTCTATGCTAATTTCTGCCTGTCTAATAGAGTGAATCACTTATCAAGGGTGCAGATTTTCAGCCAGAATAGTATTCATTTTAACCGTATTTTATTTTCAGTTTTTTTTTTTTTTTTCATAAGGAGTGAGAAAACACTATCTAGGTAGGATGTATTCTTTTAAGTTTTGCTAATGAGTCCCATGGACAATTCCAGAAGGCTCATGATGGCACTGAATTTCTGTGCACATACAATTTACGTACTTTCTTCTCACTGAGGGATATGATAAACCGGTGTGACTTTGATTCAGCATGCATGCCTGTGCACCCACCCTGTGCTGGACACTGTCCTTGCACTGAGCTTCCTGTATGGATTGAGTCTTCAGTCACCTAGGAGTGTGTTCTCCTGCTTTCCTACTGGCTTCTTAAACTTGACACTACACAATTTGAATTCCATTCCTTTGGTTCAGAACCAACAGGGGCTTTGTTCCTTGTGAAAAAATACAAACCACCTTGAACAAGTAACACAGTCATTTACTCTTTTCTGCCATTTAACTCAGGAATGTGAATGCTTTCCAAGAAATAGACTTTGATTGGGGGAGGCTAGAAAGCCCAAGATCGAAAGGGTGGGGAGAAAAGCAGGCAGCATCAACCATGGGAACACTTAAGCTTCATTTCGCTTCTATCAGGACCTCAGCCCTGGTGCTCCATTTTCTGTGCATTTTCCAAATGTCTAGTTTTGCTTCTCAAAACGTGGTCCCTTAGCAAATGCTATCAAAATCACCTGGGAGCACTGGTCTAGACACACAGGATGCAAAATATAACAGACAAGTTGAAAATCTACATGGGATTAACTCTCACCACTACCACCCCATAAAACATAGCACCTTATTGGTACCTACATTAAATATTTGTAGTCAAATGCCTATGTGCCAGTCACTGTGCCAGGTACAGTGTAACAAAACACACATGTAACTTCCTCGGAGTTTACATTTTAGTTATGGAGACAGATATGGAAACAAGTCATTTTGATATTTTGTAATGAGTGCAATAAAAAATAAGAAAATGCCTCTATAGCAGGACATAGTTGGGGCACCCAACCTAGTTGAAGGAGGGCTGTGAGAGAAGGCAAGTAAGAATGAGGCAGGAGGAAGAAGCTTAAGGTTGAAAGTGGGACTATTATTTGCAGCAGAGGCAACAATGCATATGAAGTTCTGGAGTGAGAGCAGGCCATGCCTCAACCCATGTGGAATGTAGCTACTGTAGGCACAGAGAAATATTTAGGACCTGATGACCATAATAGACGCACTTTTCAAAAAATATGCTTACCTTATAATTTTGAGGTCTGTAAGGAGAAACTGAAAGCTATTTTCTTAGGTTGGAGGGAAGATTGCTACCTTTCTGTTCTCTGACCCACACTACTTTCCAGTCTACTTGAGCATCTGAAACGTCTTTCGTTTTTCTAATGGAAGCTAATCTGTATTTCCAGAAAACCGTAATAGAAACCCAGCTGACCTCTGCCAGCCTGGCCCCAATCATGGACTGTACCTTTCTCCTACATTTCCTCTTCTTTCTGGCAATGAATATCTTCCCCAAAGATGAAGCAGAACCTTATTAGATAAAAGTAATCTATAAAACAAAATTTCTCCTGGTATTAGTCAGAGTCCAGTTAAGAGACAGCAATCTCACCATTTATTTCAAAAGAGGAAATTTAATATTAATTAAATATTGAATATTAAATCTGTAGAAGCCATTGATAATGGAGGGGAGATGACCACATTCACTAGCCAAAGCATCTGGACCCCAGCTCCCACCCAAACAAGTCACCCCACTCTGCTCATGGTTTGAGCTAAAGGGAATCTTATTACTATTATTATTATTATTATTAGTAGTAGTAGTAGTAGTAGCAGTAGTAGTAGTAGTAGTAATAGTATTTGAAGACAGAGTCTCTCACTCTGTTGCCCAGGCTGGAGTGCAGTGGTGCAATCTCAGCTCACTGCAACCTCCGCCTCCCAGGTTCTATTGATTCTCGTGTCTCAGCCTGCTGACAGTAGCTGGGATACAGGCATGCGCTACCATGCCTGGCTAATTTTTTGCAATTTTTAGTGGAGACAGGGTTTCGCCATGTTGGCCAGGCTGGTCTCGAACTCCTGACCTCAGGTGATCTGCCTGCCTCAGCCTCCCAAAGTGCTGGGATTGCAAGCGTCAGCCACCATATCCAGTCTAAAGGGAATCTTACAGGTTTCATTGAATGGTTTAATTTTAAATTTGAGAAAACCGAAGTTGCAAAACATAAAATGATTTTTTGCCCAAGGCACTAGGTTAGCTAGTGAGATGTTTAAGTAAGCCAGATAGACACAAACTAAGGGAGAGTCCATGGCAGGCAGGAGGAGATTCATGGGATGCTGGGAGAGAAAATAGTAGGACCAGGGAGAGAATAGCTTGAAGAATAGAGTAGGACTGTATTTGAGCAGTGATGAAAGAACTCCATTTTCTTCAACAGCCATACCATGCCTCTTCTTAATTCTTCTCTTCTTGAGTTGTAGAATTACAACTCAATTCACTAAATAACAATCTTTCTTTTTAAATTATTATTATTATACTTTAAGTTCTAGGGTACATGTGCACAATGTGTAGGTTTGTTACATATGTATACATGTGCCATGTTGGTGTGCTGCATCCATTAACTTGTTATTTACATTAGGTATTTCTCCTAATGCTATCCCTCCCCCCTTCCACCACCCCATGACAGGTCCCAGTGTGTGATGTTCCCCACCTTGTGTCCAAGTGTTCTCTTTGTTCAATTCCCACCAACATGTGTTGTTTGGTTTTCTGTCCTTGTGATAATTTGCTCAGAATGATGGTTTCCAGCTTCATCCATGTCCTTACAAAGGACATGAACTCATCCTTTTTTATGGCTGCATAGTACTCCATGGTGTATATGTGCCACATTTTCTTAATCCAGTCTATCATTGAAGGACATTTGGGTTGGTTCCAAGTCTTTGCTATTGTGAATAGTGCTGCAATAAACATATGTGTGCATGTGTCTTTATAGCAGCGTGATTTAGAATCCTTCGGGTATATACCCAGTAATGGGATGGCTGGGTCAAATTGTATTTCTAGTTCTAGATCCTTGAGGAATCGCCACACTGTCTTCCACAATGGTTGAACTAGTTTACAGTCCCACAAACAGTGTAAAAGTGTTCCTGTTTCTGCACATCCTCTCCAGCACCTGTTTTTCCTGACTTTTTAATGATTGCCATTCTAACTGGTGTGAGATGGTATCTCATTGTGGTTTTGATTTGCATTTCTCTGATGGCCAGTGATGATGAGCATTTTTTCATGTGTCTGTTGGCTGCATAAATGTCTTCTTTTGAGACGTGTTTGTTCATATTCTTTGCCCACTTTTTGATGGGGTTGTTTGACTTTTTTCTTGTAAATTTGTTTAAGTTCTTTGTAGATTCTGGATGTTAGCCCTTTGTCAGATGGGTAGATTGTAAAATTTTTCTCTTATTCTGTAGGTTGCCTGTTCACTCTGATGGTAGTTTCTTTTGCTGTGCAGAAGCTCTTTAGTTTAATTAGATCCCATTGTCTATTTTGGCTTTTGTTGCCATTGCTTTTGGTGTTTTAGTCATGAAGTCTTTGCCCAAGCCTATGTCCTGAATGGTATTGCCTAGGTTTTCTTCTAGGGTTTTTATGATTTTAGCTCTAACATTTAAGTCTTTAATCCATCTTGAAACAATTTTTGTATAAGGTGTAAGGAAGGGATCCAGTTTCAGCTTTCTACATATGGCTAGCCAGTTTTCCCAGCACCATTCAATGTGTATTGAACCAGTAATACTGACTGAGAATCCACTATGTTCAGTAGCACCTAACACAAAGCAACAGAGACAGGCTGACCTCCTCTATCGGGAATGAGATAGGGTCATTGTGGGGGCTCCTCCGGTATCTAGAGATGTGGTCTCACCTTGGGCAGGTCATCCTGCCTCCCTGTGCCTGTTTTCCCATCTATAGAATGTAGCTAACTCTGTGAGCCCCATCCCTCTCATGAAATTGCTGCTAGAATTGCATTGAGAATGATATGGCTTTTAACTCTTCTATCTCTTAGGACTGATGTGAGAAAAAAATGAGTTATGAAAATATAGATAATTGTTTTATATACATTTAATTTTAATAATCAGGAAATAAAAGGAAATAGCATGGTCTTATTGGAGTTTGAGATGGTAATCACTCCCCCTCTTTTCTCTGAGCCCCAAACTAGCTAATAGATACAGGGATTTTTAAAAAATCTGTATAGTGCTACCAAAACTATATTGAAGAACCTTGGACTTGAGGCCAATATAGGCATCCTAATACTTTTTCTTCATTTGACTCCACCACACACACACAAGGACATCAGACATGTAGAGCAGATACTCACTCCACTTGCTGCATAGAGGACCTGGGCTGCCTCATTCCTTTTGAGTGCAGAGACAAAGCAAATGATGCAACAAGTACATGCAGCCTTTGATGCACTGACCGTCTGCCCCAACAGCAGACCACTGAATGCCTGACCCTCACCATCACACCAAACAGATAAATCCCACTCTTTTTTTGTGGAAAGTGGTCAGGAAAAGGAAAAGCTCTTTTTCTTCTTACCTCGGACATGTTGGAATTTCTATTTTGTTGGCCAAGAAGAGTAAGAAGTGAGAGAGAGAAGATCTCCCTCACAGGTGCCCACCCTACAAGGATGTCTTGCCAGTGACTCTGGTCACGAGAAGGATATGGCTGCAGGCTGTCAGTGTGCGGCTTTTAACTGTGCCCACTGTGGCTGCCTGGACAAGACACCAGAATGAACAGTGGAGTAGAGGCAATGGAGGTAATGTTGGTGCCTGCCTGAGCCTGGGCTGCCCCAGAAAAGTTAGGGTGTGAAAGTCAAGAGGGAAAAGACCAGTTGATGAAACAGTGGATGTCTAGAGACTCCGTCATTTCCTATGCGGTTAACTCAAAGTTAGGGTTTGGAAATAAAGTCTTTTTTAAAAAACTTTTGATAGATAAAGAAGGCAGATCTTCACAATATTGAGGAGGAAGCAGCTGCATATTTTGGCAACCATTTAGAGGAAAAGAGTGAATACATGAAATATTGCTGCAAGAATATAAAGGAGGAATCTAAATAGACAGCCAAGAAAAAAAGTGAAGAGTAGAGAACAGTAAATTTAGGAGATCTCCATATGACGTGGTTTCTCAAAGATGGTGTATAAAAAAATAACAGCCAGGGAGTGATGAGAGAGGGATAGAAGCAAAAGGCTTGGAACAGTGAGCACCAAATCGAGGAAAAACTTTCCTGAGACACTTAAAAGATAATCAGAGAAACAGACTAAAGACTCAGAAAGGGCAGTTTGTCTGGAGCTAGAAATGGAAAGAATCACAAGCAGACACCTCCTACTATGTCAGACTCTTAATGGACCGAGAAATTTGCTGCGCTAATAGCTCTGAACCAATTGCTTTGCATGAGATTCTGGGCTAGTCCAAATGACTTTGCCAAACTTCAATTTCCCATTTTAAACACAGAACAAATAATAATTTCAAAGTGTATGTAGCATTAGAGCTATCAAGTTGACTCATTGGAAAGAAGCCAAGGAGTTTTTATCCTCAAGAGTTTTCTGACATGATTCAGAGAAAGGCTTGATTGGCCACTTCTGTAACATGCCTTTCCCTCTCTGCCCCTCTCACCTTCAGAGTGTGCTTTGCCTCATCTCCTTACTCATTCCTTTGGAGAACGCTGAGCCACCACTTCACTGTCTTCCCTGTTTGGCATATCCACCGACAGACCCGACATGGCCACAGAGGATTAACAGTTGATATAAATTTAAGAGTTCCTGTGACTTTAGATGACTCTCTGTTCTTAAGCTAGCTACTTATATTACTTGGATAAAAGGTGTGCTATTTTTGGCTAATCAAATGGTAGATTTTGCTGAAAGCAACCCTAAAAACTGTCATTGGGATCTGAAATTAAAATAAAATCAAAGCCCAGCTGATAAAAGCAGCAGTCGTCAAACGCTGTTATTAACTCTGAACTATCACTGAATAAGGGATCATTTAGTCAAGATTTAAATATCTGAATTTCTAAATGATACCATTTGGAACAGATACTTTTCTGCTAGTCAGCCAGGTGAAGGAATAAAGAGAAAGCTGATGAAAACATTCTTACTATCTGTTGGAAGGAATGGAAGGAAACTAAAATTAAGTGGCACTATTTTAAAGACCATAAACTTTGCTAACTGATTTTATACTTCAATCTCATTATGACATCAATATCACTGTCTGCATTTTAAAGGCACAAAAACTTATACTCTGGGGTTAAGTCACTCACTCACATTCACACAACTGTTAAGTGAAAAACCCAGAACGCCCCAAACTGAGAGCTTTAACACAAAGATACAGTACACAAAGCAAGCATGCCCACTTTTACCACTTCTATTCAATAATACTAAAAGTACTAGCAAAAGCAATTAGACAAGAGAAAGAAGTAATAGACATCTAGATCAAAAAGGAAGAAGTAAAATTACCTCTATTTGCAGATATGATCCTACATTTAAAAACCCCAAAGATTCTACACACACACAAGAAAAACTGGTAGAACTAATAAATGTATTCAGTAAAGTTGCAGGATACGAAGTCAACATATAAAAATTAGTAGCATTTTATATACCAATGAAAACATAACTAAAATAGAAATTAAGAAAGCAATCCTATTTATGATAGCATCAAAAAATGCTTAGGAATAAATTTAACTGAGGAATTAAAAGCTTTGTACACTGAAAACTGTAAAACATTGATGAAAGAAATTGAAGGAAAGAATAATAATGGAAAGATTTCCTATGCTCATGGATCAGAAGAAATAATATTGTTAAAATGTTCATACTGCCCAAAGCAATATTATAAAGATTCAACTCAATCCCTATAAAAATCCCAATAGCATTCTTCGTGGAAATAGGGAAAACAATCCTGAAATTTGTATGGAAACATAAAGGACCCTGAATAGTCCAAACAATTCTGAGAAAGGAAAACAAAGTTGGAGGTATCACATTTTCTGATTTAAAGTGATATTACAAAGTGATAGTAATTAAAACAGTATAGTAGTGGAATAAAAACAGACACATAGAACAGTGGAACAGAATACAGAGCCCAGAAATAAATCAACTAATTTTTGATAAGGGTATCAAGAAGGCACAATGGGGAAAAAATAGTCTCTTTAAGAAATGGTACTAGGAAAACTCGATTTTCATAAGTAAAAAAATGAAACTGGGCTCTAAAACCATGTACAAAAATCACTTCAACGTAGATAAAAGACCTAAATATAAGACTGGAAGCCTTAAAACTCCTAGAAAAGAACATGGGGGAAGCTCCTGGACATTGGCTTTGGCAATGTTTTTTTAGGTATCACATGGAAAGCTCAGTTCACAAGAGCAAAAATAAATAAATGGGAATCTATCAAAATAAAAATCTTCTGCATAGCAAAGGAAACAATGATCAAAATGAAGAAATGGCCCATGGACTGAGAAAAAATATTTGCAAATCGTATGTCTGATAAGCTGTTAATAATCAAATTTATAAAGAACACATACAACAAATAATCTTATTTTTTAAATGGGCAAAAGACCTGAATAGACATTTCTCCAAAGAAATAAACACTGCCCACAGGTATATGAGAGGGTGTTCAGCATCATTAATCATCAGGGAAATGCAGATAGAAGCCACTATGAGATACCACCTCACACTCATTAGGATGGCAATTACCAAAAAGTCAAGAGACAACAAATGTTAGTGAGGGTATGGTGAAAAAGGAACTCGTCCTCTGTTGGTAAAACTATAGATTGGTAGAGCCATTATGAAAAATAGTATGTGATTTCTAAAGAAATTGACAATAAAACTATCATATGACCCAGTAATCCTTCTTCTGGGCACATTCAAAGGAAGTGAAACTAGCATCTCATAAAGATATTTGCACTCTCATGATCATTGCAGCATTATTCACAGTAGCCGAGATATGGAAACATCCTAAGTGTCTGTCAACTGATGAATGGATAAAGAAACTGTGACTGATACACACAAATGCATACCCGCGCACGCACGCGCGCACACACACACACACACAGAGAAATATTATTCAGCCCTAAAAAAACCCAAGATCTTACCATTTGGTGCAATGTGGAAGAACCTGAAGGACATTATGTTAAGTGAAACCAGCCAGACCAAAAAAAGGAAAACATTGCACCATCTCACTTATATGTGGAACCTAAAACAAATACAAATATACAGAAGTAGAAAACAATGCAGTGGTTGCAGGTGAGAAGGAAATGGGGAGATTGTAGGTCAGAGGATGCAAAGTAGCAGATATGTAGGATGGCTAAGTCTAGAGAGCTAATGTACAACATGAGGACTATAGGTAATAAAATGGTGTTGCATTTGGGATTCATGCAAAATGAGTTGATTTTAGCAAAAAAAAAAAAGATAATAACTACATGAGATGATGAATACATTGATTTGCTTCACTATTGTAACCTTATTTTACTGTCTATATGTATCCCATAACATTGTGTTGTTTACCTTAAAGAAGCACAATAAAATTATTGAATAAACAAATAATATAGATATATATATCAATTGAAACTGATTAAAACATACTCAGTTAGCAGTGACCGTAGTTTTAAGTATCCCTGTTGCTCACATGCTCCTCCCTAAGAAGTAACAATCATTGGGCCAGGCTTGGTGGCTTACGCCTGTAATCCCAGCACTTTGGGAGACCAAGGCGGGTGAATCACCTGAGGTCAGGAGTTCAAGACCAGCTTGGGCAACATGGAGAAACCCCGTCTCTACTAAAAATACAAAAATTAGCCAGGTGTGGTAGCATGGTAGCGTGGTGGCGTGGTGGCATGTGCCTGCAATCCCAGCTACTCAGGAGGCTGAGGCACCAGAATTGCTTGAACCTGAAAGGCAGAGGTTGCAGTGAACTGAGATCACAACATTGCACTTCAGCCTGGGTGATAGAGTGAGACTCTTGTCTCAAAAAAAAAA
>NW_012116266.1:1778193-1816686 GCF_000951035.1 Colobus angolensis palliatus
TAATAATAATGATAATGACAATAATATCTGTTAACGTTTATTGAATGATACTTGATGTAGACGTCCTACCAACCATATTACCTGGATGTTTGATTTTTGTTTTCATTTCTACCCTGTAATGCTGGCTTTTTTGATACCTCTATTTAACAAATAAAGATACTGAATGAAACATAGATCTAATGACTTGAACATAGTCACATAGCTAGTAAGTGGTCGAGTGGGGTTCTACCACGGAAGATCAGATTTTGGTCTTTAACCTTAGCATCTATTAACAAAGATATGCTTTTATAATATTATCAACCAACACTTATTACAGGGGCAAGTGATTTGAAGTATATTTCCTGTGGTAAAAATATTCTCAACATGGCTGATTTTTAGCTATCAAGGTGAAATCACAGGCTTACAGTACACCTGAACATTTAACAGTCAGTGCTTGTGATCCTGTACTGACCAGCTCTATACAACATCAGACATGTACTTTGATGTATTAGGGAAATTTGCTTAATGATTCAATATGTTAGAAAGGCTGAAATGCTCACCTAATATGTCTCAGAGTCACGGGGTTGGAGTTGGGTAACATTGGTGTGAACTAATGTGGTTAGTTTTGGAGTAAAACCGGTAGTTGAACTCAGGGTCTTAAACAATGAGACACACTTTAGGGAGGTAGAAGGGCATCCTAGGTGCAGAGTCATGAGCAAATAGGGGATGTTTGAGAGACAGTGAGATTAGACTGGCCCAGAATAGCTTGGGATGAAGAGCCTAGGAAGGAGCTCATATGACGGAGGACCATCTCATTTAAGGTCTTAAATGGGTTGTGGGACAGGAGGTGAGATCTTCAGCTTCCTTGGGTTGGTCTGTAGAGGAGGCAGTGGTACCCATCCAGTGGGCAGTACCTCTGGGCACTGGCATTTTATGTTTTTCTGTGGATCACTCTGGGTGTTCAGATTGGTAACTTCACTTTCAATTAAAATTCTCATTCCAATGGAGTTGTTTTGTATGCAGATATGAATGATATAAATTTGAAATTAACTTGAATCAATTTTTTTCTTTTTTGAGATGGAGTGGCGTGATCTCAGCTCACTGCAAGCTCCGCCTCCTGGGTTCACATCATTCTCCTGCCTCAGCCTCCCAAGTAGCTGGGACTTGGCATCTGCCACCACACCTGACTAATTTTTTGTATTTTTAGTAGAGATGGAGTTTCACCATATTAGCCAGGATGGTCTCGATCTCCTGACCTCGTGATCCACCCGCCTCCCAAAGTGCTGGGATTACAGGCGTGAGCCACCATGCCCAGCCGAATCAAAAGTTTTTAAGAGACTTTCAGTGCCCCAAATTTGAAATAAAATAAATAAACTAGTTTCACTTCATTTTTCAAATGTTAGTCCTTGGTAATCTGAGGACTAAACAAAAATGCTCAAAAACAAAACAATTTGTGTTATTTCATGTTCTTGTCTGGAATTCTGTTGCATACTCAGAGATGAAAACCCCCAAGGGTGGAACCTAAGCTCAGCAGCCTTAGAAGTATTTTGCAAGAAACGGTATTTCAAACATCACTTGAGATCTTCATTCCCAGAGAAAAAGGATCCCCTCATAACAGTGGGTCATGCTGCTCTAAGTTGCCCTTGTGGGGTGAAGCTGCCACTCTGATATGCAATTCCAGCCCAATTCAGCTGCTTTCTGGAAGGATTATTGTCCATAGATACAGCTGGAGATGAAGATGGAGCTGAAATGAAGTCCCACTTTGTTTTTCTGGGTCATTTTCTGTGTCACAGAACTGGTCTTAATATATTTTGCACTAGCAACCTAATAGGGGACACTCAATTCACAATCAGCTCAGGAGAAAACGGCCCCCCTCTCTTGCAGTTGCAAATCCTTCGCCCAAATGCAGGCATGTAAATAACTAGAGTAACTAGAGTCAAACTCAGAGCCTCGAGGGAGGGAATTCATAAACACCATGCAAAGTGGTTTATAAATGTCATGTTATTATTTCTTAAAATGGGTTAGGCAGGTGTTTATCCATGCTTTTTTATAGAACAAAATGATTTTGCATGCTCAAGTCCTTCTCCTGTAGACTGGAAATGGTTACAGGCTGTCTCCAAAGGAGAAAATGAATGCATAAGAGTGCATTGCATGTCGAAGCTGGAAGGGGCCTCAGCGTTCAGCTTGCCCAGCCGGCTCATTGTGCTGAGGCCAGGAGAGCCGAAGTGAGTTGCCTCGGGTCACATCGTGGACGCATTACTAGATGCACTCAGCCTGAAACCCAGCGACCTGCTCTCAATCCAGGATGATTTTTGTAACACCCCAGGGGAAGGAATGTTAATTCAGGCAAGCAAGTGACAGAGTGTCATGTAGCCACCTGGAATGCTAAATCCAATTCAATAATGGCACCATATTTTGAAAATGTAAATATAGAAGTTAGCACACAAACAATACAGATTGATCTTTTAAAGAAAATAAAAATATAGATAAGAAAAATAATGAATGGAAAATGAAATAATCATCTTACCACCCAGAGAAAGTTGCTAATTGAAACTTGGTTTCTGCATCTCTGAATGTTTCTATCCTTACCTGTGCTTATAAATTGATTCTTACATACCTGAGACCACACAATACACACTATCTAATAATCAGCTTTGCAGCATATTTCGAACATCTTTCCAAGTGGATATAGCTTCGTCTATGTTATTTTTTTGTGACTGAGCAGTATTCCATGGCATGATTGCTCCATGATTTATTAAGCCAGATCCCTAATGTGAAACCTCTATGTTCTTTTGACTTTTCACCACTAGAAGCAACAGGGACATGGTGTGATCACTAAATGGGCTCAGCCTCTTTCCCATTGTGCTTCCTTAGAGCTGTATCAACATGGACTTTTCTAACATCTCTGAGTCATTTTTTCAGCTAGCAATCATGCCTGCCTCACAGGATCATTTGATATCTTGAGGCAGGGAACTTAGGAAGTGCTCAACATAGGTTAGTTTCTGTAGTTATTATTTAGTTATATACTTTGTTATTATTAACAACTCTTCCACAAAAAAATCTGTCTTGCTAAATTTTGGGGTACATCCTTATTTCCTGGCAATGTCTTAGAAATTGTATTATTATATCATAAAATATGTATGCATTTTTCACATTAATTGCCAAGTTGCCCCTTAAAACACTGTGCCAAGCTATTTTCCCATGAGAAGAAACAAGAAGGCTTATTTCCTCACACATTCTGCACACTGGCATTATAATGTTTTTCATGATCTTTGCTAAATTTAGATGTTAAAAGATATGTCATTATTGTTTTAATTTTATTTCTCTGTGTTTTGGAGACATAAACTGTTTGTATCTACATTTAGACCATTTGCATTTCTTCTTCTTCTTCCTTTTTGTTTTTTTGACTTGTCTCTGACACAATTTGATCTCTCCGGAATTGGTCATGAAGTCCACTTAGCAGCTGCTTTAGCCCTTTGGGTCAAGGGGTAAAAAATAGTCCAAAGACTATAAGCACCCTGAGGGCAGGAACTTGGACTGTTTTCCTCATTGTGATCACTCTCTATAATGGCTGCTTGTGAAATGTATCCAGTAGGTATGGGTGGAATGGCTGACTGAACACCTGAATAGATGGATGAATGAATGATGGGGGTGGCACCATAAGAATGATTTCCTACTGTAGTCCTGCAGCAATTGCCTCCATCCAAAATGGAGACATGGATCTCCAGGTTTGCCCAGTGTTCCCTTCATTCCATTTAAAGAAAGATACCTAGACAGGGACCACACGGATGATGAAACACTCACTACTAGAAACTCCATCCTACTGCAAAGGTTTTCTTGGTATTCAAGCACACAGGCAGCTCAGATTTATAGATAAAAGGTTAGAGGAGGAGAGCCTGAGTAAGCAATAAGTGTTCATCAAATAAATGAAATTATCTTTAATTTTAATTGATATCAAATGTATATCATGCACCAACCCAGCAAAGGGACGAGGCTCTAGAGAAAGCAAGTCTATTAGGAACATAGAGGGAGGAGCCGTGTGTGGTGCTGTCCGTATCCTCAAGTTCCTTCAGGCCTTTCAGATGCTACAGGAGCCAGGCAGGTAAGTAATTATGGTAACGCAGCCAAGTGAGGGAGCACGACCTTGATTTAAAGGGGACAGTCAGTTCTTAGCTCTAGAAAAGTGCTGCCTTATCAAGAACATGGGTCTAGAGTTGTCAGACTCGGAGATGTTACATGAAATCTCCTGACTGGATGTTGGTTCCGTTTTTCAAAACATTGTCTCGGGCAAACAAAAGGTTAGATCTGGCCCATGGGGGTAGTTTATAACCAGAAAACTGACGACTCAAAATAATAATAATAATAATAATAAAGCAGCAAACCAGCACATGAGCATGAGGAGGACAGGTGGTGAAATGCAGGGGATGCTAGGGAGGAAGTAGTGATCGCAGGGTGAGGCAGTTGCAGACAGAGGTAAGGCATGAGCTCAGTGGTAAGGCAATGTTTGGATAGGCTGAAAGGATGATGAAAACACTGAATGAATTCCTCAATCTTTAAAAACCTATGGCCAACAAAGAAATGGTGTGCAGAGCATGGAGGCAGAGTCAGGACAAGGCACATGAAGCAAGGGGTTAAATAATCCCTTGTGAATACTAGGACCTGGTGAATTCAGCAAGACATTAGAGAGCTACAGTTTGGTGAAAATAGTAAACCCAAGTCTCAGGAGGACAGAGAGTCCTGTCCAACCTCCTCAGCATCACGGATGCAGCTCTTACCCTTGTTTCTCTGAAAGTTACTTACTAGATTTCCAATTTTGGACATCCACCAAAAGGTGTGGTGTGGTACCCTCAATTAGCCTCATAAAAGTCAGAAGACTCACAAGCCTTACATTGTGGAATTTGTACTGGCAGACTCCCATGCTACCATTTTCCAAGCTGCTTCCCATCCTCTTTCTCTTTAAACAGAGACTCATGTATGATGCTATATTTTTCTGTTTGAAAATGCTCCAGCTGAACACTTGCATGGTTACCATGGCAACTATCAGGTAGCATCGTCTTGTGCCTGAAGCTGAGACTGCCAGCAAGAAAGCCAATACAGCAGTATATTGTTTCTTCCTGGACTAATCTTTTAAACTGTAGCCTATAGTGTTCCCATAATATATTTGATCAGAAGCTTGAGTGGTTTATTGAATTTAATGTGCCATGGGTCTCCTTTGACTGAGCAATCCATTCAGTAGCAAGCCTTTATTTTGAATTTTCTCCTTTGCAATGATAAAGTGCAATGCCGACTTTGGGGTATGTTTTGTGATTTCTAGGATTCTAAGGAAGAAAATGGTTTTATACATACAAACAGACTCTGTCTTTTTAATCTCACATTAGTTGAAGAATTATTCATCTTATTTTGACTGGATTAAGGTGGGCTGTTTGCCAAATGTCTGATTTCTAGATAGCGAATACATCATCAGACGAGAGCTAATATATTTCTGTGCCTGGCAAACACTACAAGGAGGCAAGAAGTAAAAGCCAGCTGGTTCAGCCATACAGTGGCTATGAATTCCAAGTCCTGTAAAATGTCCCCCTCCACCTATGTCCTAAAAGAGTGTCCATGCCTCCCAGCCTCTCTGAGTGAGGCGGGAAGTGAAGAAGGCAGAGGATAGAGGCACATTTACTGCATAAATGGAGTAAACACAGTGGGCCAGCATGGATGGAAGTGTTCTTTGGAGTCAATAAAATGAGAGACTCAATTGTTTCAGAAAATTTCAGAGTAGACTGGGGACCAGAGGAGAACAGGGCATTTTTTTTTTTGTTTTTTGTTTTTGAGATGGAGTTTCACTCTTGTTGCCTAGGCTGGAGTGTAATGAACGGAGCTCCACCATCTTGGCTCACCACAGCCTCTGCCTCCCGAGTTCCAGTGATTCTCCTGCCTCAGCCTCCCGAGTACCTGGGATTACAGGCATGCACCACCACACCCAGCTAATTTTGTAATTTTAGTAGAGATGAGGTTTCACCATGTTGGTCAGGCTAGTCTTGAACTTCTGACCTTCAGGTGATCTGCCCACCTCAGCCTCCCAAAATGCTGGGATTACAGACGTGAGCCACTGCACGCAGCTGAGAACAGGGCATTTTATCAAGAGTTGTTACACTTGTGTTTGGACCTTTAAATGATTGAGAGGAAGGTAGGTAAACACTGGAATCCCTCGAGGCTATTTTTTTTTGGTGTGAAACTACTCAGGACAGGACTGGACCACATGGGTAATGGTTTGATATGCAGTACATTTTTTTAATAGAATTTTTTCTAACAATTTGTTGATATATCAAACTATTAACTAATTATAAAATATTTAAGGTTATGCTTTTCATTCAATGGATATAAGCTGGACGCCTCTTCTGCTTTGATTTTTTAAGATCAGTCCTTAGGCACACACAGTCTCATCATTGTCCCAAGAATGAACTTTTTTTGGTAATTTGCTTAAGATTATTATTATTAAAAGTAATAATGTTATCATTACTTTTTAATAATTTAATGAACACCCATAAATTCATCATCTTTTATTCACCACTTGGTGTCTTGTGGGAGGCACAAACGGGAAGCAAATGGATCATTCCTTTCAAGAATCTTGTGGTAGGCTGATAATGGCTCCTAGAACTGGGGAATTTATAAAGAAAGGGAATTTATTACGTGCAGTTCTGGAGACTGAGAAGTCCAGTGTTGAGGGGGTCACATCTGATGAGGGTCTTCTTGCTCATGGAGACTCTCTGCAGAATCCCAAGGCAGTACAGGGTGTCACATGGCAAGGGCGTAAGGTGGCTAAGTGTGCTGGCTCAAGTCTCTCTTCCCTTCTTATAAAGCCACAAATTCCACTTCCATGATGACCTACTAATCTATTAACCGATTAATTCATGAATGCATGAATCCATGGGAATTCATGGGCTCTGCCCTCATGACACAATCACCTCTTAAAGGCCCTACCTCAACACTGTCACATTGGGGATTAAGTTTCAACACAGGTTTCAAAGGGGACAAACATTTGAACCATAGCAGTAGAATAAGGAGCAGCTGGAATGGCAGCAGCTCTCTCTAGCACTTACTGAACATCTCTGTGCTCAGCATTTTACATGCAATATATCTTTTAATTCCCCCAAACAATACGTCAAACAGGTATTGCAACTATCTGCACCTTATAAATGAGGAAATTGAGGCTTAATGTGTTAGAAAAATTCTCCCAAATTCTGCATGTAATTAGTGGGCTTTCATGAGATTTAAGCAACTAAGTACTAAAAAGATCATGGTTCACCCTCTACCTCACCTCTTATATAATTTAAGAAATACACACACACACACACACACTGAACTCTAAAGTCCAGATCATTCTTGTATGCTGAAATTAAAATATATTCTTTCTAGATTTTTTTAATAGAAAAATTCTGCATAATTTAAACTTTCAGCTTTCTGTATCCTTGTGGCCTTTGCTTTATGAGTACTGTAAGCCATACTTCGTTTGCCTAATAAGAAAACTGCTATATATGCCTGACGCAAGATTGTGTAAAACATATTTAGGAAACAGGGTGTAGAGCAGTTTTGTGATGCACAGATGTTTGCATCAGAGGGACATGGGGGGAAAAAGAACCCAGAACTTTCATTCAAGCCAGATTGTGAAGAACACTGAAAATCCAATCTAAGGGGCATGAACTTGATCCTGTAGTTAGAAGTTGATGGAGGTAAGTGAGAAAAGATAACCAGAGTAGTAATTAACTAAACTAGTATTTAGAGTTTGGGGTGCAGATAGTGGCAGATTATAGGGACTCAAGGAAAAACTAGGCAGTGTGGAAATGGCAGGAGAGGGGATAAGGCCCTCATTGGTAGTGCCTGGCAGTGCAAGAAAGGAGACAAGCAGAATGGTAGCTGGGGTGGGCAGCAGCAGGTAAAGTCAAGCTCTTCTCAGTAGGAGGGACCTGGCAGATGTGGGGCAAAAGAAGATGGGAAATAAAACTAGTAACGTCTAACAGACCCAGGGTGAAAGCGGAGGCTGTGCCTAGATTCAAAAGCAAATGGATTACACTGAGTCCAGCAATTCTCAGAGAGTGTTCTAGGAGGTTCTGGAGTATGCACATGTCATTTGGGGAGACTAAAGTATAATTTCAGAGAAACGAATGTTGTGACAATGTCTGTTCTTTAGTTTCTCCATGAGTCAACACCTTCATTCACAAAATATTTCAACAATATTTAAAGTACTGAGAATAGGAAGTGTTTCCTTCTCACCCTGGCCCAACTCTGGCTCCTGGGATGCCCAGCACAGAGGTTGTGTTTAATCAAGGTGAGCTAAAAGAATGAATGGTGACTAATGGCCTGACTCTTATTCTGCCACCTAGGAGTTCGATGATCTTGAGCAAGTCACCTAAGTCTGTTTCCTGGTCTGTGAAGGGTAATAATATCCAATTCACAGGATTCTTGTGAATTACCAGATAATGAATGTAAAGCATATAGCTGACCCATAACACATAAAGGTCCTATTGAGACAATGGCTTGTTTTAAGTTTTGGGGTGCATGTGCAGGATGTGCAGGTTTGTTACATAGGTAAACGAGACAGTGTTTTGAGAAGCCTGTAGCAGAGTGTTTAGGACAAAAACTATGAGTCAGTCACGTTTGACTTCCAATCCATTTCAGCTGCTTATAATCTACATGAACTTGGGCAATTTATGTAGCCTCCCTAAAACTAGTCTTTCATTTATGAATTGTGGCTAATAATATTTACATTTTTAGGGATGTCGTGAAGAGTAAATGAGGTATTATATATAGGGCTGACTGTTCTCTCCTTGTAAGTTAATATACAAATTGAAATGAATGCTCTACTTTTAAATGGAAAAATAAAATTGAAATCTCCAACAAAAATTGTTTGGATATGTTCTCTTATTTTTTAAAATTAACATTGCTTTGATTTCTTCTGTACTTTTCCAAGTTCAAAAATAGTGATACACTGACAAATTTACTGCCACCCCTTTTCTAGACTTTTTTTTAAAAAAAATATTTTCTACTTCTCTGTTCTGAATGGGGCAGAACTTTACAAATTTACATGTAAACATAATAACATACATCTCCATAATGTTCCTTATTCTAGTCTCTCTCTGATTGCTTTCAATTCTTCAAGGTATATAAAACTAAAAAGTTTCACACTTTCTATACCCCAGATGATGTGAGACAAATGGGAAGGATAGCAAAAAAGATTTGAGAAGATTTTAGAATGTAGATTCTCACAGTTCACACCGCCTCTGAGTGCCAGTCCATAATATCACTTCTAGATGATTACTGAAGACATGAACATGAAGAGATAACAATTAGATATGACACTTCAGGGTCTAAAATCCCATGAGATTCTGCTTAAAAATGGTCCATGTGGAAACTTTCAAAACCTGAAATTAGTTTGAATATATTAGAAACTCTTCTCACACATACTAATAACAGACAAATGAACTTGACACCAGCCCACAGAGATAGTTAAAGGAAGTATTATGGTTCAATGCTCTCGGTAGCAAATTGGGAATGTCTGTGTGTTATAACTCTACTCCATACACATGCAGTGTGCAAAATGATTGAGTGTTCACGAGACTCATAAATGATTAAAACAAGGTCCCTGGCATATAGGGGTTAGAGGCCCAGTGAAGAAGGCAGATATTTAACGTAAGTGTTACAATAGCAAGAAGGATGATAGGTTATGGGAATACACTGTTTATGGAGAATGAAGCTCTTAAACTGGATTGACAGATTGAGCAAAACATATAGTAATTTGGTCCTTAATTCACTAGCTATAGATTGAGAGAGTCAGTCCATGGAACCCAATCTTTAGCTAAAAATTAATCTCTTCTAATTTCATATTCTTTCTTTTTAAGACTTCCATCTCTTCTGCCTCTGATTGGAAATTGAGGTTATGATGCTATAATACATTAAAAAATCTACTGGAAGATAGATTTGAAAAATAAATCCACTGGAAAAAAATTTCTTGAAGACAGCCCATTGTTTATTAGATCTGCATTGTACCAAAATATTAATTTGAGTAGTGAATTGTTGCTATATTTGTATCTAACTTGGTTGGTAGGTATACTAGTTACAAAATAAGTGAATTCAGAAATGCCAAAAGGCTGCAAGAAAATAAATCTATCAAGAATTATAAGAAGATTGATGTTATTGAAAAGAAGGAAAGAGTCAGCTAAATGGAAATTTCAAAGATATTAGTACCTTAATATTATAAAAGTCAAGATTTCGATATTCTGAAAGTCTCTGAACTGAAAAGCTCAAGTGCTGGTTCTAGTTCTGCCTCTGACCTTATTGAGGTCTGGATGAGTCATTGTCCTTGGTGTCAGTTTCCTAAGCCTATAAAATGAGGGCTTTGTATGAATCAAACTTTTGGACATAAGTGAAAGAAATCCAGTTTAAACTAGCTTATTTTAAAAAGGGGTTTTGTTGATTTTTTTAATAACTGAAAAGGGCATATCAACTTCAGGCATGGCTGGATCTTGGTGCTTTAAGTGACATCACCGGAACACTATTGTTCTTCATCTATTGGACTCTGCTTTTTATTGTGTTGGCTGCATCCTCAGGCATATTCTCCCACTATAGTAAGAGTCTTCCTCACATTTCCAGATTTACATCACAAAGAGAGTTTGTCCCTCACCATAGTTCCAGAAGTTCCAGAATTTTCGTTGGACTCAGGCTGACTCAGTCACATCCCAAAAACACCCACTGTGTGATGGCACACACAGTGTTTCAGTTGGCCGAACCGAGGTAAAATGATCTCCTCTAGAACCAAAGGTGGAGTCAGAACACAGAGTGAGGAGAGAATGACTTCTAAAGGAAAACCAAGAGTCAGCTACAGAATAAAAGGGAAATAATGGATTTTGGAAGCCCTGAAAAAACAGGTGATCACTATAGAGTGAAACACATTGTCTATAAGGTCATTTTCCAACCCCTATATGTCTAAATTTGTCTCTTGAAATCTTTCCTTTATTACATAAGGAAATTGTTACCAAGAAAGACCAGTGATTTGCCCAAGTCTCACAGCTAGTTAATGACAGAAACAGAACGTTGGTCTCTTAACTTGCAATCCTGTGCTCTTCATCTATTCAAGGGTTCTATCTCCAGGGATCACAATGGACTCAATGGAAAATGGTTCCTAAACTGTGAATCCTACCATTTCAGGCAAGTCTCATTAAAAAAGACTATTTTCCTTATTTCTCCTGAAGATGACATGAGGAACGTCTGATAACCTCTGCATTGCCTAATTTGGTTGGCTGACTATTCTTTGAATATGCTACACATGGCATCTGTTTCCAGTCCAGCTGAAGATGCTTTGAGTTCCCATTTTTAATGTCTAAGAAGAACACACTCATAGTTACCATAGCAACTGTCTAGAGGTGACTCCTTATGTGTGGAGATGAGGATGCCAACAACAATGTTGTTTCTTTTTCTTGATCTAGACTAGCCCTGTGAGTGGGCCCATGGCCTGGGTGATTTTCTTTTTTAAGCTTTTCAGATGATAATGTGCAGCCCCGGGATAGCCCTGTAAATTCTTATTAAGACAGATTTGACTGACAGTTCAAACAGTTCATGCAATTCCATACCCCCTGTTTCACTTCAGAACTTCCCGTAGCACATACCTGGTAACTTATTTTAAATTGCATCTTTTTTTTTCTCTCTCTTCTCAAACGATCTTGTCCATTCTGGCACATCATGTGATTGCTGGCTTTTCAAGGTGCAAACTCATGAATATTCTTAATGAGAACTGTGGTTTCTCAATCTCTTTCAAATTGGGCTATGTTGGAACTTAATTGCAGCTAGGGACCGGGAACATCTGGCAGGTCTAACAGCCATGATCTGTGCTTCTGAATAAGCCATATGAATTACCAGCAGAGTGGCACGTCACCATGATTGCTGATATGCTGTGGAGATGTGGAGGAAGAAGGAAGCAAAGCAAATGACCTCTCAATTAAGTTTTCCAAAAGGCTCAGATGATTAACAGGCTATAGGCAAAGTTTACTCTTCAATTGAAAGCATAAGCAACAACATAAAACAGGCACACCTGCCATCCAAATAATTTAGAGATGGTGAAAAGAAACATCCCATTTTTTTACATTAGCAGGCTGTCCAATGTTTGGCAGCTCTTTCCCAGATGATTTTATTTTCCTTCCTTCATTAGTGGGAAGCTCAAAATAAGTTCTATTCAATTTCATATTATGGACTTGATTTATGTCAAAACACTGTACTGGTTATGGCCTATGCAATGATAGTCTTCAAGGGAATGTGGCTTGATGTTTAAAATGTAGCCTTTGGAAACTGAGTGGAAAATATTTAGTAGAGAAATCCTGTCTTATTTTTGAGAGTTTAATAGAATAAATTTAAATTTAAATCTTCAAAATTGAAAATCATGTGGAGTGTTTTGGTAAACAATAATGGAGGATTTACTCAGTAAATATTTATGGAGCGTATACTATTCGCAAACTCTTTAGGTAGGAGCTCTAAGGAATATAAAGATGAATGTTCCTCAGATGTTTGCAATCTGCTAGAAGAGATGAGAGAGGCGTTAATAACTAGAATGCTAGGCAATATTTGATAAAGTAGGATAGGAGTTAAAGTACTTAGAGTTTGAACTTGGCAGGGGCAAGGTAAAAGGATCCGTAGGAGCAAATTTCATAAGGAACAAATGGAAAAGCAGGGGTTGAAGGTGAGACTCATCGAGTGTCTACACAGTGAGAAGCAGGTTACAGATTTTTTTACACACTTTCAAATTTAATTCTTGAAAGAATTCTATGAGATTATTCTCAATTTACAGATGAATAGACTGGAAATCAAAGATGTTAAATAATTTCTCCATGATCACTCAGGCAATTACTAGCGGCACTGGAATTTAATATGCGCATTCAGGGGAAAGTGACCAGCACAGTTTGGTTCATTTACAAGGAGGTTTGGAAAAGGAGGCTGGAATGTAGTCAATCAAGGGAAGATCACACAGGGCTGGAATGCCAGGCTGATCAATTCAAAGTCAACTCCACAGGTAACAGGACTTATGGTCTAACCTAAAACAGCCAGGGAACCCATTCCCCAAGAGCTCTGAGTGAGGCCAAATGCCACAACCTATGCCTGTTAAAAGCTCTCCCCACATTTTCCATGCTTTCTTGCATTTCTTTCCTCTCATTTCCCAACATTTCCAGGCTCCTGCTCCTTGCACATCTGTGTAGATACCATGCACAAGTGAATCCCAGGTGTCCACAGAAATCCACCAGCTTCCAATATGTTATGAGTTTGGGAACTTTTCTAAAGATGAATGGAAGTCATGGGGCAAGATTACATCAAGGATTGAGATGTCTTCTGCCATTGCTTGGACCTATTCCTCTATCCCTGAGTTTGGTTTTTCTCCTCTCTTCCCTTCTGACACAGACAAGAAGTTGTTCTTATTTCTCCCTAGCAGGGCAGCTCCATCCATGCACTTAGGTGGATCCTTATGTTGCTTCATTTTCTCTGCCAATACCTTGAGGTGTTTATTTTAAATAAATGTATGATTTTCCTTGGGAGGACTTCTAGTAGGACAGATATAGGATTGGCAAGAGCCTGCTGGCCATTGCTCTTGTGCAGCATGAGCCAATAAGGACTTTCCCAAAATGTTGGCAGTAAGACTGGAAGAATAAAGGATAGGCATGAGATAGTGGAATGAATAAACTATTTTTTGAATGATGGGAAGGAGAGTTTTTCTATTTTGCGGATTCCTTTGTACCATGAAAACTACTGAACTTTTTAAAAATAAGGTCTATGGTTTTTTTTTTTTCTTTTTCCTGGTCAAAAAGCTTTCATTGTATCTAAGTTTGGGGTATAAGGCAGTATTCTCTCCAGTTATAAAATAGAATGTCAGCAAGTGGCCTCAGAAAAGAATTTTCCTAACACACTCTATACTTTTATCAAGGAAATTTTTCATGTCACTAGATTTTTTTAAAGTCATGATTTAGTTTCCAGATACTTAAACCTTTGTTTCCATTCAGTTTGCTTTGAAAAGCAGCAGATTAGCTAGAGCACAAGATTGTCTATGATCAGCTGAGCGGCAGAGATCACTGACACAGCGAGAGAGCAGGGAAGACGAGTCATTTGTCTTTTCAGCAGGCACACACAAATGATCCTTTCCTGCCATATGTTCCAGAGAATTCTTTTCTTTCCCTTCAGGTATTTGACCCCCTATTGGATAGAGGCATTGATCAAAGTTGAAGCTGTAGAGTGACTTATAGAATAGTTTTAGTTTTCAGTAAATCAAATCCTAAAAAAAGAATTAAAAGTAAAATTCTTGATATTAAATTCCTACTCTCAAGTCTCTGGCTTATGTGAACATGGAGATGTTGCTTAACTCTCCTGTACTTTTGGCTTCTTTTTAAAAATATATAGCCCACAACTCTACAACCCAAAAATTCTACAATGAGATAGAGATTTTTTTTTTTGACTTGTACTGACTTTAGAGATGGAACCTCTTAAGTAAAGGATAGTAATTTGAAATAAAGCTCCTTGTGTCTATTTCCAAAGAATTATGACTTGGAAGGTTCATGTGAGGTGAAGGAGAACAAGAAGAAATAGACATCAAGTTGAGATGCTGTGCCAAACATCTGGAAGAGGGAATGAGAGCATTATGGGAAAACAGATGGAGGGAAGCTTGGCCAGATAAAATTAAAGGCAACGCCGCTCAGCATCTGATTAGCTAAGAGAATTCTATTTAAAAGGAAAGTATCTATAAAATCTGTACTTTAAATAGTCTCTTGACAGGAAAACACTTTAAAAAATTAGGGCTCTTATCAGGCCTTGAGGTTTACTTTGAAGGTTTTAATTTACTAATTACTGAGTACATTGTTGCTTTTTTCTTTTTATTAGAAATAAGACTCTAATTGATAACCAAAAGGCTTATAGATAAAGACCTACACTAAAAATTATTTCTATGCTATTTTAATTAGCCTACTGAAATTCCATTTGAAAAATTAGGGTCCAAATCAAGCATTTGTCGGTGTGAGTTAATTATCTGTGTTTGTCGAGAGACGCTGATAAGGCCTCTTTGGGAGTTGGCTTTACCTCTGCAAGAAAGAGCTTACTCTGGTGTATGAACATTTTATCCATTAGCTATATTGAGCACAGGGCTGAAGACTCATAAGCTTTGCAAAGGTACAATAAAATTTTTAAGATCTGATCTTAAAAAATTTATTGGGTTCAAAAAAAACTAAACTCTAAAATGGACATTGATAATAATATCAAGACTATATAAGAATATCAAAAGCAAAGTTACAAAGATGTTTTCACATTTTTACACCAAAATACTGTGTTGTATTTAATGTGACAAATGTGATATTAGCCCTCTAAAATCAAGATGCCCAGGTAGTAAAATAGCCTTGCCAGAGTGGGGAAAAGCATCCTTTTGAGACAGCATGCACATTCTTCTGCTATACATTCCTTTTGTAGCCCAAATTTCCCCAAGTCCCCTAGCTTCCTGGGGCCACTCTTTCTTTTACTATTCAAATAAAATGATTGAGTCCCCAATTCATGATCTGGGAGGTACAGAGCATTCGCCTAATGATTCTGTGGTATTCCCTGGAGATCTATTGATGTTCTAATGACCTCTTGTCAAGACTTTCTGCTTCTGAAGTTTTTATCTTTGCTTACTTTCCCACCTCCTGTAGCTGCTCTCTCTCTCCTCTCCCTGCTGTTTGCAGCCACCCTTCTCTTCCATGCTTCCATAATTCACCACCAACTAAAAGCCATTGTGTATGATGGACTTTATTTGAATGTTTGGGATTAATGAAGAAGAACTGGCACTGCATGATATAATAAACAACTAAAAAGTGCACACAAGGGAATACTATACTTACATTTCCTCCACCACCACCACCGCCCGCCCCCCTTCCCCACCACCAGGGGAAACTGCTTACTAGAACTTTCTGGCCTTGGCCTCTAGCCTGCCACCATGTTGCTGTGGCACACTGTACCTATCCAAATTCCCATTTTCCAACTCTCCTTTTCTTCCAGCTCCAAAAGCCCCCTGCCTACCAGAGAATAGATGAGCTTTTCTGTTACAGACTACCTAACTCATCACATTTAGTACTTTCTTTTGCATTCTGAATTATGCCCATTATTGGACGTTCTAGCAAAGACATATTTGCCCTTAATTAAATTTTGCCACATCTTTAAAATGTGGAAGCTGCTATATAGCTGTATAATTTTCCTTTTTGTTTTTGAATAGCCATCTTTCCCTTCCTATAACACTTCTAAAGAAGACTCACATGGGTCAAAACGACAACTGGCATATGCTTCAAAATGACTTATTTTCCTTGAATAATTTTTTTTTTTTTTTTGCTAAGGCTTTGGAAAAAAGAGTCCTTGGAGATGCAAATCCTTCATTACCTGATCAAAGAGGCAGAGCACTAAAGACCATAGTACCCAGCTTTTGCTTCCATAGATGAACATAGTTCAACTCAAAATCTTGATTGAGTCCAGAACAGGGAATTCAAGAGTGGATGATGCAGTGGAGAGGATCATTATCAGATGAATTAAATAGAGACAAACATGGGACTGAGAAGCCAATGACGACCCCCAGGGAAAAGGAAATATGTGAGTTGAGCCTTGAGAGAGAAGGAGATCATTTCCCAGGAATGCTAAGGAACCATTTTCTTCTACTTCATTTGACTCTGGACATCTTGACTGAAAATGTAGCCAAAAAAGTCCATTTTGTCTCAATGATGTAGTTTAAAGGACAAAACTGCACTGTTGATTTACTCCACCATTAATGAAGAAAATGCTCAGTTACTTTCACCAAATTTGCTAAGCTATAAATGGGCTCGAGGTAATTTTTTATTCTGACATGGGCTCAGTGCATGATTTTTCCCCATTTAACAAACAATGGTCATTTATAACCTATGATTTTTAGTCCACTTTCTGTTGCTTCCCTAGAACTGGGTAGTTTATTTTTAAAAATAATTTATTTCTTCCAGTTATGAAGGCTGAGAAGTCCAGCTGAGGGAGCTGCCTCTGGTGAGGGTCTTCTTGCTGGTGGGGACACTCTGCAGAGTCCTGAGGCAGAAAAGGGCATCACATGTTAAGGAGGCTGAGTTTGTTAGTTCAGGTTTCTGTTCCTCTGCTTATAAAGCCACCGCTTCCAAATATAAATTAGTTCAACCATTGTGGAAGACAGTGTGGTGATTCCTCAAGTATCTAGAACCAGAAATACCATTTGACCCAGCAATCCCATTACTGGGTATATACCCAAAGAAATATAAATCATTCTATTATAAAGATACATGCATATGTATGTTTATTGCGGCACTATTCACAATAGCAAAGATATGGAATCAACCCAAATGTCCATCTATAATAGACTGGATAAAGAAAATGTGGTACCTATATACCATGGAATACTATGCAGCCATAAAAAGGAATGAGATCATGTTCTTTGCAGGGACATAGATGGAGTTGGAAGTCGTTACCCTCAGCAAACTAACACAGGAACAGAAAACTAAATACTGCATGCTGTCACTCATAAGTGGCAGCTGAACAGTGAGAACAGATGGACACAGGGAGGGGAACCAAGGCTTATTGGGGGGGTTGGGGAGGGAGGACATCAGGATAAATAACTAATGCACGCAGGGCTTAATACCTGGGTGATGGGTTGATAGGTGAAGCAAACCACCATGGCACACATTTACCTATGTAACAAACCTGCATATCCTGCACATGTATCCCAGAACTTAAAATAAGCCACCAGTCCCTCTCTTGTGATAACCCATTAATCTATCAACCCATGAATTCATTAGTCCATGAATGGATTAATCAATTTATAAGCCAGAGCCCTCATGACCCAATCACCTCTTAAAGGCCCCACCTCTTAATACTACCACACTGGGGCTAAATTTCAACATGAGTTTTGGAGGGGACAAATATTCAACCCATAGCACACAGTAAGACATGGCGTCTTTGGCTGAGTGAGGGATGACACTGATGCAGAAGAAGACCTGCAAAACAATCTAGTAAATGGCATAATGGGAGTGGACAGAGAGAGCCATGGACACAGAGGGTGAACAGCTCTCACAGGGGTGTTATAGATGATTCTAAGAGAAAGTGACTTCTGAGCTCCTTCTCAAAGGCTGAGTGGGAAATCAGCAGGTGAGAGGAGGAGGAGAAGAGCAAAGAAGTGAAAGGAGTAGAACATACAAGGGCAGGAGGAACAATAAGAGGCCTGGAGTTTTAGCCGCGTGGGGCAAGGCTGAAGGAGAGAGTGGAGAAGCGGGCCATGGGCTTGAGGATGCTCACATTCAAAACAGGTTCTATCAGATCCTGTGGTTGCCACTGACAGGATGGGGACTGGTCAAGGTCAAGGGGGCAAAAGATGTGGTGAGACAGGCTGAGAGGGCAGGACTCTGCCTGCACCCAACTCCACTTTCACAGAGCAGGGCTACTTGACAATGTCTTACCTATTGAGATTCCATACTACATTTTATTTAGGATAGAAAAGAAACTGAAGAGTTTTTTTTAAAGCAGATGACAAAAGCAAGAAATGACAATTGCAGACTTGTGGTTTAGAAAAACAACTTCAGCATCAGTTAGAAAGTAGTTTGGAAGGCATGAAAACCAATAAGGTGCTTACTGCAATGGTTCAGGCAAGAGACGATAAAGCATGACATAGATTAGAAACAAAATGTAGCCATCACAAGATGTTCGAATATACTTTAGGGCATTTTGTAAGGTAGACAAGTTCAGTGATCTCAGATTCTGTTGGGTGAAGGGGGAGAAATGAATAGTACATAAAGCTACTGATTTCACTTAGACCCTGCACCCCTTACCATAGCAGGAGGGTTGATACAGTTAGCAACAAAAGTGGTTGTCAGCTGGTTAAGCAGATCCAGGTAGGACTGTCTTCATGTCCGTGTCTTCTTTGTTGGTGGAATTCAGCTGACAGTTGGTCATGGTAGGGGTCAGGGATGGGAGGACTTGGTTGGAAACAACAAAAAGGTGTCAAGCAAAGATTTGGAATTACAAAAGCGTTTTATCACTTCTCTGCCTCAGATGCAAGCAAGGGTCTCCATGCACAACCAGAAGATCACCTGCTCTGGGGCGTGGCCCCCCTGGTCTATTTGAGGCCTCCTGGAGTTCACCTGGGTAGGGGCTAGAGGCTTCCTCCTTCTTGCTCTGGTTGCACTAAGTGGCTCCCCACAGCCTCTCCCACAGTTGTGCTTCTTCTCAAACAGTCCTTTGGCCCTGCTAAGGCTGCTTCCTTCCCCTCCCTTCCCTAAGTTCCACTCCCCACCCCAGACAATGTGATCCATCCTCTCTCTACACAGTCTGTTAAAGACTCTGAGCCCAAGGTGTATTAGTCTGTTTTCACACTGCTGATAAAGACATACCTGAGACCAAGTAATTTATAAAGAAAAATAATTTTAATGGACTCACAGTTCCCTGTGTCTGGGGAGGCCCCACAATCATGGCGGAAGGCAAAAGGCATGTCTTACATGGTGGCGGGCAACAGAGAATGAGAGCCAAGCAAAAAGGGAAACCCTTTATAAAACCATCAGATCTCATGAGACTTATTCACCACCATAAGAACAGTATGGGGGAAACTGCCCCCATAATTCAATTATCTCCCACTGGGTCCCTCCCACAACACATGGAAATTATGGGAGTAATTTGAGATGAGATTTGAGTGGGGATGCAGCCAAAGCGTATTACAAGTGTCAATGTGGAAAAGGAAGGAGAGACCCTTACTGTGGCAAATGCTAAGGTTAGAAAATGTAAAGCATAATCTGCAAGTCTTTGTGAACTACAGAGATTGAATTTGTGCTAGCCAGTCTCCTGTAGTTTCTAATGCCAAGAGTGTTTGCTTCCCCAACTTCTGTTGTGTTCCTAGATGGAGATGGAAAAATAATACATACATATATACATACAGTTTCCCTATTTCCTTAACTTTGAGAGGATCCTAGTTCTCTCAAAGAGAGAAGAGCTGGTACATCCTTCCTACCACATTTACAAACATTGTTTCTGACTTAAATAAATGAGTTACATAATTAAGTGCTAAAATATTAGATTTTTAAAAATTCACATGTGCATTAGCAAGTAAAACCTAAAATAAAACAAAAGAAACCACAATCCAGAGCACCACTCTAGGAGATTTAGGGAAGGGCAGGAAGCATTTTTGCCCATCCCCAGTGATGGGCATGTTAACTGCTGTGTCTTCTTCATTGGAAAAAAAGGGAACCCAGAGGTAGTCATTAGGCAAAGAAAGTGGGGAGAGGTACTTTGTTAACTCTAGATCTTTCTACATTGAAGCCTAGCATCACCATTTCTTTTTCAATAAATTCTACTCCATCCTTCAAACTCTCTCACATTCTCTGTAAATCTTCCCCCTTTTTACACTAATCCATAATGATTTACTGCTCTCTGAACAACCATTACAGTGAAGTGGTTAAGATCAGAGGGCCTTGGGATCAGTCGGGTTTGAGTGTGAATTCTCCTTCTGATATAAATTTATTGAGTGAACACTGGCAAGTTATTTAACTTCTCTGAGCCTCAGGGTCATAAAATCTAATATTTATAGGTCATTGACTCTATGTCAGCCACTGTTTTAAGCACTATACTTACATTATCTCATTTAATATAAACCCTATAAGGTAAGTTCCACGGTTATTATCCTTATTTTATAGACAACGAAATGGAAACAGAGAGAGAGGCATCTGCACTCAAAGAGTCACCTGGCTGGTAGCAGACACTGGCACAATGACTCAATGTGTAGGAAGGAATATTCTCTCTCTACAGTAGGGAATGCCAAGAGACACCAGGGACCAGGACCTTGCAGTGTGATTCCATAGCCTGGCACCCACCACTGCACTTTACTGCCTCCCAACACCTGTGTACTGAGGTTGTGGGTTGTGGTTAGAATTCAAAAGAGCTAAGGATATAAAGTTCTTAGCATGGTGTCTAGAATTTAGCAAGCACTGCATAAATGGAAATGATTTTTATTAAGAGTAACTATTTAGATTTTATTAATACCCACTTATCACTTAGATGCTAACTTGTATTATTAACTCTATCTCTGTCCTATCTTCTTTGCATACTGTGGTATCCCTGAGAGAAGGAGCCAGGTCTCCTCTCTAATTCCCCATAACACAATACTGGAAACCATGTGCTGATGTATATGGATTACAGATAATTCTAGACTGAGGCAGTGTCTGTGCTGTTTTTTTCCCCCAGTTTAATCCAAAGAAATCAGCATTATGGCAGAGTATGTGTTTATACACATTCTTGTCTTGTGTCTTCATAATATGCACTGGCTTGAAAACACATATGAGTCATGGGTCCTGCCATAAACCAGAGATATCCAGAGAGGGAAAGAAATAAAAGAAGAAGAAAGGAGGGAGAGAGGGAGGGAACAAGTGAAGGGGGGAAAAAAAAGAAAGGAAAAGAAATTCTGCCTCCTTTTCAAGAATTTTGAAGCATCCTTAAGACAAGCAGTGGCATTCCTCTGTTTGATGAAATTCCTCTATTTGTCCCAAACCCTGACTTCCAAGGGTGATTGCAAGTTGCATCAACCATGTTGTGGGGAAAACTTTTATCCCTTTAAAAAATCAGGCAAAATCAAATACGTGACAGGTCATGAAATTCCCATCCTGCTCCAACAGAGTCAGTGTTGCTACCTTAGGAATCGGGAATGTAAGTCCTCTGCAGAGTTGTCAAGGAGGTTTCTATTTTTAGGCCTCAGTCTGTTGCAGCAGCAATGAGAAAAAGCAGGCCAGAAGAACACAAAAAAAATAGTCGAGGGCATCTGTAATATCTGTGAAAGGGACACAGGAGGCACTTGCATATGTCAATCGGAGAGGAAAATTGGAAACAAAAGGAAAATCTGGAGGCAGATGATTTAACATTCATTTATGCATTCATTCAACAAATATTTGCTGAGTGCCTACTTGATGCAAACCCTAGCACAGGGTGATCTTATGGAGGTTATAAATATTAAAGAGGCCCAGCTCCTGCCCTTACCTTACAGTCAAGTGGGGGAGGCAGAGCATGCACATATTTTTTATTTAGTGATGTCATGTAAACATTTGAGGTGGGAATCTGTGAGCTAAAAGGCTGTATTAGCCATGTTCCTGAGAGTGAAGACAAACCAACCTGGCCCGCAGCATCATCTGCCAGCACGAGGCACCACCTTCCTGCTTTACCCTAAACCAACAGCACCAGGTCCTGTGCTGTGGGCCCAGACTCAGGCAGCGCAGTTACGGGAGCCTCTTGCCTTCAAGGGTAGCAATGCTCCATGATTTACACTGAAAAACCTGCATTCAATGGCAAAGGCTTCCATACTCCAAGATAAGTGGCTTCAGAATTTCGGGGAAGTGGTGTTCTGTAGTGGTCAACACAAAGGCTTTGGAAGCACAGTCATGGGTTTGCTTCAACCTTGCCTGTTGGTTCCTTGACAAATGAACCTCTGTGTCCTCCTCTGTAAAATGTCAGTTGAGATTCTCTGAAATAATATTGCAAAGTGTCCATTACAGAGAGCTCAAAAGACAGACATTAAAGTTGTCATAGTCATCTTGTGGTCAAAGAGCCCTGCACTACTATCCCAGGTCCTAGTCCCACAGCTGACTCCAATCTTCTTTCTGTCTTGTGTGATGCTAGGTTAACTATTTCATTGTTCTATTATTTCCCTTTTTTAATTGTTGTGGTAAAATAGACATAACAAATTTTACTGTTTTTAAGTTCATTAAGTACATTTACATTGCTATACAACCATCACCACCATCCATCTTCAGAACTTTCACATTTTCTCAAACTGAAACCGTGCCCATTCATCAGTTCCCCATTTTTCCCTCTCCCAGCCTGCGGCAGCCACCATTCTACGTTCTGTCTCTATGAATTTGACTACTCTGGTTTCTCATTTAAGTGGATTCATGCAATATTTGTCTCTTTGTACTGGTCTTATTTCACTTGGATAATGTCTCCAAGGTTCTCCATGTTGTAACACAAATCATAATTTCATTACTTTTTAAAGCTGAATAATATTTCATTGTATGTATATAGCATATTTTGTTTACCCATTCACCTGATGGGCATTGGGTTATTTCCACCTTTTGGCTATTGTGAATAATGCTGTCAGAACATGGGTGTAGATATATCTGTTCAGATCTTTCTCACTTAAAAAAAGTTTTAAAAATACTAATACTGTAACTTCTTATCCCTCTGAGTGACAACGTAAGAATTGATAAAGTAATTCTTTAAAGTATCTGTAGTCATGGTGGGAATACCAGGGAAGCTAATTTATTTTGGTCCTATAGTTTTTCCACAAACCTTTGTTACCAAAAAGTAAGCACCCTTATAACCAACATAAGTCTTATCCATACAGGTTGGCTATGTTTAAAAATAAATTATTAAATGTACAAACATTAGAAAATACACTATTGCTGAACTTTTAAAAAGCATTATATGTTCCCTATAAGGAAATAGGGCATATATAGAAACCTTATACTTTGACATAACCATAGAGAACAGGGATTGGCTAATAATAGCCCATAGGCCAAAATCCAGCCCACCACTGGTATTTACAACCTGCAAACTACGAAGGTATTTTACACATTTTGAATGGTTGAAAAAAATAATGAGTACAATACTTCATGATACATGAAAATTGTACTAAATTAAAATTTCAGCACGTGTAAATAAAGCTTTTTTGGAACCCAGCCACGCCCATTCATTTTTACATTGTCTATGGCTGCTTTCAAGCTACAATGGCAGAGCTGAGTAGTTGTTACAGAGACCATATGGCCCACAAACCCTATGTATTTATGATCTGGCTCTTTATAAGAAAAAAAAAGCGCAACTGCTGATATAAATCATTGATATAATCTCACTTCATAATTTGCAGTGGAGAAAACTAAGGCCCTGTTTTCTGAAGTCTCATGTCACACCAAAGATTACGAATCTAAGAGTGGCCAAAAGCAATTCAGCTGTCCTGAGTCCCCACCTTGAGTCCCTAAACCAGGTTCCAGTGTATTCCTGGGATACAGCATAGCAGCTTATCTTACAGCTATAGATCACAGACTGAAGCCACCATTTGTTCGTGTTAATACTGAAGAAAATCTGGTGCTGTTAATTTCCTCTGCTGGAAATAAACAGACGTATTCTTACTTTGGGAGGGTCTTTGGCAGGGTTGCATTGGTTCATATCTCTATGTGCCGACCTTTGCCTATAATTTCTTAAGAACGGTGTCATATGATGAAACACTCCTCGTTGCTTTCAGGACGAAGTCTAAAACAGCTGTCCCCAACTCTTTTGGCACCAGGGACTATTTCGTGGAAGATAATTTTTCCATGGACTGGTTTCGGGATAATTCAAATGCATTACATTTATTGTGCACTTTATTCCTATTATCATTACATTGTAATATATAATGAAATAATTATACAACTCACCATAATGTAGACTCGGCGGGAGCTCTGAGCTTGTTTTCCTACAACTACGCAATTCCATCTGGGGGTGATGGGAGACAGTGACAAATTATCAGGCATTAGATTCTCATAAGGAGCACACAGCTTAGATCCCTCGCATGCGTAGTTCACAGTAGGATTTGTGTTCCTGTGAGAATCTAATGATGCCACTGATCTGACAGGAGGCAGAGTTTAGGCAGTAATGCAAGTGATGGGGAGTGGCTGTAAATACAGATGAAGCTTCTCTCACTTGCCCCCGCCTCCCTGCTCACCTCCTGCTGTGCCGCCCAGTTCCTAACAAGCCACTGACGGGTACCAGAGGGCACCCTGAACTAAATGACTTAATATGTCATAAGGCTCTTCTTGACATGGCCCCAACTCACCTCCTCAGTTTTCTCTCCCATCCTTCTCTTCCTCCCTTCTCCCTTTGTCCTCCACACTCACAGGAATGTCACAGACTGTCAGGACACCCTGCAGACACATCTCACCGCTCAGTCTTTGTTCATCATGTGCCTCCGCTAGGAAAATATTTAATCTTCTCATCTATCTAACAAAGTCCTCTTCATCCTTTTAAATGCCTTTTGCTTTGCGTGGCCTCACCAATTCTACCACTGGCAGAAGTAATAACTCTCTACTCTGCACACTTTGGACAGACTGTTAACCATCTCAGTCATGAACTTGTATTAGTGTTTTCTGTTTACATTTCTGTCTTTCCTCCTACATGTTGGAGAGAAGGAAGGCTGGAAGGAAAGAAAGAAATTCGACTGAACAACAGGTCTTCAGCCACCACTAGTCTTGTTATATATCATGATGTATAACTTCTGCACAAGTTTCACTGAACTGTAACACTGAGGTCAAAGAGAATAGAAGACAAATGTAAAATTGTAGACAGAGTGAGAGCAATTTCAATTCTTTATTTTTTCTTTCTCTCAATTCAAGACTCAAGAAACATTTACTGAACATCTACAATGGCATCAGAAACAAAGAATAATAAAACCACTTTCTTGATCTCTAAGAGCTAAGCGTCTCAAAAAGGCAAATTTGGGCCTAAATTGAAAAAAGGGATCATCCACTAAAACAGTGTTTTTAAAAGTTAGGGTCACAATTCATTAACAAGTGTGAAATTCATTTAGTAGGTAATAGCTACCATTATCTACAAATATAATAGAATACATGAGAAGCTATGGAATGCAAGGTACACAGTGTAAGTATTGTTTCATAAAGCATTTTTAATGTTATATATGTGTAGTTTGTGTGTGTGTGTCCTGGATTGTAATGAAAAATGTATTTCTCACTGGGGATTACAGTCAAATCATTTGAAAAACATTGTATTACAATATTTGAATTTAATATAAGAATAGAGAAGTTATTGTTCATAAATTTTAGATCAAAAGGGATGGTCCATAGATATATCCACAGCTCTTAATTCAGAGAAACATGACTCAATGCTATTTGTATGGTTTTGGAAACACGTCCAAAAAATCTTTGACATTGTTTTCACTGAGAATTAGGATCTACGTTCCCTTTCCTTAAATCTGGGTGGGCTCTGTGACTGCTTTCACCTATGGCGTACCATGGAAATGACACAGTGGGACTTTCAAGGCTAGGTCATAAAAGGTCATAGAGCTTCCACCTTATTTGGTGGATTCTTGGGCCATCATGTAAATTCAACTACTTAGAGGTCTCTAAGCCAGAGTAGGCACATGCAGGCCCTTCTACTGGCAGTCCCACTTGAGCCAAGTGTTTTAGCCATCTCCAACAGCATATGAGTGAAGCCATCTGGGGCCCTTAAAACCAGTCATTCTTCAGCCAAATGCTGCCAAGTGAACCCATTAATGCCATATGGAACATAAGAATTACGCAGCCAAACACTGCCCAAATTCCTGACCAATAAAATGCTGAAATGTAATAAAAACTGTTTTTGTTTTCAGCCACAAAGTAGCAGTTGCTCGTTGCAAAGCAATATATGCCCAGAACATCCTCTAGGAGAGTTTTTAAGCTTATGCACACAATCCATGAATGGGACATGAAGTCGACTTACCGGGTAATGACCAGAATTTGTTTTAACTAGTGAAATAGGAAAGAATAAAATAACAAATACCAGGATACATGGTACACAGCAAAGGTATCATCGTAAGACACAGTTCCAGTTATATATACATATGTATGTGTACGTTGGGTTCCAATGTAGTTTTCACAGTGAATTGTAATCAAAATCATTTAAGAAACATTGTATTAAAACATCTAAATTTATCATGGGAATATACAGGAAATTGTTTATAAAGATTAGCAGACAATACATCAAAGGGGAAGTTCTATAGACATTTCCCAAGCTTTTAATTCACAGAAACATGAATCAATGCCATTTGCTCATCATAATTCATAGAAGCTTGTACTATCTCCATGTGTTCTTATAGCAATTTTTGCCATAATGTTTAGATATGGTAACTAGAATTTCTGAGTCATAGTGCTTTACACTAATATGTATAAAACATTATGTTTTGAAAATAAAATATTTTCTAGTGTTTATTCTGACAGGGCATTCTAAAAACTAGAATAATGAACTCAGAGCCTCATTTTTATTGGTTCCTGCCCAATAACAAATTCTTGACCGGACTGAATTTCGCATTTGAATTCTCTTCACTCTTGTCGGACTGATAAGACCTCAGTGTCGATGCTTATCAATTCAACTACTAAAAAGCTTCCTAAAGATGTGATGGCACACATATGAGACTACAGGGAGTTTATTTTTTGGTGTGAATTAAAGATTTGTGGCTTATTGTTTTATAATAAGTTACTACAACAACGCCAAGTAGCATGTTCAATAGTCTGGATCATTTCTACCATCATTTCATTATCATCCTGTTGATTTCCTTTATCTTCCCTAGAATGCACTGGGCAGAGAGACAATAGAATTTCCACCAGGTGACCTTTTGGAATAGCATTCCATAGTTTAGCACTCCTGAAATTTTCTCTAAAGGTAATTGTAGAAGTAAAAAAACTGGTTTTCTCTCAGAAAATCTGGGTCTAAGTCTTATTTCTCTCAGTGACTGTGATTTTCATCAAGTCAATCTCTCCTTGGGCTATTACCTTACTGGTAAAACAGTAATAGCAATTCACATCTTTCAGGTTTTTTTTTTTTTTTTTTTTTGAGAGAGAAATTATGTGATATTTTTCAAAGTTGGGCATGCCAGTTAGTAGTATGACACTTGGAGGGTATTTCAACCCAAAGACAACCCAGCAGATGCTCATCAGGTACCTTTGAAGCACCACACTGTGTTGTGTGCTTCACACAACAGATAGAACAGGCACCGTCCCCACCCTTGCAGAGCTCATACTCAACTCTGAGAGAGACAGTAAAGAGATAAATATATCAGTAAAATTGTACTGAGTGCTACAAAGCAGGGGTCCCTAACCCCCAGGCTGTGGCCTGGTACCAGTCTGTGGCCTGTTGGAAACTGGGCCACACAGCAGGAGGTGAGCAGCAGGGGCAAGCTAATTTTACCACCTGAGCTCCACCTCCTGCCAGGTCAGCAGCAGCATTAGATTCTCACAGAAGCATGAACCCTACTGTGAACTGCGTACGTGAGGGATCTAGGTTGCACGCTCCATATGAGAATCTAATGCCAGATGATCTAAGGTGGAACAGTTTCATCTCAAAACCAACCCCCTTGCTCCCTCATCCCTGGAAAAATTGTCTTCCATGAAACGGTCCCTGGTGCCAAAAAAGTTGGGGACCGCTGCTACAAAGGAATGAACAGGTTGTCCAGAGAGACAAAACACCTCTGAGGAGGTGGCATGTAAGGTTTAGTTCCCACAGGCTGAAACCAATGATTAAAAAATAATCAAAGCCAGACTCCAATGAGACCCAGAAAACATTCTGCTCCTGGGACAGGTGAGGTGTTTGATCTCCTCATCTAAGCCACATACAGAGGAGAGGTTTGTACAACACACTTGGCCTTTCCAGGTGGGACCTGGGGGAAGGGAGATGTACTTAAAACCCTGAAACTTCATGAAGCATGCCACTCATGCCCAACATTATTTAGGAATCATGTGTGAAGAAGGATTTTATACATATTCTGTAATAAAGATATTGAGAGTACTGAATCTGTCTTCCTGAGGCAACCCCAGGCCATACCTCTGAGACCGTGGCATGAGACTTTGTAGCTTCATTCCTTCATTCCATAAACCTTTATTTTGGGCCCCACACTATATATGCCCTGGCACAAAGCTAGTTCCCGGAGAAAGATAAAGGCACAGTCCCTGTCTTCTGGAGGCTGAGATCCTAGCTCTGAATGCACAAGTAAACAGAAGCATCCGGTGGAACGCATCAAGTGTAATGAAAGAAGTCAGCTCCAAGTGTGATCAAGGAGGGGAATCACTCAAACTAGTCAGGACTGAAGTTGGACAGAGACTTCCGGACCAGACATGCTATAACAGTACAAGGCATGAGAGAGCACACCTGGTTAGTATATTATAGGTGGTTCCATACGGATGGAGCAGGACCTCTGCATTTTGGAAAACAAAGAAGAGAAATGGGCTGGTGGAGGAGGCTGAAGAGATGGGCCTCCAATTTCCTTCTAAGGATCTGAGGTCATTCCCTAAATGTTATGAATTACTAATAAATGAGTCTTTTTTAAAAAATTTTTTGTATGTTTTTGTAGAGATAGGGTCTCTTTTTGTTGCTTAGGCTGGTCTCAAACTCCTAGTTTCATGTGATCCTCCCACCTTGGTCTCCTAAAGTGTTGGGATTACAGACATGAGCCACTGTCCCCAGCCTAATAAGTGGTTTTAAACAGGCAAGTGATGCATCTCTTTTGCACCTCTGAGAAAATGTTACCATATTTTATATTTAATTTTTAGAATTTTACATACTAAAAAATGTATAAATCATAAGCTCAATGAATTAAAAATTATATTTTAGGGGAGATTTTTCCATTCTATAGTAATTTACAGTCAGATGGTTGTTTTCTCATATTTTGGTACAACAGGTGTTCATTTCTTTCTGTGAAGGCAAATTTATACTAAAGTTTCAAATAAAAATGAAGACATTATTCTGGCCTAAACAATGACAGAACAGTGTTAAATTATAACAAGTTGTACATCCGAGGGCTGTAAAGGAATTCCTAAGCAAGGAGGAATTTCTATTCCTAAGTGGGGTGTGGGTGTCAGTGTTCATTTTAGCAAGGGGCTCGGGGCACTCTGTGTAATGAGTGTGGGTAGGACGGTATTACAGGACATGTATAGAAGGGAGATCAAGGCAGAGAAGCCCAGAAAAGGCAGGCCTGAAACAGATTACCTTGAGGACTCTGCACCCCTCTGGAAACCTGGCCCTCTTTGCTTCCATTCATTCTACTTCCCAGCAGCAGAAGTGAATGGACTCCGCCAGGTTGGGGCCCCCAGTGTTGCTTTGCCTTGGCCTCTGCCTCTTCTGCCATCACCAAGTAACCCATTTTGCTCTGGGTATTTTTCCACTGGCTTTTAGGTTCGCCAGTAAGTTCTGCTCACTTCTGACTCTAATGCATAACCTCGCTCTTGTGGCTCCTGCAGCCTCATGATATTTCCCTGCACATAAGCTTCGAGTCCGGCTACCATCTGCTACTGCTGCTGCTGCTGCAAAAGACAGTGTCTGACGGGAGTGGTTTGTTCACTATCATTAACCTTGCTAGGCAGAGCCCTGTGCCGGGCCACCTTGCCAACTGCAGGCCAGCCTGCATTCTGGCCACCCTGGTGTCTCTCCTGGTCCAACAGCTGGGCCAGAGCAACAGGATAGGTGAGGCAGAATACAGAGTTCCCCTACACAGAAAAAGACATGGGCTGCTCCCTAGACAGGGATTGTGAGCTTGAAGCTTTTCCTCCAAGTTGGGAATTGAGGCAGACACTATATTCATTTGTTTGCTACAATGGCAACCACCTACTTTAAAGGAGTTCTATAGAAGCTCTAGAGCCTAAAAAATACAGTAGGCTCTGTGGGAAGTCAGTGTAGACAAGAGGTTTGCTTCAGAGGAAGGAGTAGATTGAATCTCATTACTGAACTTTTGTCCCTTTACAAGGTTCTGTCCACACAGCATCCTGAGTGATCCTTTAAAACAATGTGAACTGGATTATGTTTCTCCCCTGTGCAAAGTTTTCTCCGAACACAAACTACCCTCCACACAGGGCCAATAAGCACTGCCTGATCAGACCCCTGCCTCCTGTTCAAGGTCAGCCTGGAATTCTTTCCCACTCTCCCTCCAAGCTTAGCCATACTCACTTTCCTTCTGTTACTCAAACACTCCTATAGCTCTTTCCTCAGCTCAGCTTATTGGCACTTGCTTTTCCTACTGCCTAGAACTCTCATCCTCCAGCTCCCATGTAATTGGACTTCTTCTCATCCTTTAGGTCTCATCCTTGAATGTCACTTTCCCAAAGAGATCTGCCCTGGCCTACCAAATCAGAAACTCTGGAGATAGGCCCAGCACACACTGAACTTGGAGAACCACCAGCCAAGAGAGCATATGGAAAGAATGACAGTATCAGCCAAGGAGATTCTGAGTTCTAAGGGACTTATGCACCACTGCAGATTTATTCAGATAAATAAATATCCTGTGTGTGTATATTTATGCATTAAGGGATAAGAGCTATAAAGAAAATAGAATAAAGCAAGGACTAGTGATGAGAGTATGCCATGAGCCTGAAGGTTCACAAAATTTCATTCACTTATTCATTCAACAGGGCAGTGGCAACAGCCAGGTGCAACTGGGATGGGGTAGTCAGGGAAGGCAGCCTTTGTTCAAGAATCTGCCTTGAGTTGGCAAGTGAATCAGAGGTGCCAGAGGATCTGGGGGAAGGGAGGTCCAGGCAATGTCCTTCAAGCAGAAAAGAGTTTGGTGTGTTTGAAAAACAAAAAGGAGAGCGGTGTGTTAGAGCACAGGAGCCAGGCACGGGTGAGGAGGGAAAGATGAATGTGCAGAGCTAGGCACAGTCTAGAGAACAGGCCTGGCCATGGTGAACGGTTTGGATTTCAATACCTTGCCATGGGCAGTCCCCAGAGTATTTTAAGCAGCCAGGTGACATGAAGGGATTCTCTGTTTTGAAAGTTCACTTTGAGTGCTGCGTGGAGAATGGATCATGAGGGAAGGAGTGTAATTGAGAATCACGTAACATACTTCGGAGACTCGCAGCATGCCCCGCACTGCATCAAACCCTTTACAAGCATTAACACACCAACTTCTATAACACCCCATGATGTAGATACTACCACTCACCTTGCTTTATGAATGAGACAACTGAGGCACAGAAAGGTCGGTAACATTTCTTAGGTCACACAGCTGGTAAGTAGGAGCCAGAACTTAAATCCAGGCAGCATGAATTCAGAGAATGAGTTCATAACCACCATGCTAAAATAGGCATACTGTTCCTGCCTCCCCATGACAAAGGACAGCTTTGAGCTTAAAATAGTGTGCTCTAGTGAAGTGCTTTGAATATTAAGCAGGGTACTGTGTGAATTTAACAATGCCATTATATAGTATAAATATAACTCATTAAATAACGTATAATGAATTGGCTCCTAATCTTCTGTATATTGTGGTTAAAAGCAACACTAACATTTGCAGCAAGGAAAACAATTAGCACATTCATTCAGTAGAGTTCTGCTTACACTTCACTCATTAACTTTAATCATCTATGAAATGTGTGAACTAAGCTAACCTGTCACCACCAGAGTCATTAGTGCCTGTCAGCAAATCGTAATGCTTTAATTTTTTTTTTTCTGAGATGGAGTCTCGCCCTATCACCCAGGCTGGAGTGCAGTGGCACGATCTTGGCTCACTGCAACCTCTGCCTCCCGGGTTCAAGTGATTCTCCTGCCTCAGCCTCCCGAGTAGCTGGGATTGCAGGCATGCACTACCACACCCAGCTAATTTTTGTATTTTTAGTAGAGACAGGGTTTCACCATATTGGCCAGGCTGGTCTAGAACTCCTGACCTCGTGATTCACCTGCCTTGGTCTCCCAAAGTGCTGGGATTACAGGCTTGAGCCACTGCACCCAGCCGATGCTTTAATTTTTAGGGTATGTTTTAATTTTATAGACTAACAACAACTTAGTCACTGTTTTCCCCTAATGGTACATATGATCAAGATATTGAATATTATTTAACTAAAGATGTATTACTCTTCACAATAGCATCATAAACTAGATCCTAATTAATAGTTACATTTATTTTCCTTCACTTTCCCAAATTTTATAACTCCCTTTTGCCCTTTAATCAGCAATACACATTCTGAAATGGAACATATGGCTATTTCTCATTTGGTATATTTCCTCTGTATGTCAACACAGAGAACTCCACGTTTCACACTGGATAATAAGGAATATTTAGAAGAGTGGTTCTTAATCTTTTGGGGTATCACAGACACCTCTGAGAACCAGAGCCCACTGTGATTTTTGGGCTCTAGAGCTGCTATAGAACTCCTTTAAAGTAGGTGGTTATCATTGCAGCAAACAAATGAAATGTTTGTTTGCCCACCAAAAAAATGTATGTATGTATGTACAATTTAAAGAGGTTCACAAAACTCTGAAATGTGTCCTCTGGTCACTACAAATCCCAGGGTAAGAAATTGCATTTTAATTTAATCTGGCTATTTAGAAGCAACTAATGTTTACTTCTCTAGTTAGTGATAAAACCTCTGCTTTAAAGAGGAATGTTGGGTAATACAGAAAGAAGAGCAGAAGTAGAAAACTCACCAATGGGAAAAGTTTAATATGGACTTGATATTGGATAGTTTTTGGAATATCATTAACACTTTCTTAGGTATATAATAGCGTTGTGTTACGTAGAAGAATGTCATTTTTAGGAGATGCATGTTAAAGGATTTAAGGATGAAGGGCCATAATATTGCAACTTACATTGAAAAGGTTCAACAAAATAGATGATTGATAAATAATAGAATAGGAGACAGATGAAGTACATAGGGGAAAATACTAATACCTTAAGTGGTTTCTACAGGTAGTAGGTATATGGTTTCTATTTTACTGTTCTTGCAAATTTTCTTAATGTTTGAAAATTGTTATAATAAATATTTGGGGGGGAAACATCCTTGTTTTTGATCATTTGAGGTATTGGGCAAGAAAGCATTAATGTAATTTTGAAGTCTAGTGGGGAAAAGTAGGGTTCACATGGATATTCTAAAATAGAAGATGACGTTAGAAAATTTCAATGGAAAATAAACTTCAGTGTTGTTCTAGAAATAAGATTAGGGAAGAGGTCAATAAAAAGGGAATGCTTCAAGTGAGAATCATGAATTATCCCAACACACCTTAATTCAAGTAAACTGAAAATTCTTTACAGATTTAGTTGATTTAATCTTTTCTATGTGTAGCTATAGCTATTAACCATTATCACTAGATTATACATTTGTTGAAGAATCTGGTTAAAAATACAGATCTGGTTAATAGTATTTGAAGATACTACCAGTCAAGGCAGATGGATTGATGTAGAACGAGGCCCTCTCACTGCAAACACAGAATCACTGCATGAAAATAATTTTAATGCATTGCCAGGATATTAAAGAAAAATTGAATAAATTTAAATATATAAGAAAAATTGAATAAATTTTGGTGGGGTGGGGTTACTAAATATTGTAAAGATATCAATTCTCTCTAAATCTATAGATTCAATGCAATTCCAGTTAAGATCTTAACCAGATTTTTTACAAATCTTGATAAGCTAATTCTAACATTTGTACTGAAGACCAAGATCGCCAAAAATAGAAACAAAAACTTCTACATAATGAGAAGAAAAAGATTGGGTGACTCATCCTAGCAGATACTAAGCCCCATTTACAAAAGTAACACAATAGCATGATATTGGTGTGGGATAAATAAATAAACCAATAAAACAAAATAGAGTCCAGAAACTGGCCCCCACACATATATGTAAAATTAATATGTGATAGAAGGGATTTTGCGTTTTGGAAGAGAAAAATGGACTTTTGAAGAAATACTGCTTGGACAATTGGGTAGGTTTATCGAAAATATAGAACTAGATACTTTAAAATATAACCAAAAAAAAAATTTCCATTCAGGTTAAAGTTTCAAATAGAACTTTTCTTTATAGTCTTAGGTTAGAAAGTAATTTTCTTCAATATGACTTTTAAAGAACCAAGAAAGAAAACACTGACATTATTTAACTGGTGAAAACAATCCACCAATTGGTAGATGATATTTGCAATTCATATAATAAACAGAGGATTAGTATGCAAAATATTTAGAAGCTCCTAAAAGAAAACAAGACCAATAACTTAATGGGCAAAAGGCATAAATACAGCTATGCAGGAAACTGAGGTGGGAGAATCACCTGAGTCCAGGTGTTCAAGACCAGCCTGAACAACATAGCAAGATCCCATTTCTAAAACAAAAAAGTTCAAAAATTATTTGGAGGTGGTGGCATGGGCCTGTAATCCTAGCTACTCAGGAGTCTGAGGGAGGAGAATTGCTTGAGGCGAGGAGTTGGAGGCTGCAGTGAGCTATGATCATACCACTGCACTCCAGCCTATGCGACAGAGGGAGACCCCATCTCTAAAAAAGTTCAAATAATAAATAAATAAGGCATAAGCAAGCATTTCACCAAAAAATAAACACAAATAGCTGATAAAAATATGAAATGTTGCCCCCTTACTATAAATTTAGGAAATGAATGTTAAAATCACAAAACGATACCATTTAGACTCACCAGATTAACAGAAATTGTAAAGACACAGAGTCCCATGGATGTGGAGCATCAGGAACAGTTACACACAGCTGACAAAAATGTGTATTAGCTCATCTGCATTTTTCAATAAAGTAAAAAATGCATATACTCTGTAGCCCAGCAGTTTAATTCTAAGCATATACCATGAAGAAAAGCTTTTCCATGTGCACCAAAAGGTGCATGCAACAATGTACATAATAATGTTGTTCTTAATAGAAAACTGGAAACAACCTAAATAATCAACATGACACTAAGTAGTTAAATTCACCCAATGGAATGCTATAAAACAGTGAAAAATGAATGAATCAATTGAACTACAGCTTCACACTTCAGCATACATGGATCCTGTAAACATGGTATGAAGAAGCAAAATGCAGTAGGATTCCATTTTATAAAGTATACAGACATGCAAAACTCAACCATATGTTGTTTAGGGATGCACGCATATGGAGTCAAATTATAAAGAAATGCAAAGGAATGATAAACTCAAAATTCAGTATAGTGGCGACTTCTATGGTTAAATGAATTTTTAATTTAATTTTTTAAGCCAGATTGTGAGATATGGTATTTATTTTATTGTTATTCTAAATCACTTCATATCAGAGTTCTCAAACTCAAATAAATATTTGCTATGGGTGGTAACTGAGGCCAGGAGTCCGAGGCTGCAGTGAGCTTAGATCACACCACTGCACTCCAGTCTGTACAACAGAAGGAGGCCCCATCTCTAAAAAAAACCATTAAAATAAAAAATAAATAAATAAGGCAAAAGCAAGCAATTAGGCAGTTGTATGATGGTCAGCGGTACCCTGGCCTCTACTGACTGAATGACAGTAGCACCGTCCTCCCAGTTGTGACATCCAAAACTGTCCACAGGCATTGCCAAATGTCCCCTAGGAGACAAAAATCACCCCCAATTGAGAACCACTGCCCTACACACATATCTTTCATATATATTCTTTTGCTATGTATGAAATTACATTTTTAATTATTTAAAAAAATTTAAAGCTTTCATGATCTAACTCCTATAACTAGCTTATTGACTAAATTAGACTTGATAGGACAGGCAGAAATATTCTATTCTTTCTCCATTGTTTCTTCAACTCACTATGTGAACTTGATCATCTTTTCCTGTCTCTAAATGATACCTCAGACAGGTCCTACGACTTGTTCAATCTACAAAAAAGTGGTACTTTAATATGGTTAAACCTAATAAATGGAGGAGATTTATCATGCTTTTGGATAAAAGACTCAATATAATGAAGATGTCATTTTTTCTCAACTTAAAGCACAGATTTAATAAAACTCTAATCATAGTCTCAGCAGCAATTTTGTTAACCTTGATAATTATTCAAAAATCCATTTGGAAAGATAAAAAGACATAAAAAGACAAGAAAGAGAAGGAGGATAGAGACTTGCCCTATTAGAAAGCAAGACTTTATACAAAGCCAAAATAATTAAGATAATGCAGTAATGGTATTTGGATAGACAAATGAATAAGTGGAAGAAAATAGAGAGCCCACAGTCAGAACCATGGAGTATTCATCCAGGTAAGCTACAGTAACACATTAGTCCTGACATCTGAGGTTTAGCATTTTGAAGTTAACTTCTTACTCACACAGGACCTGCTGTTAATCCAGATGACCACAAGGTGATGTAACAATCCAGGTAGCTCTATCTTGTGTGGGCTCTCTCATCCCAACATACATTCTTCATGCTTTCCAACACAGGAGAAGAGGGAAACTGAAAGATAGAACAAGGATGTTTCACAGTCTCATCCCAGAATTACACACATCATTTCTGCTCACAGGTCATTGGCCATTTCTAGGTACATGGTCCTGGTGAAGAGCTGAGAAGTAGTCTTTGGGATATCCAGGAAGACAGAATAGCCAGATATTGGTGAGCACTAGTAATGTACCTCTCATACGAGAGCTTGAGATAGGAAAGAGATGACATTACAGATCATCAAGAAAATACTGGATATTCAAAAACTGGTAATGGTTAATTATTTTTCATATTAAAAAAAAAGCATTAAATTAAATTAGAAACTCCCAGTACGGTTGAACATTCCAAAGGGATTACATATTTAAATAAGAAATACAAAATTGTAATATTTTTAGTAGAAATTAGAGGTTATAATCTCTACTAAATCTTAGAAGAAAAGATTTCTTTAACAAGACAAAAACACCAATTACAAAGGAAAGGTTTGATTAATTTGACTATAAACAGAAGAGCACAATGTTTAAAAATAAAACATACACTTGAAGAAGATATTTGCATTATATAACAACAATAACAGCAGATTGTATTTGAAAACTTAAATAGCTCCCTCAAGTGAATAAGAAAATGAAAATTTAAAAATACAAAAAAATTGATACATGAATAGGTAATTTCTCTTCCAGGTACAAAGATGTTTTTTGAAACTTTGTTACAGTAGAGAAAAATTAGAAACAATTAAAATGTTCCAGAACAGAGAAATGGATAGGTGGATATATTATGGTATATCTCAAACAATGGAATTCCAAACCAGAGTTAAATAAGACTTATTTAACCAGACAAAAAGCACATGATCAAGATGCACTTGTACTGATGTGGATAGGAGTTGGAAAACATAACATTTAACTAAAAAGCAGGTTGTAGAATATGTATAGGAATGATGCTATTTATGTATATTTTTATTCCATATGCTGTTTATGCATACACATGCTTGAAGTCAAATAGAAAATCATGGGAAGGAAGGATATACATCAACTTTGAGATAAGAGTTGCTCTTGAGGAGAGAGAAAAATGAGCTCAGGAAAGTCCTTCCTGGATTCCCTATTCAATAAATGGTGCTGGGATAACTGGCTAGCTATATGCAGAAGATTGAAACTGGACCCCTTCCTTACACCATATACAAAAACTAGCTCAAGATGGATTAAGACTTAAATGTAAAATGCAAAGCTATAAAAACCCCGGAAGACAACCTAGGCAATACCATTCAAGACACAGGCATGGGCAAAGACTTCACGATGAAGATGTCAAAAGTTATCTCAACAAAAGCAAAAATTGACAAATGGGATCTTAAACTTAAGAGCTTCTGCACAGCAAAAGAAACTATCAATGGAGTAAACAGACAACCTACAAGATGGGAGAAAATATTCACAAATTATGCATCAGACAATGGTCTAATATCCGGCATCTATAAGGAACTGAAACAAAATTTACAAGAAAAAAAAAAAAGCCCTATTAAAAAGTGGTTGGCCGGGCGCGGTGGCTCAAGCCTGTAATCCCAGCACTTTGGGAGGCCGAGACGGGCGGATCACGAGGTCAGGAGA
>NW_012116266.1:1816767-1822787 GCF_000951035.1 Colobus angolensis palliatus
CCTGTAGTCCCAGCTACTCGGAAGGCTGAGGCAGGAGAATGGTGTGAACCCGGGGGGCGGAGCTTGCAGTGAGCCGAGATAGCGCCACTGCACTCTAGCCTGGGCGACAGAGTGAGACTCCATCTCAAAAAAAAAAAAGTGGTCAAAGGACATGAACAGACATTTTTCAAAAGAAGACATACATGTGGACAACAAGCATATGAAGAAAAGGCTCAACATCACTGACCGTTAGAGAGATGCAAATCAAAACCAAGATGAGATACCATCTTACACCATTCATAATGGCTATTATTACAAAGTCAAAAAATAACAGAATAACAGATGCTGGCGAGGTTGCAGAGAAAAGGGAATGTTTATGCACTGTTGGTGGGAGGGTAAATCACTTTCCATAGCCATTGTGAAAAGCAGTGTGGTAATTTCTCAAAGAGCTAAAAATGGAACTACCATTATATACCCAAAGGAATAGAAATCATTCTATCGTAGATACATGCATGCATATGTTCATTGCAGCACTACTCACAATAGCAAACACATGGAATCAACCTAAATGCCCACCAGTAGTACACTGGATAAACAAAATGTGGTACATATACACCATGGAACACTATGCAGCCATAAAAATGAATTAGAGCATGTCCTTTGCGGGAACATGGATCGAACAGGAGGGCATCATCCTAAGTGAACTAGCACAGAAATAGAAAATCAAATACCACATCTTCTCACTTATGACTGGGAGCTAAATGATGAGAACACAGGGACACAAAGAAGGAAAGAACAGACACTGAAGATTACTTGAGGGTGGAGGGTAGATGGAGGGAGAGAATCAGAAAAAATAACTCTTGGGTACTAGGCTTGGCACCTGAGTAATGAAATAATCTGTACAACAAACACCCATGATATGTGTTTACCTAAATAACACACGTGCATATGTACCCCTGAACCTAAAATAAAAATTCAAAAAAAAAAAGAAAAGTGCTTCCTAACTTTACCTAGAGTGTTTTGTTCTTCCCATTGTCCCCAATCCCCACCCCAAGATCTGAAGCAAACGTGGCAAAATATTAGCATTTATTAAATCTTGGTGGTTAGTAGCTACGTTTGCTTTATATCATTCTTTATACTTTTCTAATGTGAAATAAAAGGAAGCAGGAAGTACTAGAAGATCTGATTTATCAAAATATATAAGCTTCTGTTTGATCAAATCAGAGATCCTAAATTAGGACTGATGTGCAGCCACTATATTTATCAGTAACATGATCTATGGGAGACAGATCTCCCAAACCAAACTGGGAGTTAAGAAGCTGACTTTACTCCTCTTAGAGCAGGTCTTAGTTTTCTCATTGGCTTCCTTTTAAGGATACAGCAAACACTGCAGTGTTCGTAAGAACAGATTCTGCCTGGGCACTGGAAACCTTTAGAGGTGCATTTATGTTTGCAGGTCACTGGAATACAATTCCGTCCAGAGGAGCAATAATGTAAATAAAGTATCCTGATGACCTATGCAGAGTAAGCAATCCCACAAATAGCCCTATTTTATGGTTACTCATATGCATGGGTCAGGTTACTGGTAATATGATGTTTTAAATTCTGAGAGAAAAAATAATTATAAAGTACTATTTGACATACTTTTTTTCTATTTTTGGAGATCAATGGCATTTTAATAGCTGCCATCATTCTAGCCACACTATAAAGTCATCCATATATCATTTCTGTTTATGAGGCTCCCTGGACATCTGTTTCTTGCATTAGGTAATTAGTTTAGACCAAGTTATGGTGAATGACATATACTCAGTTGACCATCTGCCTCCATCATGCAGCTCACTTTCAAGAGCCATGCTCTTGTTCTGTCATGCCATCAGTATTCACTGCATAGATATATGGCCCAAAGTTCCACTTCCACTCACTGATCATTTGTATCTTAACTCTTTCCAATAAGATTTACATGACAGACCCACAACTGCCACAAGAGAGATTTCATTTCAGAGACATTTAGTAGATGTGATCAAATCCCTTTAAAGACAGACTAGCCAAATGGTTACAAATGGATGTTTTTAAACGTAATGTGGTTTTCCTAAATCAACAAATCTTATTTTCCATTATACATCACCATAACTATGACATCTAAGAGAGCCACTCTGAAACAATTCTGAAGTGTCATGGCCAATATTTGGCATCTCTTCTTGGGAAAAACAGTTGTTTTCAGGATAATGTAGTGACACCAGCTTTGAAATCATCTTGAATGTCTTGTTATTCTCAAAACTGCCTCACAAGTGCTAGGATAGCACATGGCTCCTTGTTCTATAAACCTTGTAAAAGTGGATTTCATATTATTCACAGGGGGTTTATTGAGAAAGATCAAAAAGGAGGGGAGGAAGGAAAGACTGAGGGGGCAAGGCAGTCTTATTACTGTTTTCTAGAAGATTTGAGCTATAGAATGAAGTGTGTGTGTGTGTGTGTGTGAATCATAACATTCAAAAGTCACTTCATGGTGGCATTGTTCCAATTTTCAATTGCCAAATTGCTCTTCCTACCTTACTGAGAAGTGTACATGAATAATTCATCCCAATCTTCATTTGTCTATATTTTCTAAATTTCTTACAATGAGCTTGTATTAATTCTATAAGCAGAAGAAAGAAGCATTTTAAATGAAAAAAATGCTCTAAGGTTTGCCAAAATATTGTGATTTCATCATCTAATGTTCTTTCTTCCTTATCTAGTCCTACTACTCACAAATATGAAATGTGGTGGTAACTGGGAATTACTTTATCTCTATCACTTTACTGTGAATTTGAGGTAAGTATGTAATACTGGCTACAAAATTACTATTTTGTCCCTGTTGTTACTAGAAGACTACAACACTCAACTGGCAAATGTTAACAAGTAGCAAAGCAAATATAAACACCATTTGCTGTACTGATATTTTAATAGGTTTACCTTGCTGTAAGGTCTCTTGACACCATAACATGATATATATGCAAATATCTTTTAAATAGTTGAATAAAAATATAATGTAAGTGGATCAATAATTAGATCCCTACAAATTTAATATACTAGGAGACTCAGCTAAAACAAAGAATGGAACAGAAAAATGTGATTTTATCTGCCAGATTAGACCAGCCTAAATAGATAAATATAGATGTCTCAAAGGTCAGTGACCACAGAATTACACACATAGGTAAGTGTGTCATACATTTTTTTCTTCAAGGCCCTATGCAAATTGTACCTCTCCCCTGAGGTTTTTCCTGTTTTTTTCTGGAATGGTCTCTCCATGGCTTTTCCCATATTTTCTCCGTTTTTATCATAACATTTACTCCTGTCTCTTACTGTATTGTTCCTTTCCTGAGGCACATAATTACACACATTTTAACATTTCTGAAATTGAGATGCATCCTATGATTTATAAATGTATTTAATGTGGTGTTGTTCTCCTTCCTTCTTTCCCTTCTGCACCCTTAATCAGCTCTCATTCAATCAGTGGCGGGACTAACAATTGATCAAGCTGGGAATAGCCTTGCAATCCACCTACCTGGAGGACAGGTAACACGTCTGCTGATGCGTGTATTCTCTAAGAAGATGGACCAGAGTGCTTTCAGAATAGAGACCTGGGGGAACTGCAATTAATAACCACAGGTTCTCTTAGATGGAGAAAAGAGAAGACTTAATGAAATGATCACCATCAGGAGACATTTTTGGATTTGTATAACTAAAATGATATCTAATGATTTCTCCTTCATCTTTCCACATTTATATTAGCATTCTAAGTCTTCATCTCAGACAGCTCTATAATATTTGTCCTTATAAAAGTAAACAGAACAGACTTTGTATGTTTTCTGTAAGTGACTCAAAGTTCAAAGCCCTAACTTGCTTTTCTTTCTGTAGTGGACATTGTGTTGGGTCATCCAAATATCTCCTCCCTTTCAGGACTAAGACAGTCATTTTCCCTGCTCCTGGGAGTATTGGTAGCTGACAGCTCATAATAGAGTCCTGCTGCAGAGATTGTTCTCTGCTAAACCTAAGCTCATCACCTACCTGGGAGCAGCCCCCGGTGAATGACTGGTCAGGTATATAAAGGCTGGGCCCCCTGCCCCAATTGGGGATGATGATACAGAGTGGCCACAGCTGCACAGCAAACAATGGAATGGGATGAGGTCTTGGTTGTGAATGCCTCACAGGCCAGTTTCTTCCTCTATCCACTTTTGCTTTCTTCTCTTTCCCACAAAGGTTGATCCAAAGATTACCACCTCCCAGGGAACCTGATATGCAGCAGGTAGGGTGTTAGAAGTGGTCAAAACAATGACTCACAAATAAGATGTTGGAGCTGGATCACCCATGAGCCAAGCAGCAATAATGATGGCTGTCACCGATGGCAGTTAGATGCCAGCCTGAGGGAAGACTTTGACTGATGGTGAGCCAGCACCATATACTAGTGAAATGAAATGTTTAGCAGGTCCAGTGTATGAGGCATTTGAGAAACACGGAGGAAATAGGCATCATATGGGTAATTCATCAATAATTAAGATTGAGTACAAAAGCCAAAGGCGGCTTTGCAGCATTGTCAAGTGACTCTCATTTCCTGCCACTGCAAGACAGACAAAACTGAGGATCAAGCCCAAGATTTATAAGAATAAGAGTTGCGGCCAGGCGTGGTGGCTCACGCCTGTAATCCCAGCACTTTGGGAGGCCGAAGCGGGCAGATCACGAGGTCAGGAGATTGAGATCATCCTGGCTAACATGGTGAAATCCCATCTCTACTAAAAACACAAAAAACTAGCTGGGCGTGGCGGCGAGCACCTGTAGTCCCAGCTACTCGGGAGGCTGAGGCAGGAGAATGGCATGAACCCGGGAGGTAGAGCTTGCAGTGAGCTGAGATTGCACCACTGCACTCCAGCCTGGGTGACAGAGCGAGACTCCATCTCAAAAAAAAAAAAAGAATAAGAGTTGCATCACTCCCAATATCTCAAGATTCCTTGCAGGTCTATATACCCAGGTCAAGGCCCTGATTATGAAGGAATGGGACCTTGAGATATGATATGGAAATGCTTGCATTGATGCATTTAATCTGAGTCCCCAGATTTTTCTGAATCATCTACAGAAGCGGCCCCCTCTTTCTTTTCAATGTCCCGCTTGATGGACTACAAGGCGGAAGGACTCTTCTCTTGCTAGACAAGATAGATTGCACCCAGGATCTGCCCTGATCACCCACCTTCTGACCACTAAAACAGTAATTAGGTTTAACTCATAACAAAATTTGGCCTAAGAAGTGCTGGACATGCTAAGCAAGGAAGGACTGACAGGCCGAAGGAGCTGTAGAACCTATACAACATACATCAACAGAGGCCAGGAGAACATGTATGGGGCTGAATTCTAAGGATTAAGGGAGTGAGTGGAACACAAAAGTGGATAAAGGAGAATTTATAGATATGAGAGTAGAGTAAGACTCAATTAACCCTTGGCAAGAACCCAGTTAGATGGTGATAATATGCTACCAGAAGCATCCTTAATAGCTTAGAAAAAGCAATGGACAACACTAAGTAGTAAAGAAATACTGTGGCATAGGTGAAAGGAAAGATTTAAAGCATCAGAAGAGTGGCAATCATGGGTATAGCAGATAAAGCTGAAAAGGCCACCAGATGACTTTGATCCACAGAGGGCCCAGAAAGCATTCTATTAACAAATCCATAAGGAATGTCCCAGTGTAAGGGGCAGCAGTATCACTGGGAAGCTCAGTGTTGAGCAACTTCTGTAGTTCATGGTTGACAATAGGAGACGCTATCATAGAATTGAGCTCCCTGGCAGCAATGTAGATCACTGGATCCCAACATAATACAGATGTGGGAGGGGAGAACTTAGACGTCAGGGACAAGGTAGATGCAATTATTGACCAAAGAACAGCAAGGACAGAGTGGCTGCCAAGAAGGACCAACCCTTAGAAAGATGTGGAGATGCGGCCGAATAGGAACAGCTCCAGTCTCTAACTCCCGGCGCGAGCGACACAGAAGACCGGTGATTTCTGCATTTTCAAC
>NW_012116266.1:1828933-1832638 GCF_000951035.1 Colobus angolensis palliatus
CACAAGTATACATATGTAACAAACCTGCACGTTATGCACATGTACCCTAGAACTTAAAGTATAATAAAAATATAAAAATAAAAAATAAAAAAAAGAAAGATGTGGAGATGCTTAAAAGAATAAGATATCCCTATGGATGACAGAGAGTCATAGGGGTTATAGCTCATCCCACTAAACTTCTAGTTATAAGTTCACCCCAGGAAAAGAGGGCCACCAGAATCTCAAACAGGCTGCTCCCCAAACATATATGAAGCAAGTCAATCTAAATGGGTCAAGGGGTGGACTGTACTGTATGCTGCCTTGTGCCATCCAGATCCTACTTTCCAGCACTGAAGGTCTCATTTCCCCAGCTGCTAAGAGTATCAGCAATGGACAGCTCATGCTGAGTCCCTCTCTAGAGACTGCCCTCCACTGAAGAAGGCCACACCCTCCAAGATTGTGTTCCCCTCCAGTGACTGGTCAAGGAGGAAATACAAAGGCCCATCTCCCTTACCCTAATTCAGAAAGATATGCAGAGCTATTCCAAAGTTCTTCTTAGAATTGACCAAAGTCCTTTTCAATGATTGCTTCACAGTCTGACTTTTTCCTCTGCTATATTTTTTCTCCTTCACTCCCTACAGGTGTTGATTACAAGAGTGCCCCCAGTCAACTTTCTAGATGCAAATCTCTGTTTCATGGACAACCTGACCAGCAACATGACACCTCTCACCACATCTTACATCAGCAGTTTCTAAATGTGTGCTGTGGACTTGCTATAGCAGATATGTTTTTCAGATTTCTCATGTTCACCCCATACCTACAAAACCATAATCTCCATGAATGGGTCCCAAGGATGTGTATTTTTTCAAAGCTCCCCCTCCACTGATGAATCTGGTGTGTAGCTTGGTGTAGAAACTACTGCTATACCAAAGGCTCAGCCTCAAATCAGCCTACAGCTTCTATCTTGCTCCATCTTCCTGTTTCAGCTAACGATAGAGTGGAGAAGCAATAAAAAGGTCAAAAGTAGGTAAACAAAATGTGAACCAGTATATAAAAGTTCTTCTGAGCAACTGGTATGTTTTTGGCTATTGGCAACTAATCCCACTTCCTCCTTTACCCAAGAAGCTCAAAACAAACTCTGTGGCCAACCTTTGGCTTTCAAATGGAACTTTATCATTTCTTCTGCCAAACGTTAACCTCACCCCTGGCTGCCTCTCATTTTTGCAATCCAATTTTCCTTTCACCCCAATTTCTTCATCTATTTCTTGCTTTTTTTTATATTTCCCATATTTCTGTAGGCAGCCTCAAACTCATGTTTTGTTACTGTGGGGAACAAGTGGGGAATCAATTAAATGAAGGAGAAAGAGGAAGGAAAAAGAAAGGGAAAGAGGAAAAAATCATCCTGTCAGTCCTAGGAGAAATGGAAGCAGGAGTGTGCATGTATAGGACTCAAATTATTCCAGGATACAGATTATCATGAACTGCTTGTATAACACCATCATTTTAAAATGAGAACTCACCACTGAAGATTTTTTTAAAAATCAGATAGTTAAATTTGTAAGATGCATACTAAGGTGAAAGGGAGAGAAGGAGTAGGAGGATGAATTTGGCCATGGTTTGTTTGTGCCATTGCCCTAAGTGAAGTTTCTGGTTTCAGTGTTTGTCTTCAGGCATTACAGTGTTTGTTCTCCTGCCTGGCATTGGTCCTTTAGATTCAGAGTACTCACAACATCTGTACACAAGGCAGTCAACAGGGAACGGAAGGTGTCAGGGGCAGGGATAGAGGATATGTTTAGAAATCATTCTCGCTTTGTCTATAGAGTGATCTTTATTATAATTTCAGATCTTTAAATTCCCTTCTGATTCTGTCCTTTCTCTGCCCAGTAGCCCCTGTGTGTTTTATATTAAAATTCTGTGTCATGGGAGGGAAAGTGAAAAGCTTTCTCTGGAACCAATCTGGAATGGAAACCTAATAACGTTTTTTTCAGGGTGGATAAATGTCTTAAACGAAAGTGCCAAAAAGGCTGACGTTGCGTCCCTGATTACAAGCTTTTTCTCTCCTTCTGTAGTTGGTAATTATTAGGAAGAATGAAGCTATGGTTTCCAAATGTATCCGAAATTTAGAAATACAGCTTGCACACATTGGATTTCATTTTTTCCTTTTTGGAAGGTAAATGATCATGATTAATAGCAATTCCACCTGTGGGAATCCTGAGCCACTTGGCACCCTAAGGAAAAATGAGAAAATAAAATCAAGCTAAAATGCATTTGTCTTCATTTGAAGAGTATGTGTTATTCGTCTCTATTTATTTAATGGTGTGTTCTTCCTATCAGTCTTTCCAACATTCTTATGCCTCCTAGAGGACATGCAATGACCCTGCTACATTCCAGGGTTTGCCCCTGGACTAAGCTTGCCATGCAGCTTAGTTTCCCATCCTTAGGTGCCTTTTGGTACTTTAGGAACATCTGCTTTACAGGGAGAAGCAGGTTTGAGCCAGTTGGCCCATACCAAAATATGGGGTGAATCTCAAGGGTTCTTTCTTAAGCCCACAAAGGTCCTTGACTGCATGTAAGGGCTACCTTAGTCTGGGGCTGGGGGTCCATATGTGCTTATAAGAGCTGAGAAATCTAAAGCCAGAGGGCTCTTAGGACAGGGGATAAGCTCCTCTCTTGAGTGCAAGTGACTTTTGAGAAAATTGCTCAGTATTTACCTGTCTTATCTGGAGCACAGAGATGACCTCACATGTGTATGGCACATTATTATTTATCATGAACTTTGCAATATTATTCATGCCATCTAATGATAGAACCATAAAGGTGGCAGAACTGGTGTTATCATTTTCTTTACACAACCACCTCCCTTGCCTCAGCCCCAGATATTTACATCTCTTGGTCTATGACATTTATGAATTTATGTTTAGAATACACAAAATAATTTATTTCATTCATCAGAAAGAATTCATTCCATTAGTGGAGCTGCTAAAATGTCATCATCACATCCCTTTGCATAGGATGATCATTTCTAGGCTCAGCCTCCTTAGCCTTAAAAATAAGGGGTTATTTGTTTCCATATCTTGGCTATTGTGAATAATGCTGTAATAAACACAGTAGGGCAGATATCTGTTGAAGATGCTGATGTGGCAAGGTTATAGATATGTTAGCTTGATTGTGGTCATTATTTCACAATGTATATGTACATCAAAACATAAAGTTGTACACCTTAAATACATACAATTTTAATGTGTCAATTATACCTCAATAAAGCTAGGGGGGAAAGTAAGGGGTTGGAATTGTAGGATTGCTTAGCATTCACCTAGCCCTAATACTCTATTTGCTTAGAAAAAGGCCTAACCATAGTGCAGATCTCGGACCATCAACAGCAGAAAGCACATGACCATAACAGGAATTAGGTGGGGGAAATTCCCCCGAAAACAGAGAAGAGTGGGATTAATTGGACAGGTGATAGCCTGTACAGGAAAATAAGCACCATAGAGAAGAGGGACAGCATGTGGTCAGACTGCTAATGATGCCACACATACCTTCTGGTTTGGGTGACATATCCATGAAACTTGGAACAGTGATGGATTAAATCAGAGACATTCGAATACATAGGGAGGGCAAGAGTAAATCCAACTTCTATTTATTTATTTACTTATTTATTTATTATTATACTTTAAGTTCTAGGGTACATGTGCACAATGTGCAGGTTTGTTACATATGTATACA